>NW_006239003.1:0-2642 GCF_000226075.1 Solanum tuberosum
TGAACAAATAAAAGGAAAAGAATTAGACCTAAGTGTATCAAAAATATTCGAAATAAAAAATAATATTTGATAATAATATATTTGAACAAATAAAAGGAAAAGAACTAGACCTAAGCATAGCAAAAATATTCGAAATACCAACAATAAGAAACTGGTTTAAACGACAAAAGGAAGAATATTATGTAGTAAGTCAAAGAGAACATATCATAGATTGCAAATACACTAAAGGTAAGGCCAAAATACCAATAATAAATAAACGAATAATAAATAAAGAAATACAAGATATTAAGGCTAAAAATCCAATTAAATATGTACATTTAGGAGGAACAGAAATACTAATAAAAGCATGTTTTAGAGAAGGAATAGATACACCCATAGAAATATACTTAGCGGATGATAGAATCATACAACCCATAGAAAAAAGTATAATAAGTGTAGTAAAAGGTAACCTCATATACCAAAAATTTAAATTTATAATAAGTGCTAACTACTCAGTAGCAATAAATGACAGAAATATAGATAAATCATTAGTATTATATTGGAAAATGTCAGGAATAGAACTAGCCTCGGGAAGTAAAATATTTACATCTAGATGTAAAAACTTATATGTTTTAACAACAAAACATAAAATAACAGCAAAAAATAAAATAAAATAAATAAAAATAGAAGATCCTTTTGAAGGAATAGTCACAAAAATGACTATAGTTATAATTAAATTGACATAGAAGAAGATTTAGAAATTGTAAAAGAAAGATTAAGCACATCAAAAAGAATAAACACGAATTGTGAAATACCACAAATCTCATCAAAAATGAGTACCTCAAGATAAATAGATAAAACTCTACAAAAATCAATGGATGAAGAAATAAAACCACATAATTACTACATAACGGGAATAATGGAACAACGAAAATATTTAATATTAATAGATACAGGACGAGAAGAAAACTATATTACAAGAGAATTAGTGACGGAAGATGAAATAATAACTACTGAACAATTATGCCCCGAACTACCAAAAGCATTAATGTATACCGAAGAAACTACATAAAAGGAAATAATCATTAGAGGAGTACCAATAATGATAAAATTTAAAATATATCAAGGAGATGAAAATATCACTTTAGGAATAAAATGGCTAGAACAAGTAAAACCATATAATCTAGAAGACAAACAATTGACAATAAATTATGAAAATAAAAGAGTAATAATAAAAAGAACTTCAGTAGGATGGAAATATAAAAATATATATACTTGCAAAGATAATAATAGAGGGATATTACAACAGATATTATACACCAATGATAGATACGGGAGCAAAAGCTAATATATGTAAATACAATTGTTTACCAGAAGATAAATGAGAAAAATTAAAAACACCGATAGTAGTAACAGGATTTTAAAAATGAAGGAAGCATAATTACATATAAGGCAAAAAATATAAAAATACAAATGTGGATAAGATATTAACTATAGAAGAAAATATATAACTTTGAATTAACAACAAAAGATATGTTATTCGGAATGCCATTTTTAGAAAAATTATACCCACATATAATAACAAAAACACACTGGTGGTTCACAAAACCATGTAAACAAAAAATAGGAGCAAAAAGAGTAAATAACAAAAAACGAAAGACAACAGAATGGATAAAAGGAAGTGAAAAAATTACACAAAAATTAGAAAATATAAAAGAAGAAGACCCTAAAATAGAATTAATTATATTTTTTATAGATAAAGTAAAAGTAATCCAAGATAAGCTAGAATTATTATATAGTGAGGATCCTTTACAAGGATGAGAAAAATATAAAACAAAAGTAAAAATTGAGCTAATTGATAATAATAGTATAATAACCCAAAAACCATTAAAGTATAATTTTAATGATTTAACCGAATTTAAGATACATATAAATGAATTACTAGCAAAAGGGTATATACAAGAAAGTAATAGTAAGCACACAAGCCCGACATTTATCGTAAATAAACATAGTGAAGAAAAAATATGAAAAAGCAGAATGGTTATTGATTATAGAAACTTAAATGCAAAACTAAAACAATATAATTACCCGATACCAAATAAAATACTAAAGATAAGACAAACACAAGGATATAATTATTTTAGCAAATTTGTTTGTAAATCAGGATTTTGCCACTTAAAGTTAGAAAAAGAATCTAAAAATCTTACAGCATTTACGGTACCACAAGGATTTTATGAATGAAATGTATTAACATTTGGATATAAAAATGCACCAGGTAGATACCAACACTTTATGGATAACTATTTTAAATAACTAGAAAATTGCATAGTATATATTGATGATATATTACTGTATTCCAAAACACAAAATGAACACATAAGATTATTAGAAAAATTTATAAATATTATAGAATATTCAGGCATAAGTCTAAGTACAAAGAAAGCAGACATAATGATAAAGCAAATAGAATTTTTAGGAATACAAATAGATAAAAATGGAATAAAAATACAAACACACATAGTACAAAAAATAATTAACTCAAATGAACAACTAGACACAAAAAAGAAATTACAATCATTCCTAGGACTAGTAAATCAAGTAAGAGAATACATACCAAAATTAGCAGAAAATTTAAAACCATTACAACAAAAATTAAAGAAAGA
>NW_006239003.1:5817-9469 GCF_000226075.1 Solanum tuberosum
AATAAAAATGCAGACACATATAGTACAAAAAATAATTAACTCAAATGAACAACTAGACACAAAAAAGAAATTACAATCATTCTTAGGACTAGTAAATCAAGTAAGAGAATACATACCAAAATTAGCAGAAAATTTAAAACCATTACAACAAAAATTAAAGAAAGATATAGAATATCAGTTTGATAAAAAAGACCAAATACAAATACAAAAGGTAAAATTATTATGTAAAAACTTACCTAAACTATACTTTCCGGATGAAAAAAATAATTTTACTTATATAATAGAATCAGATGCGAGTGAAAAAAGTTATGGAGGAATATTAAAATACAGGTATGATGACACTACGATAGAACATCATTGCAGGTATTATTCAGGAACATTTAATAATACAGAAATAAAATGGGAAATAAATAGAAAAGAATTGTATTCAGTATATAAGTGTTTATTATCATTTGAACGATATATTGTATATAACAAATTCATTATAAGAACAGATAATACACAAGTAAAATGGTGGCTAACAAGAAAAATACAAGATTCGGTAACAACAAAAGAAATAAGGAGATTGGTATTAAATATATTAAATTTCACATTTACAATTGAAGTAATAAAAACTGATAAGAATGTTAATGCAGATTACTTATCAAGACAAAGCTACTCAGACTGAGAACGAAAATACAATGGAAGAGATACTCAAAGCCATAACTACACTTTGTATAAAAGTGGACAGTATGGATAATGAGATACAAAAGCTAAAGACTAATGAAGATAATCTAAAGTCTAAAGCTAGTCAGCAGCATGACTATAAAAATGCGGAGCTAAGTCGACCGGAAGACTCTAAAAATCCAGAGATAAAAGGTGACGTTGGGAAACACCTTAAAACCCATATTGTTTGTTTAAATACAGTTGCAGGTTCAAGAAAACAAGTTAGTGATAAACAACATAAAATGCGAACTTAAACCAGCTATTCGAAAAACCATTTACCCAAAGGACACCTAGACTTATGTCTATAGAACCACAAACATCTACATACGCAAATAGTTTCTGAAACCAAAATGAGAAAAAGACATATAACTACATCACACGAACCTATATCGAAAATATACACAAAATCCAAACTTATTTAAACCGCAACCCCAGATCAACTACAAAAGAACCAAACCAAGATTATTTAACCCAAAAATTACAAGGTTATAATAAACTGATTGCACAACCAAAAACTAATGCCAACTTAGTAAGGACATGTTATAACTATGGATTATTAAATACAATATACACATATGACGAAGAGGAACTAAGCGGAATACCGAAACTACATAAAGCATTTATTACATATAAGAGAGTTACTAAGGGAAATTTATTCTATGTAAAATTCTATACGACAACAGCAGAGATATTATACGAGGAAATAAAGCCTCCAATACAAGTGGTAAAAATAGGACTAACAAAAGATATGATAATACCAGAAGATATCGAACAGCAACCAGAGATACAAAAGAGTAAGATACCCAGTTTTTATGCCAATAAGAGAATAATTGGTATATCAACCATTATACAAAAACTAGCAGATAATTATTAAAACAGAAACGTTATATGGAGCTACTATGCAAGATATCAGTTAATGATTTATTCCAATTCAAGGGAGCTAAGGAAAGCAGATATGGATGAAGTCCAAAGATGGATTTTATCATTGTTAAAACCAGAGGAACGACCTACGACAAGAGCACTAAAAGCAGGATTTTTTTCAACAGAGTTATTAACCAGATATTGCAAACTAATTGGACATAAATATCCTGATCATATATGTTCAAAGTATAATGGAGAAGATAACATAATTCCAGATGTCCAGCTGGAATAATCAACGAAGAAAAGAAGAAGAAAACAAGAAGAAAACTGACAAAAAGATAAGAAAGGAAAAAGTTATGTAAGTAAAATAATGTAAAATAATTGCAAAGTTGTAAAGTAGTCAAATAAGTACGTAGATAAGGTAAAAAGAATAGTGTATAGTTTGGTATATGTGTCATAAAGTAGGTATGTGTCATAAAGTAAATAGTGTGCAAATAATGACAAGTGTATATGTACATTATTAATATGTGTGAATAAGTTATAAATAGGATAGTGGTAGACAAAATAAGAACTATTCATGAATAGTAGTCATGAATAGTAGTGGATAAATGTAAAAAGCGTATTAGAGTGTGTATGTCTATATATAGACGCAGTTGTAAACATTGAAAGGTAGGCAACGCCTAACATAATAAAAACTTTCATAAAAATCATTCTCTCTCAAGATACTAAATACTTAAAAGTTAATGGATAAATCTGAAATTCAATCAGATATTTCAGATAATATGGCTAAGCAAGAGGCAAAGGTATATTGTTCAAAAAATATGCGGAACTAATTTCATATATTCCTGAATATCATATATATGATTGAATAAATTTATGTTAGTTATTATGTATTAGAATTATTTGAATCATGTATTTCTAGTTTATTAGCACTACTGGAAACAGGGAGAAAACTTCTATACTATGCCATCCTAATGTTGAAACCTGTAGGCGAGCAAAGCCGTTTAGGGGAATAAACAAAGTTGAGGAGCTGATAAGAAGGAAGTATCCGCTAAAGTACGATGCTAGTAGTGACAGGAAAACATGATAAAGATAATCTAGTTCATAATGATCTAATATGAATTTAATCAATTATGAATATGATAGGAAGGAATAATTTGAAATAAAAAAGCTGCATAATAAAGAACATGACTACATACATGAATGATGAAATGATAAAAAACTACGAAACTTTAATCTTATATATACTTAAAATGTAGAAATAATTGAATTAAGAAGAATAATAGGGGAAAAATATTTAATGATTACGAATCAGAAGATATATTAAATCAAGAATGGTATGAAATAGACCTACATAATTTAGACCTCGAAAGAATAGAATGGTATGATTTAGAAATAAATTCAGATTAAAATAAACTACGAATATTTACAATATTAGATAGAATCTATGGAAGATATAAAACTATTAGAACAATTAATGAAGGAAAATTTATATATGTACCAAAGAACCCAAGATATGTTATATCTAGAATATATCATAAATAATATTAAAGAAATATTCAGATTACAACAACTATCGAAAAAATATTACAATAAGTATTACTACATTTTACCGTGAAAAAAGAATATTATAATAAAATTTGGCTAGTTAATACCTCACTTACCATACTACCACCTACCAAAAATATTCCTCATCTACCAAAAATATCATGAACTCCTCACCTACCAGTAAAATGAATTCCGCTACGAAATATGGTATCAGAGCCATTTTTCTATGCTATATGTTTCTTTATAATAGTATTCCCCTAAATGCACATGTATATTCATCTATGTAACACATATTACATATTGCTAATTTTGTCATTAGATTTCGATTTTATGATTTTTTTCTTTATTTTTGTTCTTCTACCTCTGTTGTTATACTACTAAATTCATTTCTTATAGCTATTTCGTATTTATATAGTATTTCCATAGATGTAGTAGCTATGCCTCTATCGAATTTTTTATTACTTCTTAAAGTTGTTAAGCTTTCACTTGTTAAATTTTGTAGCCATAATTTTACTGTTCCTATAAGTGTTCTCTCTAT
>NW_006239003.1:10463-12202 GCF_000226075.1 Solanum tuberosum
TTTATATTCCGGATATAATTTGTTTAATTTTCTTCTTATTTTTCTTAACTTTCTACTAGTATGTTTCTTCCTATGTTTCTTATTATCCATAGCTCTGATACCATTTTTCGTAGCGGAATTCATTTTATTGGTAGGTGAGGTTACAACTTTGCAATTATTTTACTTACATAACTTTTTCCTTTCTTATCTTTTGTCTGTCTTCTTCTTCTTCTTTTCTTCGTTGATTATTACAGCTGGACATCTGGAATTATGTTATCTTCTCCATTACACTTTGAACATATATGATCAGGGTATTTGTGTCCAATTAGTTTGCAATATCTGGTTAATAACTCTGTTGAAATAAATCCTGCTTTTAGTGCTCTTGTCATAGGTCGTTCCTCTGGTTTTAGCAATGATAAAATCCATCTTTGGACTTCATCCATATCTGCTTTCTTTAGCTCCCTTGAATTGGAATAAATCATTAACTGATATCTTGCATAGTGGCTCCATATAACATTTTCATTTAAATAATTATTTGCTAGTTCTTGTATAATGGTTGATATACCAATTATTCTCTTATTGGCATAAAAGCTGGGTATCTCGCTTTTTGTTATCTCTGGTTGGTGTTCGATATCTTCTGGTATTATCAAATCTTTTGTTAGTCCTATTTTTACCACTTGTATTGGAGGCTTTATTTCCTCGTATAATATCTCTGATGTTGCCGTATAGAATTTTTACATAGAATAAATTTCCCCTTAATAACTCTCTTATATGTAATAAATGTTTTATGTAGTTTCGGTATTCCGCTTAGTTCCTCTCCGTCATATGTGTATACTGTATTTAATAATCTATAGTTATAACATGTCCTTACTAAGTTGGGGTTAGTTTTGGTTGTGCAATCAGTGTATTATAACCTTGTAATTTTGGGTTAAATATCATGGTTTGGTTCTTTTGTAGTTGATCGTGGGGTTGCGGTTTAAATAAGTTTGGATTTTGTGTATATTTTCGATATAGGTTCGTGTGATGTAGTTATATGTCTTTTTCTCATTTTGGTTTTGCAAACTATTAGCGTATGTAGATGTTTGTGGTTCCACGGACATATGTCTAGGTGTTCTTTGGGTAAATGGTTTTTCAAATAGCTGGTTTAAGTTAGCATTTTTATGTTGTTTATCACTAACTTGTTTTCTTGAACCTGCAACTGTATTTAAACAAACAATATGGGTTTTAAGGTGTTTCCCAACGTCACCTTTTATCTCTGGATTTTTAGAGTCTTTCGATCGACTTAGCTTTTGTATCTCGTTGTCCATACTGTCCACTTTTATACAAAGTGTAGTTATGACTTTAAGTATTTCTTCCATTGTATTTTCGTTCTCAGTCTGAGTAGCTTTGTCTTGATAAGTAATCTGCAATAACATTCTTATCAGTTTTTATTACTTCAATTGTAAATGTAAAATTTAATATATTTAATACCAATCTCCTTATTTCTTTTGTTGTTACCGAATCTTGTATTTTTCTTGTTAGCCACCATTTTACTTGTGTATTATCTGTTCTTATAATAAATTTGTTATATACAATATATGGTTCAAATGATAATAAACACTTATATACTGAATATAATTCTTTTCTATTTATTTCCCATTTTATTTCTGTATTATTAAATGTTCCTGAATAATACCTGCAATGATGTTTGATACGCTCAAACTACACCTCCTTACAGAAGTATAAGCGATCGTTATCAAATAAAGAACCCAACTTGTAGG
>NW_006239003.1:14522-15591 GCF_000226075.1 Solanum tuberosum
GAATTCTATTTGATTTTTCATTATATCCGCTTTCTTTTTACTTAGACTTATACCCGAATATTCTATAATATGTATAAATTTTTCTAATAATCTTATGTCTTCATCTTGTATTTTGGAATACAGTAATATATAATCAATATATACTACGCAGTTTTCTAGTTGTTTAAAATAGTTATCCATAAAGTGTTGGTATCTACCTGGTGCACTTTTATATCCAAATGGTAATACATTCCATTCATAAAATCCTTGCGGTATCGTAAATGCTGTAAGTTTTTTAGATTCTTCTTTTAACTTTAAGTGGTAAAATCCTGATTTACAATCGAATTTGCTAAAATAATTATATCCTTGTATTTGTCTTATTTATAGTATTTTATTTGGTATTGGGTAATTATATGTTTTAGTTTTTGCATTTAAGTTTCTATAATCAATAACCATTCTGCTTTTTTCTCTTTTTTGTTCACTATGTTTATTTACGATAAATGCCGGACTTGTGTGTTTACTATTACTTTCTTGTATAAATTCTTTTTCTAGGAAATCATTTATATGTATCTTAAATTCGGTTAAATCATTAAAATTATACTTTAATGGTTTTTGAGTTATTATACTATTATTATCAATTAGCTCAATTTTTACTTTTGTTTTATGCTTTTCCCATCCTTGTAAAGGATCCTCACTATATAATAATTCTAACTTATCTTGAATTATTTTTACTTTATCTATAGAGAATATAATTAATTCTATTTTAGGGTCTTCTTCTTTTATATTTTCTAATTTTTATGTAATTTTTCCACTTCCTTTTATCCATTATGTTGTCTTTCATTTTTTGTTATTTACTCTTTTTGCTCCTATTTTTTGTTTACATGGTGTTGTGAACCACCAGTGTGTTTTTGTTATTATATGTGGGTATAATTTTTCTAAAAATGGCATTCCTAATAACATATCTTTTGTAGTTAATTCAAAGTTATATATTTCCTCTATAGTTAGTATCTTATCCCATATTTGTACTTTTATATTTTTTGCCTTATATGTGATCATGCTTCCTTCATTATTAAATCATGTTACTACTATC
>NW_006239003.1:16336-44384 GCF_000226075.1 Solanum tuberosum
ATATATATATATATATATATATATATATATATATATATATATATATATATATATATATATATATATATATATATATATATATATATATATATATATATATATATATATATATATATATATATATATATATATATATATATATATATATATATATATATATATATATATATATATATATATATATATATATATATATATATATATATATATATATATATATATATATATATATATATATGTATTACATGTGCTATTATATTTATGTTTTAATCTTGAAGAATAAAATTCTTCAATGAAGACCGGCTTGTGAAATGAATACCGATAACGGTAAGGGTTAGAAGAATTATGAATTTATGAATTGATTTATTGAATTCATATTTTTTTTATAACGGAAGTTGTAAAAATGATGCTTGTATTGTATTACTTTCTCCTTTATTTATTTATTATATATTTTCTTGATATCTTTTTAGCTTGATTTTTACATTATTCATGTAATTGTTGTTATTACGAGCATGTCTAAGGTAGTTAAATTTATGCTCAAGTTATTTGACATTGTTTTCGTCGAGAATTTCTTTGTGCCCTTTTTCTTATTATAAAATGACAAATATAACTTCTAATATTTAAAGTTTTTCTAATTTAATATATTTATAAATAATAACTACTCATAACTCATACCCTTTAATTTTAGTTTTGATAATTTCATAACTTACAGTATAGTTTAAATTATTTTACCTTTTTTGATATAATTATTTTTTTATTTGACATGATGGGAATATAAATATCATAAATACCATACATAAAACAGTACCATATTAACAATTGTTTATATTTTTTTTGTTTTAAATTATTATAATTAAACAATTTATTTTGAATTGATGAATTGATTTATTGAATTCATATTTATTTGATAATCAAAATTGTAAAAGTGATGCTTGTATTGTATTACTTTCTCCTTTATTTATTTATTTATTATTTTCTTGAAGGAAGACTTAGAAGAATATTTTTTTGAAAGCATAGTTAGGAATTACTTTTACTAGAGATTTTTTTTTACTTTGACTTGTAATATATAGGAACTTAAGTACACATATTGACAACATTACTCATTTAGTCCTCTATGATCCTACTTTTTATTGTAAAACATAATTAATATAACTATCTTATTTCAATCAAAAGAGTTATGAAAATAAGTTATATTTTATTTCTCTCTCAAAGAAAATTAAAGATGAAATAAATTATTATATGACATCATTGCTTATTCTTATGCATATGTAACAATTTATTTTTGTCGCTATTCTTTTCTTGCTCAAAATGTATTTGGAAGTTTTCTTTTCATTTTTTATTACTTTGTGAATATAATAATGTAGATTTTTATTTTTTTATGTCTTAGTGTCATGACCCAGACGGTCGTGATTGGCACTCACACTAACCATCCGGTGGAAGAACCACTACTACACCCAAACTAAGCAACTAAAACAATACTAAGGCAATTAAGTTATGGAAACAAGTTAACTAACTAACAAATGTGGAAATTTAATACCTAGAACCTGAAAGTCAATGTACCAAAATATCTAAACAAATGATCCAAGTTTAAACAAGACGGGACAAATCCCCAACTAATCAACTAATCAACTAACTAGAACAAATATCTAAGTCCGAAAATGATGGACATAGTTGAAAGAGAATCCCATGGCAGCCCGAAAGAATTGGCTCACCCTTGAATTCGAAGCGACGATCACTAATCTTCTAAGAGAGGTCTGTCAATAGTCGCGTGAAGATCCCCTGTACTTAACAAAATTAAGAGCAAGTGCAGAATCAGTACACAATCACAGTGTACTGGTAGGATCACGCGGCTATCCCACTAGTGCAACATAAACAAGTCAAAGAACATTATAATCACATGCATATATATCAACATATACAACATTATCAACATTTATGACCAACCAACAACTTCACATTTTATAGCACATCATTGGTCCTCTCACGGAACCCAAACTCAAACAGTTAGCATGCTAGAACATGGCAATCGATCCCATCTTTATGTCGGAACGTGGAAACCGATCCCATAATTATGCCAGAATGTGGCAATCCGATCCAAGTTAGTTATACCGGAACATGGCAATCCGATCCCATTCAAACACCACAATCACAAACACAAGTACATCATCAAGATCATACAACAAGTGTGATCGACATTTGCAACATTCATACATATACAAGTATCATAATGAAGCAAGAACAAGCATACATCACACAATCATAGAATCACAACCATCACCTACGTCGAAACAAGCTTGAAACCCTAAGAAACTTGATACTTCCCTTTCGGATTCTTTCCGCTTGTTCTTGGTCTACAAACAATCACAATAACACGGGAATCAACAAACAATCGCTAATTACCCGAATTACTAACAATTCTATGAACCCTAGATCAAACTCATGATCCCAATTGCCCAAATTAGGGTTGCTTCCATCTTAGAATCTATAGCAAAACCCTCCCCAATCAATATTCATCAACTCTATTACGGTCTACGGATCGAAAATGGATTCGGGGAGTTAGAAGCTTACTTTTAGCCTCAAGAATGGTGAAAAACGAGTAGAAATTGCATGGGGTTCATTCCTTAGCTCTAAAAGTCAAAAAGTGCCAAATAAGGTCATTTAGGAGTTTATTAATGACATTAAGTCGTGTTTGGCCCGCCACAGCGGCCCTCATCCCGCTGTAGCGGTGGCGCCAGAGCGACATCAAGTTCCACCAGAGCGGCATTTTTGAACCAGTGAGCTATCTATCCTTTTCTTCGATTGTAAGTCGTGTCGTACCCACCACACCGCCCTATATCCCGTTGTACAGGCCTGCTAGAGCGGCCAAACACCCGCCAAAGCGGCACGAAGGGAACTAGAGAGTCAACTGAAGAAATTCCAAAATCCTATTTCACTACACACCTCTAACCCACGACGATCAGAATATACCCTTCACGCTAAGATCGATTTCGGGAGTTCTACTCACCCGTATTCAATTCCATGAAGTCGTACGGATTCCTTAACAAGTTATCTAACCACTCATGCAATCAAAACTATAATTACTCCACCCGATTGTTACCAGATTTCCCCACACCTCAAGGACTCCAATTTCGTCCAAATCTGGACAAGGTTGGGAAAATTCAAGTACTACGAAAAAGTTTTTTCGGCCCCAATTTTTCCCTCGTTGGCATTTCTATAATGACGGAACCCGATCGTTACAATAGATACCATTTTACCCATCACTCGTCCCCGAGTGACAAAACTTAAGGAAAGTAGACTAAGGAAAGAATGAAGTAGTACATGACTCGACGAACAATTGGGGATACTTGTCTCGCACGTCCCTTTCGATTTTCCAAGTAGCTTCCTCAATTGGACGATGCTTCCATTGAACTTTCACGGACTTAATCTCCTTAGTCCTCAACTTACGCACATCACGATCAAGAATAGCAATTGGTTCCTCCTCATATTGGAGGTCTTTGTCTAGCACAGTTGAGTCCCACTTAATGATATAATCTCCGTCACTATGATATCTCTTCAACATAGACACATGAAATACCGGATAGATTAGGGGGTAGAGCCAATTTATACGCCACCGACCCTACACATTCAAGAGCCTCAAATGGACCAATGTATCTAGGACTTAGCTTACCCTTCTTGCCAAATCTCATCACCCCTTTCATGGGTGATACCTTAAGAAGAACGTCTCACCAGTCTGAAATTCCATATCTCTTACCTTATGATCCGCATACTTCTTTTGTCTACTCTGGGCTGCTAGAAGTTTAGCTTGAATACTCCTCACCTTATCTTGAGCATCCTTCACTAAATCAACCCCCAAATGTTTCACATCTCCAGCCTCAAACCAATATCCAGCCTCAAACCATCCTATGGGTGATTTACATCCCCTCCCATAAAGTGCCTCAATGGTGTCATATCTATGCTGGAGTGATAACTATTGTTATAAGAGAACTCAAACAAAGGTATGAATTTATCCCAATGCCTTCCAAAATCAATCACACGTGCTCTCAACATGTCTTCCAATACTTGAATAGTCCTCTCAGATTTTCCATCTGTCTATGGATGAAAGGCTATACTAAAAGTGAGTTGTGTGCCCAATTCATCATGCAATTTCCTCCAAAACTTGGAAGTGAATTGGGCACCACGATCTGAGATGATAGAAAGGGGCAACCCATGCAAATCTCTTTCACATACACCTTAGCCAATTGTTCAACGTTATAATTTGTTCTTACCGGAATAAAATGGGTTGACTTGGTCAATCTATCAACCACTACCTAAATAGAATTAAACTTCTTCAAAGTCTTGGGAAGACCAACCACAAAATCCATAGCTATTCTTTCCCACTTCCACTCCGAAATTGGCATTCTTTGAAGCAAACATGCAGGCCTTTGATGTTCATAGTTCACTTGTTGACAATTTTGACACTTAGCCACAAACTCCGCTATGTCTTTCTTTATGCCCGATCACCAATAAATTCATTTCAGATCTCTATACATCTTGGTCACACCTGAATGAATAGAATATCGCAAACCACGATATTCTGCCAAGAATTTTTTAATCAAGTCATCAATTCAAGGAACACAAATTCTCCCCTTAACACTGAGTACACCATCCGCATCAAGAGTGGTCTCTTGTGCCTTACCATTATCCATCTTCTCCTTGAGTTCGTTTAAATTTTCATCCTTAAATTGTTTGGTCTTGATCTCCTCAATGAATGTGGCCTTAACTTCAATGCTAGCTAATACCCCGCCTCTTTCAGAGATGTCCAACTGCATGAACTTAGACTATAAGGTCTGAATTTCTTTGGCCAAGGGTCGCTTGGTTACATTCAAGTAAGCTAAGCTACCCATACTTACCACTTTTCGACTCAAAGCGTCTGCCACAACATTAGCCTTACCCGGCTGTTATTGAATGGTCACATCATAATCCTTGAGTAACTCCATCCATCTTCGCTATCTCAAATTCAAATCATTTTGAGTGAACACATGTTGCAAACTACGATGATCAGTAAACACTTCACACTTAACACCATAAAGATAATGCCGCCAGATCTTAAGAGCAAATACTACCGCCGCCAACTTCAAATCATGGGTTGGATAATTTCTCTCATGCACCTTCAATTGGCGCGACGCATAGGCTATAACATTCTTATCCTGCATTAACACAACGGCCAATCCAGAATGAGAAGTATCACAATAAACTATAAAGTCCTTACCTTCCACCGGTAATGCTAGAATGGGCGTGGTGGTCAAGAGAGTCTTGAGCTTTTGAAAGCTCTCCTAACATTTTTCAGTCCATTCAAATAGTATCTCCTTTTTGGTCAAGTGCTTAGCAATTGAAGCAAAATTCTTAACAAATCGACGATAATAGCTAGCGAGTCCCACAAAACTCCTAACTTTCGTCACAGAGCTAGGCCTAACCCAATTCCTAACCGCTTCAATCTTTTGAGGATCTACCATTACACCTTCTTTTGACACTACATCCCCCAAAAATGCAACTGATTTCAACCAAAATTCACACTTTGAAAATTTAGCATATAACTTTTGTTCCCCTAAGAACACCCCAAAATAGTATGAAGATGGTTGGCATGCTCTTCTTCACTTTTCGAATAAACGAAAATATCATCAATAAAGACTATCACAAAGGAATCAGGAAATGGCTTGAACACCCCATTCATCAAACTCATGAAAGCTGCAGGCGCATTGGTCAAACCAAAAGACATAACCAAAAACTCATAGTGCCCATAACGAGTTCTAAACGCCATCTTGGGCACATCCTCGTGCCTAATTTTCAATTGATGGTAACCGGATCTTAGATCAATCTTTGAGAAAACCGTTGCACTTTGCAATTGGTCAAAAAGATCATCTATTTTAGGCAAGGGTACCTATTCCGAATAGTGACCCTATTTAAATGCCGTTAATGTATACACATTCTCATACTACCATCCTTTTTCTTAACAAACAAAACTAGAGCACCCCATGGGGAAGCACTAGGGTGAATAAATCCCTTATCGAGGAGCTCTTGGATTTGAACCTTAAGCTCCCTTAATTCTGCCGGAGCCATGCGATATGGAGGGATAGAAATGGGACGAGTACCAGGCTCTAAATCTATGCAAAAATCTATATCTCTATTCGGGGCATACCAGGCAAGTCATTAGGAAACACTTCACTAAATTCAGATACCACAGGAATAGACCCAATGGATGGAGCCTCAATCTCAGCATCCCTAACATGTGCTAAATAAGCCAAACAACCCTGCTCTACTAATTTACTAGGCCGAATGGAGGATATAATCTTAGCTTGCTTAGGCTTGTACACCCCTTCCCACTCTAATCTTTCCCTTCCCGAAATTTCTAGAGTCACAGACATAGTATTACAATTAAGTACAGCATAATAGGGGGACAACCAAGTCATGCCTAGAATTATGTCAAAGTCAATCATATCCAAAATCACCAACTCAACCCAAGTCTAAAAACCCATAAACACAATAGGACAAGCACAATAAACATGGGTGACTATGACTGACTCTCCAACAGGGGTAGAAACGCGAATGGGGGCATCAAGTATATCACAAATCATCTCAAAATCAGAGGCAAATCTCACAAATACACACGAATAAGAAGAACCCGGATCGAATAACACATTAGCTATCCGATCACATACAAGAATAGTACATGTGATCACCGCGTCGAATGCCTCCGCCTCATTTTTTCCCGGGAAAGCATAACATTGAACTTTATCATCTTGATGAACCACTTCCCTTCCTGGTTGCGCGTTACCCCTACCTTCATTCCCATTACCATTTCCTCTACCTCCAAGGCCTCGCTGATTACCTCATCGCCCACCTTGTGGACGTCTTCTACCATTATTACCGTTCCCCGCGGGTACCACTGCTTTAGACTGTTGCTGCTGCATGGAATCTATCACATGTAGGTGGGGACAATCTCTCCTCATATGCCCAGGTTCACCACAGTTGTAGCAAGTACGATCAAAAGATGGGTTGCTGCCCGTCGAAGGCACGAGACTCTGACTATCCTAAAAATTATGAGATGGGGTTCCTGAATAGTTACCTATAGAGGCATGCATAGCAGACTGAATTAGCTTGGCTGCAAGTGTTGGCCTTCCAGACCCCTTAGATTAAGAGCCTTGAAAGTTATCGGAATTCTTTGCCCTTTTTGCCCACGCCTTAGATTGACCGTCTCACCTCACCCCCTCCACTTTCTTAACATAGTTTGTCACCTCATTAAAACTCCTCCCTGCAAAAGTCATATGAACAGATAATACCTGCAACTCAGAATTCAAACCTCTAATAAACAACCGGATCCTCTCCTCCTCAGTAGTAACCAACTGCATAGCATATCTTGATAAGCATGGAACTTGGCCTCATAAGTAGCCACAGACATACCACCTTGCTTTAAAGCCATATATTCATCTTTCCTGCGATCCGTCAAAGTTCTGGGCAGATACTTTTCTAGAAATAGAGCATGAAGTCCAAGTAAGTGGAGGTAAAGTAGAGGGTTTGCACTCCATATAAGCTTTCCACTGCTTGGCCTCGCCTTGAAGTTGGAAAGATACGAACTCAACCCCATGTTGGTGAACAATGCGCAATTTATGCACCTCTCATAACAGTCTAAGATAAACTCATAAGCATCTTCAATCTCAGAACCAAGAAATACCGGAGGCTTAAGCTTCAGAAACTTAGTCAACATATCATGCTCGTTCCCAGTCATAACAGAACCCAACAGAGGACGGAAGAAAGCATCATTACCTCCCATTCCACCCATCTTGGGCGCAGTGCTGGCAACATGGGGATTAGCGGGAGACTGAGTTGCTTGGGCAGATGGAAGCACTCTAGGTCCAGCCAACCCCTTCAAAAAGGACATGATCTGTTGAGCTGACACCAAATGCAAAGAAGGAACGCCTGTATTTCCAGCCTGCACCTCTTCATCTTGCCCAATCTCTTCAACATCCTCGACATCCACATTCTTCTCTATCTCCTCATTATGCGCAAGAGGGTTCTCATTCACATGCACATTCTCAACAGGTACCTTATTTTCAGCATGCGCTACTCTTCCACGGCCTCTACCCCTAACTCTTCCTCTACCTCTGCCTCGACTGCGACCTCTCACTGCAGATTCATCAGCTAGAGCATTGACATAAGCTACAGGCCTAAAACCATTATACCTAGTATTAACCATCTGCGAGCAGAAGCGTGAAGGAGGTTAGATACCAAGTTGAATCGCCAGATACCAATTGGAATCAAGTCATAGCATGAAAGGAGACAAGAGAAAAATAGAGATTTCCTAAAGTCCTATAGTCTCTCAAAGAAAATTTAAGGTGTCCCCGTACTGTTCTGCGAGACTCTATTAGACTCATTTCGGTACATCGAGATCAATGAACCTAGGCTCTGATACCAACTTTGTCACAACCCAGACCGTCGTGATTGGCACCCACACTAATCGTCTGGTGGGAGAACCACTACTACACCCAAACTAAGCAACTAAAACAATACTAAGATAATTAAGCTATGGAAGCAAGTTAATTAACTAACAAATGTGAAAATTTAATACCTAGAACCAGAAAGTCAATGTACCAAAACATCTAAACAAATGATCCAAGTCTAAACAAGAGGGGATAAATGCCCAACTAATAAACTAATCAACTAACTAGAACAAATATCTAAGTTCGAAAATGATGGACATAGACGAAAGAGAATCTCATGGCAGCCCGGAAGAATTGGCTCACCCTTGAATTCGAAGCGACGATCACTAATCTTCTAAGCGAGGTCTGTCAATAGTCGCGTGAAGATGCCCTGTAATTAAAAAAAATAAGAGCAAGTGCAAAATCACTACACAATCACAGTGTACTGGTAGGATCACGCGGCTATCCCACTAGTTCAACATAAACAAGTCAAACAACATTATAATCACATGCATATCTATCAACAACATATACAACATTATCAACATTTATGAACAACCAACAACTTCACATTTTATAGCACATCATTGGTCCTCTCACGGAACCCAAACTCAAACAGTTAGCATGCCGAAACATGGAAACGGATCCCATCATTTTGCCGGAACGTGGCAACCGATCCCATAATTATGCCAGAACGTGGCAATCTGATCCAAGTTAGTTATGTCGGAATGTGGCAATCTGATCCTATTCACACACCACAATCACAAACATAAGTACATCATCAAGATCATACATTTAAGTCATGATTTCATTACAATGATATTTCATCTATCTCATTTACAACAAGTGTGATCAACATTGCAACATTCATACATATACAAGTATCATAATGAAGCAAGAACAAGCATACATCACACAATCATAGAATCACAACCATCACCTACGTCGAAACAAGCTTGAAACCCTAAGAAACTTGATACTTCCCTTTCGGATTCTTTCCGCTTGTTCTTGGTCTACAAACAATCACAATAACACGGGAATCAACAAACAATCGCTAATTACCCGAATTACTAACAATTCTATGAACCCTAGATCAAACTCATGATCCCAATTGCCCAAATTAGGGTTGCTTCCATCATAGAATCTATAGAAAAATCCTCCCCAATCAATATTCATCAACTCTATTACGGTCTACGGATCGAAAATGGATTCGGGGAGTTAGAAGCTTACTTTTAGCCTCAAGAATGGTGAAAAACGAGTAGAAATTGCATGGGGTTCATTCCTTAGCTCTAAAAGTCAAAAAGTGCCAAATAAGGTCATTTAGGGGTTTATTAACTACATTAAGTCACGTCTGGCCCGCCATAGAGGCCCTCATCCCGCTGTAGCGGCGGCACCAGAGTGACATTTTCGAACCAGTAAGCTATCCATCCTTTTCTACGATTTTAAGTCATGTCGTACCCGCCATAATGCCCCATATCCCTCTGTAGCGGCTCCGCCAGAGCGGCCAGACTCCCGCCAAAGTGGCACTTACGGAACCAAAGAGTCAACTGAAGAAATTCCAAAATCCCATTTCACTACACACCTCTAACCCACGACGATCAGAAAATACCCTTCACGTTAAGATTGATTTCGGGAGTTCTACTCAATCTAATTTAATTTCGTAAAGTCGTACGGATTCCTTAACAAGTTATCTAAATCAAAACTATAATTACTCCACCCGATTGTTACCAGATTTCCCCACACCTCAAGGACTCTGATTTCGTCCAAATCTGGACAAGGTTGGGAAAATTCAAGTACTACGAAAAAGTTTTTCAGACCCCAATTTTTCCCCGTTGGCATTTCTATAGTGATGGAACCCGGTCGTTACAATTAGCTACATAATTAGAAAAATGTATGCCTATATATTATTTAATTGTGGTCTTTGATGAGATTGTAACATGATACGTCTTTTATGCAATCAATATATTTATCCTTTTAATTATTTTTGTGATTTTTACCCATTATATTTTTCAGTCATTTATTTATTTTTACAAATAAAATCAATGCACAACGATTAATGTACTTAATGTCATAATAATATTATATATTAAATTTATGATAACTCATGTCTCTTATCTTCTTTATCACTTCTACTCTTAAATATTATTGATAAATCCTATTTGTTTCATTATAATAATTTTTAAAAACATTTCTTTAATATATAAATAAGAAATAAATGTGATCAAAAAGACGTAACATGAAAGTTTAAAAAAAAATTAATATAAAAATTGGTGTTATCATAAATGATCGAGTACTCAAAAGATAGATAAGATTTAAACAAAAAATGTATTTTTTTCAACTTAATACATAGATTGTTGTTTCAAAATATGACCTCTAAATTGTTTGTTCTTCCATATGCATATAATGTCTATTTAGCATACTGAAGAAAGACATATCATGTTACATATGAAGGCAAAACTTTACATTGTCTTTTATGTCACTGCCTTGAATATAAATATTCCACACTACTTCATTATAAATATATATATATATATATAAGAACAAAATGAAAAATATTTTTTTTAAATACAATTTTTTATTTTTTTTGGGGGGGTGGTAGGTGGTTGGGGTAAGTTTGGACAAAAAGAAAATTTAATTATTTTTTTCAAAAACAAAAATTTTTTTTTTGTGGAAAGCAGGGGTGGGACAGTCAGGAGTTGAGCGGGGTAAAAGAATTGAAAAAATCTAACTTTGAACTATTTGTCAAAAATAAAATTTTAAGTTGTTAATTTTTTTTTGTGGAGGGAGGAGCTAGTTTGGGTGTAGTAACAAAATAAATTAATTTTTTTAAAAAAATGAAAATTTTAAAAAAATTAGTTTTTTGAATGGGGAGGGTCAGGGTACGGAGTGAGGTAAGAAAAAAAATTATTATTTGAGGAAAATAAGTTTATTTGAGAAATATTTTCTAAAATATTTAAGCCAACCAAACATAAGAAAATTAAGACTCATTTTCTAGAATGAGAAATAAAATAATTTAAGTAACAAAGAAAGTAAAGATATTGAAAGAGTAAAGCAAATGAAAGTAAAGTAAATAAAAAAAAGTCAAAAGTGGTTTTCTTTTTTTGGAGGGAAATTTAGGTGGTTTTGGAGCCAAGAGCCAAAAGGCTATTTCTGTCATTTCGCAATGTCATGCCAAGTCCTGCCAAAAAGGTGTCCTGCCATTTAGTTTTACTATGATGATGATGATGATGATGATGATGTAACTAGAAGGCCTATTAAATGGGATGAAATTGATTTTCCTAAGGAGTGGGTGATCAAAGAGGCAGTCCCAACCAAAAATAATATAAATTCTGATATTTCTGATATTGAACAAACTCCTGATGGGACAGTGAGAATCAAATTCACTGACCAAAATTTATTAATGAGTTATGTTGATAATATAGGTTTTCCTTCAAGAATACTTAGATCTAACTCATCTTATATATCTCATGTTGATTATATTGTTAATATGCATTCTAGAGCGTCTACTTCTCAGATTAGAGAAGAAGATAATTCTAGAGTATCCACTTCTGATATGAAAGAACGAAAAAAAGTTGATAATATCAAGATTGAAAATCATATAGTTACTCCTTATATGGACCCTACTTTGTCTGAAATGGACTTTCCAAGTGGTTTACATGGATAGATCAGAACTTATTGATTTTAGACCGGGGTCGCCGGTAAGAAAGAAAATTTCAAATGAATTTTTCTAGCCCAAATGGGAATCATTTAGAAAATGGTTTTTCAAAAGTTTTGATAATAATCAACAAACATTCTTCCAAGAAGATTTTTATAATGATCTTTCTAAAGCAAATAAAGCTATTGTTTTTGTACCATGGTTTATGATGAAATAGGTTTATAACTATATTTCTATGGTACAATTACCAAATCTCTCCTACCTCCTCAATAATCTTTTCAAATTGAAAAAGATAATAAGACTGTATATTTTACTGCATTTGCAGAGTTGTTTGATGATAATAACACTGCTCTTATTACTTCTAAGCATGTTCAAACTTTAATACGACAAAACAATTACACGAATGTTTATGTGAGCATTCTAGGAGAGCATATTATTTCCTTACATTATAAAATTAGTCATTTGTGTTCTGAATTAGAGAAGTCTAGAATCCCTGATAAAGGAAAGGAGAAGGCTACTCCTACTATTCAACCCCTCCAGAAATTAAGGACTTTAAATTATCAAAGCTTGATAATATTGAAAGATTGCTTCAAGAAACGTTTCATGGGTTATATATTAATCCCCTCCAACTAAGTGAAAGTGATATCACTGATAGAAATAATATTCCAGATGAGATTAATAAAATCTCATAGAAACATGCTAGAAAATCGATTCAAAGGATGTATTACTATCGTAGGCCGACTCCTCAAGATATTTTCCTGGAGGAGCAAGAATATTACATCTCCAATAGTTTTAGTGGGACAAAAATTTATGAGTGGAATATTGATGGTTTTACTGATAGGCAAATTTATACTCTGGCTCATAGGATTCTTATGTATAGTACAATCTGCAAGGCAAACAAGAATTTTGAAAAGGATACAGCCAACATGATTATTGCCGGATTTACAGGCCAATTAAAGGGTTGGTGGGATAATTTTCTCTCAAGATCCCAACGTATGGCCATTTTAAATGTCGTTAAGGATGAAAATGGAATGATTCCAAATGTAGTCTACACCTTGGTCCTAACCATTATAGAACATTTTTATGAAAGATGGTCGGATAATAGTGAAACCGTTAGGACTATGCTCCAAAACCTTAGATGTAAAATCCTTATGTCCTTTAGATGGTACAAGGATGTTTTCCTATCTAGAGTTATGGAATTACCTGAGTGTAATAACTCTCATTGGAAATTCAAGTTTATAGACGGGCTCCCTGCTTTATTTGCAGAAAGGGAGGAGATGCGGTGAGTATTAATTGATGACTATACTTATGGAAAACTTATAAGTGTTTGCACCCAAGAAGGTCTCTCTCTGTGCAATGAGATCAAGTTGAATCAACAAATTAAAATATATCATTTGAATGAGAAACAACAATTAGGGAAATTTTGTGAACAATTCGCAATTGATATGCCTGAATCCTAGATATAGAGGAAAAAGAGATTATAAGGAAAATCATCATAGGCAGTACAGAAAAAAGAAATGCTTAGACAAGCGTGAAAAAAGAAAAATGGATTATAAAGGGAAAAAGAAATTTTATAAGAATAATAAATCAAATGTCTGTCACAAATGTGGTAGAATAGGCCATTATGCAAGGGATTTCAAGGTCAAGGATAAGATTAAAAGCCTTGATCTGGAGGATAATATTAAGGATTCTTTATATAAAATCCTCCTCAATTCTTCTTTGGAAAATTACAGCCCTAACAGAGAGGAATCCTCTACAAGTGAAGACCTAAAAGTTCTTCATGAAAAAGACTGCATGCCCTCATCTGAGGAAGAATATACGTATTGCCATATTGACCAACCTTGTGATAATAAAGATAAGGACAAATTTTATCAGTTGTATTCTCAGTTCAAGGACTTAAATATCAATGTTATCAGTAATGATAATTGGGTAGAGATGCTCAGGATGATTGATGATCCAACGCTAAGGTCCCAAATTATTGACAAAATTGGTAATACTAGCACCTCTACTAGTAATACTAGAATTCCTAAAGAAAATTCCGCTCATAATAATGCTTATACCATGGCAGAAGTAAAGAGACAACTAAAACTTGGGTCTCAAAGGGATCATATTCTTACTACAATTCAAGATTTGGTTGAGGAGATTAATAATCTCAAAAAAGAAATATCTTCTCTCAAAAATCATAATATGATTCTTGATGAGAGAATCACTTATATAGAAAATAAAGACAATAATCATGGGAAACAAGTTGGGGTCGAAGATAATCCTCCTGATATTCCTGAAGGTAATCTTTTTGATACCCCTAATGAGTTTACAGATAATAAGAAATTATTTTTAGAAACTATCGAGCTAATTACAACTCATAAACCTTTGGCAAAAATAACTATTTTTATTGATTATAACTTAAAAATATATTTTATTGCTCTTATTGATAGTGGAGCTAATTTGAATTGTATTCAAGAAGGATTAATCTCATCAAGATATTTTAAGAAGACTATACATAGTCTTCGAAATGCTAGCGGTCAGAAAATGGATATTGAATATAAATTCCTAAAGCATATATATGTACAAATAATATATGTATGAATGAAAGTTGTGTTTTAATAAAAAATATTTTTAACGAAATCATTTTAGGAATGCTTTTTTTCTGCCATATTTATCTCATAACTCTCTGGGATAACTGGTACTTTGAAGGAAGAAAAATAAGAATAGATTTTATATCTCAACCATTTTCTAAATTCGTTAATGAAGTTAAAGATATGATTTCTTTAAAAAATAAACAAATTGATTTTCTTAAAAATGAGATTTGTAGTCTTACCATAGAAGAGACTTTACAAAATCCTAAAATCCAAGAAAAGATTGAGATTTTAGAGAATCAATTCTCCCTACAAATATGTGGAGATCACCCAAATGTGTTTTGGAAAAGGAAAAAACATATGATAAGTCTTCCTTACGAGCAAAAATTTTCTGAAGATAATATTCCCACTAAGGCTAGACCTTGCCAAATGAATTCAGAATATTTGGATTTATGTAAGAAAGAGATTGATATTCATCTTCAAAATAGATTAATAAGGCCCTCAAAATCTCCATGGTCTTGTACTGCTTTCTATGTTAATAAACAAGCAGAGCAAGAAAGAGGGGTACCCAGACTTGTCATAAATGATAAACCCTTAAATAAAGTTTTAAAATGGATTAGATATCCTATTCCCAAATAAAAAAATATTTATTAGATAGACTTCATGAAGCTATCGTATTTTCAAAATTTGATTTAAAATCAGGTTATCGGCAAAATTCAAAATTTTCTGAAGAAAGATAAATATAAAATAGCCTTTAACGTCCCAATGGAACAATATGAATGGAATGTCATGCCTTTTGGGTTAAAAATGATCCTTCTGAATTTCAAAAAATTATGAATGATATTTTTAACCCTTTTAGCAATTTTATCATTGTATATATAGATGATATTTTGGTATTTTCAAAAACCTTAGAAATGAATTTTAAACATCTTGATCTATTTAAGAAAATTATTATTCAAAATGGTTTGTTTATATCTAGACCAAAAATGCATATTTTTCAAACCAATGTTAGATTCTTAGGTCATAATATTGAAAGGGAAAAAATATTCTCATTCAAAGAAGTATTGAGTTTGCATCTAAATTTCCTGATGTTATTACTGAAAAAACCCAGCTCCAACGATTCTTGGGAAGCTTAAATTATATTTATCCTTTTATGAAGGATCTAACTAAAGACACAGCTATATTATATGATAGACTCAAAAAAAAGTCCTAAAGCTTGGAGTGATAATCCTACTAAAGCAGTCAAGCACATTAAGATAAAGGTCAATAATCTACCATGTCTCACTTTAGCCAATCCAAATTGGCAAAAGATAGTGGAGACAGATGCCTCTGATATTGGCTATGGGGGAATTTTAAAACAAATTTCTCCTGCTGAAAGGCAAGAATACCTCATACAGTTCTATTCTGGGAAATGGAATAATAGTCAGAAAAATCATGCTACTATAGCTAAAGAAATTTTGGCTATAGTCAAAAGTGTTCTAAAATTCCAAGGGGACTTATATAATCAGAAGTTTACCATAAAAAACTGATTGTCAAGCAGCTAAATTCATCTTTAATAAAGATGTAAAACATGATGTTTCTAAACAAATGTTTGCAAGATGGCAAGCTTTATTAGCACTATTTGATTTTGAAATACATTATAAAAAGGGAACAGATAATAGTCTTCTCGATTTTCTTACTAGAGAATATTTAAATTAATAAACACTTTGTCTCTTAATAGCAGGAGTGATGCGGCCATCTGGAAGTTCTTCCTCTAATAGAGGAAGAGGAAGAGGAAAAACACCTATGGGAAGAAATAATATCTTGGCTCAAATAGGAAATCAGAAGCTAATAGCTTCAAACATTACAGAAGCATACACAAGCACATCAGGAATTAATACTGAACATCCGATGTACAAGAAATTCATGAATTTTATACAATCCAAACAAGTTCAAGGTAATAACCCACCATCTTATTCTTCAGCTGTTGCTGACGAAGGAAATGAAAATATTGAAGTATATGATAAAAATGAAAAAGATGAAGTAATACTTCTTCTTGAGTGAATAGACTTACAATGAAAAGACGATCTATGGCAGATCATGACCAGATATTTTGATACAACATCATATGTTGTCCCAACTTATAAATATATAATGCATTATCATGACCATTGGGTCTGCTGAATTCCAGCTCTTTTACCCAGCCAATACTAAAAAGGTTTATAACTTTTCAAAATTCATTGTCAAAAAGATATTCACCCAGAAGAATGGGGAATAAGCACGATGAAGGAAATGTAATACACCCATCCAGAGCAAAAAATTACGGTCAAATTTAATTACTAGGATTATATCGAGAGCTTTAATAAAGCTTTGTTATATGAGAATTCTAATAAAAAGCATTCATGTTTCATAAAAATATGCTCCCATGTCTATAAACAGCATATACCAAATTATTTTGCCAGTGGTGGATTTTATATGGTCCGTCTATGAATATATTCCCGGAAGAATACAAAAAATTATATGTTGAATGGGTTGATGTTTTACCCAAATTAATAAAATTACAAAAAGATGATATATATTTTAAAGGAATGCTATTAATGTACTTTTTCATAGAATTCATTATTCCGTGGATAATAAAATGGACAATACAAGTCCAAATGAATATAGAAGGATTTCCTTGCTTAAGGAGAACATTTCATACAAAGTTTTGGAATAAATTACCCCAGATAGATGCTAAAGGAAAGGTCCATGGACAGGAGATTATAGATTCTAGTAAAGATTCTATTGAGATTAGTAAGCGTCAATCAGAAGTCATACAAGACCGAGATGATGTCAGCCCTTCCAAACAAATAACCAGAAAACTACAAATGAAGAAAGGGGCTATCTCCAAATCAGAATTTCTTGCATCATACATGGAAGAAATCAAGAAAGATCTAATAAAAAAATATGGGCATAGAATTTCGGATAGTATATCTATGGCTACTTCCAATGAGGAAAAAGACACATGTATAGCAAGAGAATCCCAAAGTGTTCATAGCACGGAAGAGATGGACATTGAAACATTTTTTATAGAAATAAATTTTAGTAAGTCTAAAGTTATAGCTAGAAGGCTCTGATACCATTTACGGCAGGATGGCTTCGATGTTACTACAGTTTCGTTTACGATTCATGAAATACAGGGACAAAAAGATCTTTTACGGTTCCAATATGGCCCAAAGAGTGCCTCATTCATGGCTAACATGGCCCTTATAAGGAACACCGAACTAAGCCAAGATCTTCCCTTCCCTGGACTACATTACCTCGACCTTCGAGACATTGGAACAGTCTTTTTCTCACCATGTCGTAATAGTTCAAGTTGTTGTTAGTCCAACACGAAGTGTTTAGCCTATCATTTAGGCTATTAAAAATGTAAAAATGGTTTTAATTAATAATAGGAGAGAGAAGAGCAATACCTTAATTGGGAAAGACTTTCAGCAATAATTCTCAAAAGTAGAAAAACCAACAATTATTTTATTTAGATAGTAGTGAAAATATAAAGGAATTAATACGAGAAAGGTTGGCTAAAGCCTGCCTTCTATTCATACAAAGAGATCCTTATATAGAAAGGACCTCAAGAAAAATCTAAAATTTATGACGTAAGGGCTTACGTCATGTTACATTATTGGACCGACATTGGGGTTCGTAATTTTATAAAACCTTACAATTATTCTAACTCTTATAAAACCTAGTGTCTTATCATCTAGTCTTTTCTAGTCTCCTTTCCCTTTAGTTGTCTCAACTAGAAGATTCTTCTATATAATGATGATGACGATCATCATGATGATGATGATAATAAAAAGATGTCCATCAAAATGGTTGTTGTAGCGACCATTTCGAAATGATACTACCACTTAAATAAAACATCTAATTAAATACTTGTGACATTTAAAAGAGATTAACTATGGCCATATTGATTATAATTTAGTAGAGGGATTAGGTTCATAAAGAAAAAAAATTGTTAAGAATGTGCATCCTGCCCATTTAAACATTTATTTGATGTCAAATTGATATTGCGCAGAATTTTAACTTATGGTGAAAAAACCCTTCCAAAATAATATAAGCCAATAACTCACGAGATTTTTATGCATATATTATCCTCACACTGCAAAAATGATATAAAAAGAATATTACCAACTTCTGACTACCCAAATTAGGTGGTTCATGCTTCACACAACCATTCAAAACAAGTGGTAAATTTAATATATTACAAGACTTGGGCTTACACACCCCAAAAGAACAAAACATATAGCCATACTTATATTACAACCCCATGGTGACATGATCAAATTAGCCCTCAAAATTTCATGTAAATATACAACACATAGATCATGTAGAAGTCCCAAGGTTTATACAAAATATAGATGCCTATACGCAAATATGATCTTCCTTAAGGCTCTCAAAATCTCCATATCCAATGGCCAACTTCATGCCTCCTCTCGATCATACCCTACGATAGAAACAACTATCGCTAAGCATATAGCTTAGTGGTGTAAAAACTATAGGTTTGGATCCTTAGATTCACCAAGCTACCTTTCTCAAGTCACAGGCAGCACAATTGAAACATAACAACAAATCAAGTAAACAATATATAAAGAGTATCAAGTTTGATATTTAAAGATCCAAATGACAAGAACGCTCATAGCACCATTTTCCAAGAGATTCAATAACAAGGCCAGCCCAATATATACATCATGTAGTCACACCAAGCACAAGCAGGTATCAAGAAGGGCTGACACCCTGTATCAAGAAGGGTCAAGCCCAATAATCAAGAGAACCAAGAACCATATTAAAAATGGCTTTCTAGTTCGTACTTAAAATGGACAACTTCCATACTTAAGACGGACTAAAAATCCACAGTCAAGATGGCAAATGATCCGAGTCAAGAGGTATGCCAATAGTGACAAAGTCACAGCCACAAGAAGGACAAGCTCCCAACAAGAGTGCCAGCTGATCAAACGATTTGTACAAGTGGGCGTGTTACACAAGTGTCTTTAATATCTTAAAGGATACCAACGCGACAATGCAAAGTGACAAGAGGTAACCAAGGTACCAAGATAAGCTTTCAGATATACCAGCAAATAAAAAGAGTACAAGTACAAGTTTATACACAAACCTCAGTGCTTAGCTTAGAAACAGTCCAACAAAACTTCAAGAGTTCAAACCGTAGACCAACCAACGTATCAAGGTCCTCAACTTGTTCACGAGTATATACAACCTTAAAAATAAAATTAAATAACTTATTTAATTCCTAGTTACTCAATAATGTTGATGTAACACAGGATTATCATCACAAGTAAGCTTAGCCTATACAAAAACGACTATGCTCCCAAAACAGAAATTCTGGTCAGCCTAGTACCTCATGTCGTAACTTATATTTGAAAAGGAAAAAGGCAAAAATGGACTGTATACAATTCATGAAAGATGTAGGTACATCTCGTAAGATTGCAAATAATCAAAAATCACCGCAAAATATATTTTGTCCAAAAAGATATCATCGATACACTAACAGTGTTCATACAGGATTTGTAAATCCGAAATCTGGACAGAACTTGTCCTATGTTGCGTTCCATAATTCGAATCCATAACAGCTAAATTAGAGTTGTACATAAGCATAAGAGTTGTAGGTATATGAATTATCTTTCCAAATCATATTTATTCACCGAAAAAGGAGTTCTAGAGAACGAGATATTCTAAAAGTAATAAACACTACTCAGCTCAAAAGCAGATTTCATCACTTACCAAAGAGAAGGGTGTGTCTCGAATTCTAGCCAAAAGGACCAAGTTTTTCTCTTGTGATTTTGAGAGTAATATGGTTAGAGAGAGTTCACCAGGTTTCTTAGAGTTAAGGAACAAGAATTTCACTATAGAGGAGGTGTGGAAATATGGTCACCAAAAGTGATGTTTATCCCTTTACAGTTGTCCTTCAAAGGTGCTGCCCAAAATGCATACATATAACACCTATATATATATCCCTCACCTCCTTTTAAAGTTATAAATAATTCTAATTAGAATATTAACGCAAACACCCCAATACAATCCCTTAAATTACGATCACAATTTATATTAAGCAAGTTAGCAAATATCACAACATTTCAAGTTCCCAAAATGAGAGTAAAACATACTGTAGTAATTAAGTAATGGTGTATCGACATGCGACTCTTGGTTAGTATTTAGAGGTGTTATAGTTGTGCATGAGTATAAAATGGAATTTGGGGTCAAAATGTGAATTTCCGGCCAGACACGTCTGGCATTTTCTCTTTGTATTCGCGAGATTTAACCCATGCGATCATGATGAATTCTTGTTCAGTGGACCACGAATGTGACCTTTGACCATGCGATTATGAGTCTCCCAATTTTTGTTGACCACGCGGTCATGATGAATAAGTGCATGTTATTTTAAATTTCCACTTTTTGTCCTCTTTTGGCCTCAATTTAATTGATCTAGTTCAGTAAAAAGTAACCAAGTAACATGATTTAATGTATTATAAAATCAATAAAAGATGAAACTAGGGTCTATGTGTTCCCCACAAGTTCTTAATGTAGTTAACCTTATAATAGTAACCATATCTAGTGTTAACATGTATAGTCGGTAAGTTAGGTATCTCCTAAGTGATTGGTCATTCAAGTAGGGAATTTGACCACACAACTTGGTCGGTATACGGGTGTGGGCTTTACTAACCCTTACCTTCGACCCCAGATTGGCCTTCACTCTAGGTTCATGTTATTAGACGTCGGATTATAACACCAAACTCTACTTTTAATCTCTTTTCTCATTCATTACTTCCTTGGTTGGGCAAGTAAGAATAAGGTGGGTTCTAATGTTGCGCACCATTAAAAAGCAATCAAAGTAAAGAGATCAACAATACATGCATAAACATTATTCAAGAATTACATAATTATTAGGTTCGTGTTGTTAATAACTCATGGTTCCCACAACCTTAATTGTGGATTTAGCTACTCATGCTTAGGTGATCACAATTCATAATAAGTTTGCTAAAATAAATCATGAACTTACAATTAGAGTAGATGAAATCCAGAATCTTGAATTGATGAACAAAAACGATATTATAAACCAATGCTTCAAGAATTAAATGGACAGCATGTTCACAAAATAATAAACTCAAAGCCAAAAACTAAGTATCCAATTGTATAACTCCAAAACGTACATAAAATGGCTATCTATAAACATCTAATCTTGAATAAAGTTGAAAAAGAAAATGCAGGAAAATATGGCTCAGCAGTCACTTCTACGGTTAGGTCCTATGGTTCATAGGAATTCCCACAGCCCATAGGAACCTCTCTTCAAAACAACTTCTTCCACTTGGCTTATGTATCGTTCTAGGGGTATGTTCTACGACTCGTAGAACTTGCCACAACCTGTCTTGGCATCTCGTGGTATGAAGTACTGGACTCAATTATTTGATCTTTTCTATGACTCAAACCTACAGCTCGTAGAAGTTCCTACGGCTCGTAGGTTGGTCTTATAGTTTTACACTTAGCCCCAATTTGCAGTGCTTCAGTCAACAACTAATTATTACTTTAGAAAATTCTACGACTCTTAGGTTGAACCATCAAACACCAAAAATGTTTCTACTTCAACTTTATCATCTCGACTGATCCAAACCCTATTTTCCTACAAAATACCATCAAATCTAATAAAAACTACTTAAGATACACAAAAAAAACTCAAAATTTAAAGCATTATAAGTACCGTAAATATGTGGTACATCATTGGTCAGGGGTTAGATCAGATGCTCAGCTAAGAGGTGGACAGGGCCACCTATATGGAGATCTAGCAAGGGTGGAGTCCGAGACATCAAATGGTTTCATCGCATGTATAATTCTTTTATGTCATCAACCTACCTCAACTTTATTTGATCCAAGTTCTACATTTTCTTACGTCTCTATGTATTATGCTACTTGGTTGAATTTGTATCTGACTATATCCGTGTCGTTATGTATTTTGACCCCATAGGTGAGTCTTTGGTAGTGGATATATCATATTTGGTAATTATTCAGGGGTGTGACACTCGGGCTAATCTTATTGTGTTGGATATGCTTGATTTTAATTTTATTCTAAGCATGGACCGGTTATCCCCCAACTGTGTGGTCTTGGATTGATTTGCTAAGATCGATACCTTAGCCATGCCTAGTATCACTCCTATTGTGTAACAAATCTCTTTTAGTCACACGCTGACTAGGGTTATCTCTTATGTTTGGGCTTACAGGCTAGTATCTAGCAGGTGTTTAACTTATTTGGCTTATGTGTAGGATGTTAGTAGGGAATGCCCTATGGATGATTCAGTTCCCCTATTGTGTGAGAGTTCACAAATTTCTTCCATACCGATCTACTCGGACTTCCCTTTGATCTTGACATTGATTTTGATATTGACCTCTAGTCAGGAACTCATCATATTTATATTCAACCTTACTGTAGGGCCCTTGTATAGCTCAAACAACTCAGTGTTCAGCTTCGGGATATCTTGGGTAATGGATTCATTAGACCCAGTGTTTCTCCATATGGTGCCCAGTTTCTATTTGTAAAGATGAAGGATGGGTTTATGTGTATATGTATCAATTATAGGCAGTTGAACAAGGTGACAATGAAGAATACATACCTTATTCATAGTATCAATGATTTGTTTGACAAGCTTTAGGGTGAAAGTGTTCTCTATGATTGAATTGAGATGTGGTTACCATTATCTGAGGATTAGGGCGTCGTACATCCCTAATATAGTTTTGAGGACTTGTTATGACCATTTTGATTTTCTAGTGATGTCTTTTGGGTTCAGCAATGCCCCAAAGGCATTCACAGACTTGATGAACACGTATGTTTAGGTTGTGTATTGACTCATTCGTCATTGTCTTCATTGTTGACATTCTTGTATACTCGCGAAGCAGAGAGGAGAACGGGCGACATTTGAGGAATGTTCTCGAGACTTTGAGAGATCAACAGCTTTATGCCAAATTCTCAATGTGCGAGTTCTAGCTTGAGTTTGTATTATTTTGGGGAACATGGTATCCAAGGATGACATTATGGTTGATCCAACAAAGATTAAGGCTATTTTTTATTGGGCTAGGTCCACTTTAATTACAGAGATTTGGAGTTTGTTGGGTTAGTTAGTTACTACCAACAATTTGTCGAGGGTTTCTCATTGATTGCAACACCTTTGACTCAATTGAATCATCTTGATGTTCCTTTTGAGTGGTCAGGTCAGTATGAGTCGAGCTTTCGGAAGTTGAAGGAGTTGGTAACTACTTCTCCTGTTATGACTCTTCCAATTGAGGGAGAGGGCTTCACAGTGTATTTCAATGCATCTGGCGTTAGTTTGGCCGTGTATTATTACAGTAGTCTGAGTGATTGCTTAAGAATTGAGGCAAATTAAGTTTCACAAATGCAACTACCCCACTCATGACTTGGAGTTGGCGGAGGTAGATTCATGCTTAAGATTTGGATAAATTACCTTTATGGGTTCCGATGTGAAATCTACAGTGACAACATAAGTTTACAGTACACTATGAGCCAGAAAGACCTTAATCATATAACATTGTAGAGTTAGTATGCAATTCAATGCAATAATCACAATCTCTAAGTAGGATACTTAACCTATTTTTTTAGCATACTAGAACTTCTATAAATATATCCATGTTATGGCATAGTAACATATGAGAAAATACTCAATTGCACAATCCTTATCTAGGTGAGAACTCAACTCTTGTAGACTAATGTAGCAGACTTGGGTCTGGTAGTAAAAATATTTATATAGGTGACAACTCAGCTCTTGTGACCTTTCATCCATAACTCTCCTTATGTTTCGGCCCCGGGGTGTTGTAGTTAAGATTTTGGGCTTTCTTGGTTATATTTGATCGGGTCTTGGGTTTCGAGCTGTAGTGGATCTGTAGTGATTCTAAAGGTGGTTTCTCTATGGTAGGTTATTGCATGAAGATCAATGTGTTTAGTTTTTCTTTTATGTGAAATAATGTAATTAATACTTATTAGATTTATTTTAACATGAATTAGTACTTTTAAATTATGAATATTTTCATTATGATTTATTAATTTGCAATATGTATTTTATGCAATTTTATTATTATTATTTGTTGAATATTTTAGTGTCATCACTAATCTCATATTTTGTGTTATTTTCTTAAAAAATACCTTAGATGGTTGTATTTCGTAGGACTAAAGAAATATTTGAGTACAAGTTGATTATATGTTTGTATGAATACTTTACCAGTAAAATCCAAAAATTCTAAAAACCCAAAACAATCCAAGCTTCAAAAACTCAAGTTTTAGTAGTTTGATTTGATTTATAAATTAAAAAAGTCAGACATATATGATTTAGTTTGATATTTGTAAAACCCGAACCAATCTGATCATGTACACCTAGGAGGTGTAAATGCTTTGAAGGTATTAAAGTTCCAATTCTCACGTTCACCTGTCATAATTGATAATGTACAATTTAATAAGACCATGATTAATTAGGGTATTCAATTATAAATTCATTCAAAACAATACGGCGAAAGTATCATACATTTAGTTTAGGCATGCGAAAAGATTGGGATACAAACAGATATGTAGGAGCTTTCACTTTTTTATAATACTAGTTTTCTTACACGTGCGTTGCACGTGAATATCAAATCATGTTCTACACTATTTTTAAAAATAATGTCAATTTTATTAAATAAAAAATTAAATAATCAATTATAAATGGAATGATACAGTATAAGTTCCTATGAATAGTGGATGTAAACTTTCTTTTAAGGGAAAAAGGACAAATATACCCCCGAATTGTCATAAATGGTGCATCAATACCCTTCGTTATACTTTCGGGTTGTGTATACCCTTACCCTTAATATTTTGGAATGTATATATCCTTAGAATAAACGGAGGGACACGTGTCATGATCTCAATGGTCTATCCAAATTTAATTTAGTTCGTACCCATAATTAAAAAAAACCCACCCATCTTTCATAATTTTAACCCATTCATAACCCAAATTGTAACCAAAAACACCCAAAATCAAAAGAGAAGTTAGGTAAGATAATCAAAACTCTCAAATTCCTATTTTCTTAACTTCTACAACAAAGACTTATTTCAAACATTTAGATTTGAACAACTTTTTTTTAATCGAAATTTGACCGATTGGGCCAGGTATTTATTTATATGAAATAAAAAAAAACAAAATAAGCCAAATAAAGTTGTTTGGCTAACCAAGATCCAAAATGTAAAGGACCAGAAAATGCTAAAATCTGAAATTGGAAATAATATACAAGTTATTGTCGGCTCTTCCACTTCCACTTTGAACCAAATGGATTTTCTCCACGTTCTTGATTGTTCCTCCATGGAATCTTCCTTTTGAGAGGAGCCGATATGTTGATGTTGAAGATCTTTGTTCCGGTGGTCTTCTCCGATTTGAACAACATTTTCAAAGGAAGAAGAAAATAATTTTTTTTTCCAGAAACCTTTTGGACAATTTCTTATTCTTCATCTTCTTCAACAGAAAACCTTTGTAGAATATTTCGATTAATTTGGCTTAAATCACTCATAAAGATTTTGATTTTGAATGTATGAAATTGAAAAAACATGATAAAACTCAAATCCCTTAATTCAATTTCACTTATAAAGCAATCATCAAGTCTTAATCTCTTCCCCACACTCAATCCATCAAAAAGTCACTTTTAACTTTCCAGAACTTCTGATATTTTCCTAACTTTTATTGCATATCCAGCTTTTCATGCCTCTAGGAATATAGAACAAGCACCATGATTGATCAGAAACTAGAGAATGAAGCAGCTCACAAGTTGTTTGTGCTGAAAAGGTGAACGACAGCTATGCTAACACCGAAGAAGTGTAAAATCAGATGGTGTTTGTTCATCTGTTATTCATGAGGCTCGAAGGACTAGAATTAAAAGAATCAATTTGTGGGAGAGCTACACGAGTGGGTGTTTAAGTTAGGTTAGATTGGGGAAGAAGAAGAGGATCTTTAACCGAGTTATGGATGGGTTAAAATTATGAAAAATGGGTGGATTTCTTTTAATTGTGGGTAAAAATTAAATTAAATTTGGCTAGGCCTTTAAGATTATGACACGTGTCCCTCCGTCTATCCTAAGGGTATATACGTTCTGAAATATTGACGGTAAGGATATACACAACCCGAAAGTATAACGAAGGGTATTGACATACCATTTCTGATAGTTTGAGGGTATATTTGTCCTTTTTCCCTTCTTTTAATTACTACTGAAAATTGTCAAATCAACATCCAAAAAGCACCTATAACTATTTATAATATAAAGCTAGATATAGATAAGGTGATCTGACACTTCTTTATGACATTCAATTAAATTTATCTTTTTCTTTGTTTTTTTTTTTTTGAATTTTTTATTATTTAAAAATTAATTGTAATATGTAAAATTAAAAAAAAAATCACTCTTGAAATCTCTTAGTTACACCTCTTAAATATACTTTCTCTTCCCTCCCCTATAGTGCATTACTTAGTTATCATTGTAGTGTTGGAATTCTTACTTTTAATATAATATAATATAAATATTGATATAAAATATAGAAGATATACTAAATTGGATGTTTATAGTTGGAGTATTATATTAATTTAACATTCATATTAGGGAGTGTTCAAATTCCATTGAACTTTGAGATTTTCAACATCTGTAAATTACACTTGAGTTTTTATGAAGAGAAGAATAGAAAACATTAAAAAGTCGTGGTTTAAAATTGTGAGGGAACTCCACCATTTAAATTTAACAAATGGTAGTATGAGCATGTTCTTATTTTTCGTTATATAAAAGTCACAACACTTCAAAAAAGTCGCAACCCTTTGAAAATGTCACAACTCATCGAAAAAGTCACAACTATTTGAAAAGGTCGTAAGCATTCAATGAGAAGAGGTCTTATTTTAATATAATAATAAATAAATAAATATAATATAAAATATAGAAGATGTACTAAATATGGAGTTGAAGAAGAAGAAGAAGAACAATAGAAAACTTTAAAAAATTATAATTTAAAAATGTGTGGGACCTCCTCTTTTTACACCCAACAAAGGGTAGTGAATGAAAAGATGATTATTGTGCCTTATCAAAAAAATCACAACCCTTCAAAAGGGTCACAACTCATCGGAAAAGTCATAACTCTTTGGGAGAGTCACTACCCTTTGGCAAAGTCACAACTCTTCGGAAAAGTTATAACTCTTTCGGAATGTCACAACCCTTCAATGTGAAAAGGTGTATGCTTTTAATATAATATAATATATAATATAGAAGATATACTAAATTTGGTGTTTTAAGGGGGGGGGGGGGGGGGGGGACTATTATAATTTAATTTTTAC
>NW_006239003.1:44396-52654 GCF_000226075.1 Solanum tuberosum
GGGCTATAATAATTTAATATTTAAGTGAGATAGTTCATACTTTTAAGGTAGTATAGACATAGATAGAAAAAAATATAGATTTGTCTAATTTTAGTTTGATATGAAATTTTAAAAAATAAAAAGCATTATTAATTTAAGGATATGTAAAACATATAAAAATGTCTTTTAACTTTGTGGTCTTAAACATGTCCCCCCCCCCCCCCCAAAAAAAAAGAACGTTTTATATTAAAGTACTTATTAAATCTAGTTTGGCCTCTTTAAATAAGTTTTTGATCAAATTCTTTTTCTCCAACAGTTTGAGGCTTTTCACAGCTTGAACACCAAGTTGTAGTCTGTGCAACATAAAATCATTGAACTTTTTGTCAAGTAGAAGTTGCTGCAAAAGTATATTTATTGCAATCAATGTGAGTATATATTAATTATCTAGATAGTCTTCTTGTTTGAAGTTGAGTTATTCTATTTTCCTTGTTGCATCAACTTTTGTTGATCTGCCTAATTTACCACAAAAAAAATAATTAATTGCATAGTTGAACAATTCTCACAATCTTCCTTGTTTTAAGAAGAAGAATATAAAACTTACGAAATTCGTAGATTAAAAATGTGAGAAAACCTCTCTCGTTATAGACAACAAATGATAGTATGAAAATGTGCTTATCGTGCCTTATCAGATAAGTCACAACTCTTTAGAAAAAATCACAATCATTCAGAAATGTCATAACTCGTTGAAAAAGTCACAACTCATTAAATAAGTCACAACCCTTCAGAGAAGTCATTATCCATCAATGTGAAAATGTGTCAGCTTTTAATATAATATAGAACAAATAAATAAATATAATATAATATAGAATATAGAATATATACTAAATTGGTGTTTTAAGTTGGGGGTATTATAGTAAGTTAGCATTCAAGTAAGGGAGTTCATTCTTTTAAGGTAGTATAGATGATAACATATAATGATATGATATAGAGAGAATACATCATTACCCCCATTAAAGTAAGACCTATTTTTAAAGAAGATACTGGAACTTTGCAAGAATACTACTACCCCCTAAACAATTTTGAACTGGTATTATTACGTTTATTTTGGACCAGTCCCAATTTTGGAAAGTAAAGTGTTAATAACCCATCAATCAATGTTTGACACGTGTTAATTTAATTTAAAATATATATTTTTTCGTGTTATATTTTTATTTATACTTTTTTATATATTTTTTTTCTCTCTCACTTTTTGAATTATTTTTATCCTTTTTTATTTTAATTATAACTTCATCTAAAATACACCTCCCATTCACCCCCATCCCCACCCCCTCCACGTTCGGCAAACCCTTTGCCCGATTTTCTTTACTCCTCTTCTTCTTCTTTTCTGTGGCTAACTTTTCTTATTATTATTGATTTTTTTTTTTTAAAATTGTACTATTTTCTTAATTTTTTTGTGTTGTTGATAACAAAAATTAATTATTCTTTAAGCAAATTCAAAGTTTGAATATATCATCAATTGATTTATCTTTTTTTATATAACTTTAAAAGATTATTTTGAAAAGAATCAATGAATTTCTTCAAAATTGTAAGGATCTTAATTGAAATTCGGATTAAAAAAAGAAGCTAAATGTTATCTTCTAATCATCTTGAAATCTAATGAGTTTACAAAATTATTCGAAATGTAAAAAAATATTTAGATAAGGCTTTAGAGTTGAGAATTAAGGTGTCGTTTGGTGTGAAGCATTATATCAAATAATCTTGGGATAAAATTATAGTGACGCTTAGTTTGTTGTTTGGTTGACAAGTTCGGGATGACTTATCTCGAGATTAACAATTAGTACCGTTATAAGTTATCCCTTTCTTTGGATGGTATAATAATTCCATCATAATTTTTCCTGGAATAAATCTGTTAAATGACAAAATCACCCTTCAAACTCTTTATGTTATCACTTTTCATATATATATATATATATATAGGTGAAACTAAAGGGATTTTGTGTTGTAAATCCCGGGCTTAGGTTGAGGGGTTTAGGGGTTAAAAGTCAAGGTACGACTCCCCAAGGACCAACCAAGGGTCCTTGAGGAGGACCTTAAAGTCTAAACCCCAGAACTGCCCAAGAACCAAAAAGCTATCAAAAAGTTATGACCTACGGATGGGACCTATGCCCCGTAGGTCCATCCAAGCCCCGTAGGGCTTGGTCATAGGTCAAAGCTATAGATGAAAAGTTCCAGACCCAAACCACGGATAGCCAGCACGGCTCGTGGACCCACCCACGGTCCGTGGGTGGGGTTTCGTGAGTCACCACTTGAAGTTGTCCAATTCGACCAAGTTGGGGGAAAAGTGGTAAACTCATGGGTGGTTAAATGAGTTAGGGTCGCTTTATTTTGATTAATTAGAGTTATTTAAGGCTATATAAAGTATTAAACACCCTTTTTCAATTCATTATTTCCAAAACACAAAATAAAAACTACCCTCATCTCCAAATATTCTCTCTAGAAACCATCATTGGATAAGAAGGAGTCAAGGTTTGAAGCTCAAGATTTCATCTTCCTCACCCAATTTTCGTGGAGTTTCTTCCATAAAGGTATGGTAGTTTTCATCCTTGGTTAGTTTCCACCCAAGGAGCCCCTTCAAAAGATGATTTCAAACTTTCCAAAATCCCCCAAAAAGCTAGGGTCTCAATCTAAGCATGGGTTCAATTCCAAAACGTTTTCAAAGGTTTATATGTGATGAATTATGAATGGATTGGTAAATTAATGGTGAATTAAGATGGAATTTCCCTATGAACCCATGTTTTCCCCAAAATACTAAATTGTGAATTGTGATTTGGGAGTGTGATTATGAAAGCATGTTGAATTGTTTATGTCTATATGTAATTAGTTATTGAATCATGATATTCCTCTTCTCTAATGTAGTATTCTAGATGTTTGGGTTGAGATTGATTCATAGCCTTGGAGCGCAATTTCATGAAGGATTTATGTATGATCATGATGTGAAGTATATGTGTGTGATCTCAATGAAAGTATTATTATCATGTTTAGAATGCAGTTGTGTTATTATTGAACGCTTATTCTCAATTAACACTTATGAATGATGATGATAGAAGGTGAAGGGTTTCTACAATGTAATGTTACATCTTGAATTGGCAGACTTAGGGCATCCTCTTCTTGTATAATTGAAAGTAATGTGATTGTGGTATCTTGAATTGGTAGGCTTAGGGCATCCTCTTCTTGAATAAATGAACGTGATCTTGATTGAATTACCTTGATTGGTAGGCTTAGGAATCCTCTTCGTGAGTAACTAATGTATCTTGACTAAATGAACATGTAATTGGTAGACTTAATGTTGGTAGCCCTTTCATAAATGAATGATGAAGTATTCTAGGCTATGTCTTGAACCGGTAGACCTAATGGTGGTAGCCCTTCATGATGAGTCTAGAAACTAATGTGATGATAAGCCTTGAATCGGTAGACCTAATGGTGGTAGCCCTTTCATGTGTGAAATGATGAACTTTGAATCGGTAGACCTAATGGTAGTGGCCCTTTCTTGAGGATTCAATGAGCTATCCTTATAATGTACCTTGAATCGATAGACCTAATGGAAGTGTCCCTTTCATGTGTAATGTACTTTGGGTCGGTAGACCTAATGTTGGTATCCCTCTCAAGTACAATAATGTTAATGTGAATGAACTACTCTATGGGAATGGAGACTAAGTACCGAGTGGATATGGTAAGATGGAAGCTCTCCCTACGGTAGGCTGGGTTTCAATGAACATCTTTCTTATCTCATAACTATGTGCCCACATAGGATATTAGCTAGTGGATCCACCTAAGCTAAAATGTTACCACTACCTTAGGCAAGTAAACCACCTCTTTACGGTGTGGGGCAAGACATCGAATTCCATGTTAAGCTCACATGGTCTATGTCGCTTAATGCTTATTCCCATCATGTGAGATACGTGCTATGGTTGCTTGAGAAGTTCTATGAAGTGTGGGTGGTAGTATGGGAAGTCATCCATGCATTGCACGAGTAGGCTTTGAGAGGGCTATGGTGTGATTCTCCAATGTCTTAATGTCTAAAGAATGAAAGTGCTCTTAATGAAGCTAATGAAAATGTTGACTTAAGTGCTTAATGTAATGATGCATGTTTTACTTGGATTGTATTATGAGTTACTTTCCTTGTCATGACTTATGAAATGTATGTATTCCTTATGCATGAGTATTGACTAAAGATGAGTAATGAAGAATGGTAAGTACATATTCGGTGGCCTCCAAGTGGTACTTAGTAGGAGTAGTAGTATGGGACTATTCTTACATTGCATAAGTATAGCTTAGGGTTACTTAAGGTGAATGTTCTAATGTGATGAAATGGCTTATATGTTGAATGTGATTGTATCTTATGCCTTTTGCTAAAGTTCATGATGTTTTCTCAAAATTTGCATATAGCATGGTTTTCAACCAAAATGTCCTTTTTAAGCATGATTTTTGCATGGCTATCATACTTAGTACACTTTTGTGTGCTAACCGATATTTCTACATTTTTACAAAAGTGTAGGGTTTGGATACTTGATGTTCTATTCTTGGAAGATAGGTTTCTAAGGAGCAAGGAGATGAAGATTTGGTGAGTCCTCATAGTTTCGAGGACGAACCCACTATTTTCCTTTGTGTCTTTTATTTTATGTTTAGAGCTTTTGTATGGGCTATGTCCCAAAGTTTTAAGTCTTATGTTTCTATATGGTTTGAGACAAAGTATAGAAAGACTTTCGCTTGCTTTTATGAAAATGACTTCGATTGTAAAGAAAAGTTCTAAATTCCGCACTATTTTTCCTATGCTCTTATGTTATGAATGCTATGAGGCTTGTATGAGACTTTTAAGAGTCTTGTATGTCATGTCACATTCGGGGTGTAGGCTCGGGTCGTGACGTATATATATATATATATATATTACTTAAAATCACGAACTCCTAACTTGAATGTTAAATTACTATAATCTCCCTAACTTAGGTTGTGACTTTTTCGATCAGATGTGACTTTCCGATGAATTGTGACTTTTTTCAAAGGGTTGTGATTTTTCGATGAGTTGTGACTTTTACAAAGAGTTGTAACTTTTTCAATAAGTTGTGACTTTTTCGATTAGTTGTGACTTTTCCGATAAGTTGTGACTTTTATCAAAGGGTAGTGATTTTTCGATGAGTTGTGACTTTTGCAATGAGTTGTGACTTTTTCAATAAGTTGTGACTTTTCTAAAGGGTTGTGGCTTCTTTGAAAGGTCATAACTTTTCAGGTAAGACACATAAAAACTCTTGTTCATACTACCCTTTGTTGACTATAAATAGAGGGGTTTCCTCTCATTTTTCAACCACAATTTTTTTTAATCCTCTACACTTCTTCTTCTTGCATTTTAAATTTTTGTGTGATTTTTTTTAGTTGAGTGAGTTCGAAGTTTAGCGGAATATGATGTACCACTATTCTGATGAAGTAAATCATCTATCTTAAGAGGGTATATTCCATAACTTTGAGTACTTGAGGAAAATAATTTTGATGATATAATATTATTTTTTTGCTTAATATATTAATTAATATGTAATGCTCTAATATATGAAGTTAGAATGAGATTTTCTAAATTTATTTGTTTTTGTTAAGAATTTCTCTTGTGATGTAGATATATATTTCTAAATATCTTTTTCCAAAATTTAGAGAATTGTCATGATTTGGCTTTTTGATGCTCAAGACAAAAGAATGGCTTTATTTATCAATGTTACTTATCTAATTTAGATTGTCAGGAAGTTTGCTTCAAAATAGTAATTACTATATGAACTTTAGACCTTTTGTTTTACTTATTTACTATTTTTTAATATTTCAGTATTTTAGACAAAGAAACGATCATATGACTTGTAATAACACAGTTGAAGTTTGTATCAGTTTAATTTTTATTATTTATTTAATAGCTAATTTTTATGAGATAAATATTTTCATTAATTGTAATGACCCGAAAGGTCATTTTGGTGATTTTTCGTGGAAATGACTATTTTGCCCTTTCGGTAGTTGCCCCGAGTCCCATGTTTTGTGGTTGTAAAGTTGGTTTGAGGAAAAGTTGGTAAAAAGTTGAGTTTTTGAGAAGTTGAGTTTTTTATGAGTTAAAATTGGTTAAAAAGTGCTTTTTCGAGTCATTTGGAGTTTCGGGACTCGGATCGGATTTCCGTCGATTCCGGCAGTTTTAGAATGTCGAAACGGGTCTGTGTGAAGTTACGGAGTTGAATTTGGAGTTGAAATGAAGAATTGAGGTCCTAAGTTGCTAAAGTTGTGAAATTTTGATAAAGAGTTGACTTTGGTCAACATATGAGGTTCCGAGGCTCAGATTGAAATTCCGAGAGTACCGTTGGTTTCGGGAGGCGATTCTAAGTCTAGAATGAGTCTTGGTTGAATTTTTCGACGCTCCGTTTGAGTTTCGAATTTTTTTGGCGTTAAACTAGTTTCTTGGCATCTTATTAAATTTCGGGTAAAGGAGTCCTCGAATTCAAATTCCGACAGTTCCATTGAGTCCGGAACGTCAAATTTAGTGCGGGTACATATTTATTTTGTGTGCACGAGATTCCGAACGAATCCCGAGGGTCCAACGGGGACTTAAACTTTGGGCTTATTGCTGTGTTTCAGCTGCAACACAGCCCATTTATTTATTTTTAAGTAAAAAACCAGTAGCCATTCTCCCCCAACTTGAAAAATACCCATTTCTCCATTTTTAGACTTTGAGAGCTCGAAAATAGGTGATTTCAAGTGGGTTTTCGCAAGGAATTCATTGGATTGTGGTGATTTGGAGCGTGCTCGGAAGGGTAAAACTCAAATTTGAGTTACTAGTTGAAGTGTTTTGAGGCAAGTGACTTCTAAACTTTGTTAAACTCTTAGACTACACATGACTACTTTCCTAATTGTGGTGGGGAGTAATGGGGATTGAGGATGAGTTTTATTTGTTGATTGAAATTGTTGTAATTGAAAGATGGGGAATAAAACGAGCTAAATGTGTTATATGTGACTTGAATTTGTTGAATAAGTCATGTGATAACTGATATTGAGGGGATAGGAGAGCATGAGTAGGCTATGATTGATACAGACATTGATGTTGAAACAGATGATGTGTAATACTATGATGTGGTCGTGATATGGTTGTGATTGAGACAGATGACGTGTAATACTATGATGTGATCGTAATATGATTGTGATTGATGACATGTGCATATTCATTATTCATCCCATGTGTGAACTATCTGTTGCATGAGTTCTGAGACACTGATATGAGGATGGATGGATATGAGACACAATTGAGACTAGCTCCGGCTAGAGATATATGAGATGGACTAGCTCCGGCTAGCGATTTGGATGCCGATGGGATCTGGTTCCGGCGGTGATACATGGTCCATGTGTGGCCCCCATGGGTTCTGATTTGAGTATTCAGCGCGGACTGATTACGTCAACAGATGTGTATCGTAGGACAGACATGCATCACGACTACATGACATCATTATTGCATTTGCATCGCATTTGACTTCATCTTTGTCTGTGGTGTGTGGATTTTACCTACTTGCTCCTCTTCATGTGATATATGATCTATTTGCTCTTATATGAGGATATGAGGTTGATGTTGAGATACTGTTGGATATATCTGTTGATTATGAATTGTGTAGTATAGGTTGTTGGTTCGCTGTTAGAATGAAGTTTCGGTGGTTCGGTTGGGATTGAAAGGAGTTGTTTGTAGCTGCTAGTTTTGCTTAGTTTAGAGTTACTTGCGAGTACCTGTGGTTTTCGGTACTCACCCTTGCTTCTACACAATTGTGTAGGTTGACAGCTCTCTCAGATTCGGCTTAGTATTTTCTTTAGCAGATTGAGCTTTGGGACATACTCGAGAGGTAGCGGTTCATTCCAGACGTGCCCTCAAGTTATCTATATTTACTGTTCTGTTCTATTCTAGAACTTTACTATGAGACTTGTATATTTTATTCAGATTCTGTATTAGAGGTTTGTACATGTGACAACCAAATTCTGGGTAGTGTTGAGTTTTAATTAAAGTCTTCCGCTTATTTATTATCTTTTATTCTCGTATTTCTACTTCTCTATCGTTGTGGTTGGGTTAGGCTGACGTGTCCGGTGGGAAATGGACACGTGCCATCACATCCGGATTTGGGGTGTGACACATCTTTTTGGCAGCTTTGGGGTTAGACTTTAGGGCCCTCCTCAAGGACCCCTTGGTTGATCCTTGGGGAGTCATACCTTGACGTTTAACCCCT
>NW_006239003.1:54902-55089 GCF_000226075.1 Solanum tuberosum
ATCAGAGATGAACGGGCCTCAATGAAGGCAAACACACCTCCACTCTCCTTAGAAACCCGAAATCTCACCATGCTGTCAAATAACCTCTGAATATACCGAACCAAAGGCCGCCTCTCAACACTGATTGTGGCAAGACTCCCCATACTAGGAGTCTTCCTACTCAAGGCATCGGCCACCACATTGGCCT
>NW_006239003.1:56038-57934 GCF_000226075.1 Solanum tuberosum
ATCTCAAGTCGATCTTAGAGAACAAGGCTGCCCCCTGAAGCTGATCAAACAAGTCATCAATACGGGGAAGGGGATACTTGTTCTTCACTGTTACCTTGTTCAACTGTCTATAGTCAATACACATCCTCATCGACCCATCTTTCTTCTTCACAAATAAGACCGGTGCACCCCAAGGCGACACACTAGGGCGTATGAATCCTTTACTCAATAAGTCCTGAATCTGATCCTTTAATTCCTTCAACTCAGTTGGAGCCATACGATAAGGTGGAATAGATATGGGCTTGGTGCCCGGCTCCAAGTCAATAGATAAGTCAATATCACGAACAGGAGGAACGCCAGGTAGATCCTCGGGAAACACATCAGGGAACTCCTGAACCACCGGAATAGACTCCATGGCCGGTGACTCAGCTCCAACATCCCGAATAAAGGCCAAATAAGATAAACAACCCCGGTCAATCATCCTCTGAGCCCGAATATAAGATATGACCCTGTTGGGATACGAACCACTAGTCCCTCTCCACTCCACTCTAGGAATACCCGGAATAGCTAAGGTGACAGTTTTAGCATAACAATCAAGAAGCGCATGATAGGGGGAAAGCCAGTCCATACCCAATATGACATCAAAGTCTAACATATCAAGAAGAATCATATCCACCCAAGTCTCATACCCCGATAAGACAACAAGACAAGATCGATATACTCGATTCACCACTAAGGGTTCACCTACGGGTGTAGAGACTCTAATAGGCACATACATACAATCACAAGTCAACTCAAGGCCGGAAGCAAAATATGTAAACACATATGAGAATGTAGAACCAGGATCAAATAACACAGAAGCAGGACGATGACAAACTGAGACGATACCTGTGATAACTGCATCAGAAGCCTCAGCCTCGGGCCTCCCAGGAAAAGCATAACACTGGGCACCTCTGCCCCCACTCTGTGAACCTGAGGCGCCACTAGTACCTCTACCCGAAGCTCGTCCGCCTCTACCAGATGCCGGTCCCCGACCCCTAGCCGGAGGTGCTGAATCTCTCTCTAGGACCGCGGAGACAGTACAATGTGGTCCAGACTGAGTCTGATGTGGACACTGACGAATCAAGTGGCCTGGATCACCGCAACCACAACAAGACCTAGGTGTGGATCCTGACTGTGAAGAACCCGAAGTAATGCTATAACCACCTCGACCCGAACCTGGAGGACCCCGAGCTGCTGGCCCACCCTCGATAGCTGGTAATGAAACATGTACTGGCCTCTGACGCTGGAAGGACCCGCCTCCCCTGTGTGGGCCCCTACCTCCTGACGAGGTACCCGAATACTGACCACTTGTACGGACCCTCTTAGGCCCACCAAAATCATCCTGCTCAAGCAACTCAGCCTCTCTGGCTGCACTCACTATAGTCTGGAAGGAAGCACCCTCTCGAGATGATCTAAACACATAACTACGGATAGTGGGAGTCAAACCCCTGACAAATCTGCAAATCCGCTCAGGCTCACCTGAAATCAAAGCAAAGGCATGTCTCGACAATTGACAGAACCGAGCCTCGTAATCTGCGCTGACATGCTACCCTGCACCAAACTCTCAAACCTCATACGGCTCTCCTCCTGTACACTCCAAGGGATGAAACGACCCTCGAAGGCACTAGCAAACTCACTCCACTCCATGGGAGGAGATCCTGCTGGTCTCGAACTCATGAAGGTCCTCAGCCACTCCCTAACGACACTGCGTAACTGAAGGGACACAAATCGGACGCCCCTCTCATCTAACATGCGTACCGCCGCCAACATCTCTCGACTCAAGGTCAAAAACTCGTGAGCATCATCGGTCTTAGCACCATGAAACTGAGGTGGTTTCATTTTCTGAAACCGCTCATAGCAGACCTGGTCATCATC
>NW_006239003.1:59942-99825 GCF_000226075.1 Solanum tuberosum
TTGAGACAGATGATGTGTAATATTATGATGTGATCGTGATATGATTGTGATTGATGACATGTGCATATTCATTATTCATCCCATGTGTGAACTATCTGTTGCATGAGTTCTGAGACACTGATATGAGGATGGATGGATATGAGACACAGTTGAGACTAGCTCCGGCTAGAGATATATGAGATGGACTAGCTCCGGCTAGCGATTTGGATGCCGATGGGATCTGGTTCCGGCGGTGATACATGGTCCATGTGTGGCCCCCATGGGTTCTGATTTGAGTATTCAGCGCGGTCTGAATTACGTCAACAGATGTGTATCTTAGGACAGACATGCATCACGACTACATGACATCATTATTGCATTTGCATCGCATTTGACTTCATCTTTGTTTGTGGTGTGTGGATTTTACCTACTTGCTCCTCTTCATGTGATATATGATCTATTTGCTCTTCTATGAGGATATGAGGTTGATGTTGAGATACTGTTGGATATATCTGTTGATTATGAATTGTGTAGTATAGGTTGTTGGTTCGCTGTTAGAATGAAGTTTCGGTGGTTCGGTTGGGATTGAAAGGAGTTGTTTGTAGCTGCTAGTTTAGCTTAGTTTAGTGTTACTTGCGAGTACCTGTTGCTTTTGGTACTCACCCTTGCTTCTACACAGTTGTGTAGGTTGACAGCTCTATCAGATCCGGCTTATTACTCATCTTCAGATTAGAGCTTCCAGACTTACTTGAGAGGTAGCGGTTCATTCCAGACGTGCCCTCAAGTTATCTATATTTACTGTTCTGTTCTATTCTAGAACTTTACTATGAGACTTGTATATTTTATTCAGATTCTGTATTAGAGGTTTGTACATGTGACAACCAATTCTGGGGTTATGTTGAGTTTATTTAAAGACTTCCGCTTATCTTTCTATCTTATTCTTGTTTATAAATTCTGTATCGTCGGGTTTTTGGGTGTTAGGCTGACGTGTCCGGTGGGGTTTGGGCACTTGCCATCACATCTGGTTTTGGGGTGTGACATTAATGCAAATCTATATTTATATTTGGGTAGGTATTTCAGTTGAAATTAAAGTATTATATATGTCACTAATGTATTATCAAGTTAACAAGATCTTCTAACTTCAAATTATATTATTTTAAATATTCTGAGTTCTTTACTCATAGCAAATGTGAAATATATGAAGCGTTTAAAATTTATGATTTACAAAATAAATTTTATATTTACTAATATAGAATAGACATTTACATTTTGTCCCTACACCAAATTAAAATCTAATAAATATAAAAAAAAAATTGAAAATTAATTAAAAGTGGAAAAACTTGCCCGCACCGGGTGTACACACCAAACTAATGCAATTTGCATTATTACGTGATTTTATGAAGTAAAACACATGTTAATTAAGGCATGCATGTATTGGTTTGGTGTATACACCCGGTGCGGGTCAGTTTTATTATGTAAGTTTAAAATTTATTAGAAATTCAACTATTGCACAATAATTCTTTAGTTATGACATTATAAATTGTCTTAGTTATTACTAATTATTGCAATCGTTATTCACACTCTTTTATAGTCTTAGTTATAATATTATGAATTCCATAGTTATAACATTATTTATTACTATCTTTCATCTTTCCTTATATTAACTTTTGACCAATAATTTTTCATATTATTATACCGCTCATATATATGTGATAACACGGTGTTGTTATTTTTCCTTTGACGAATCATGCTTAGTTGAATAAATTAAAAATCATTTACAAGTATATGAACTTATCTTTGTTGGGTGCAAGATGAACAATTGATTATATATATGATTTCACAGATACAATATATTCTTTTAATTTTTATTTTTATTTTTATTTTTCCAGTAAAAAAAAAAGAAACCTTTCTCAGTTATAGTAATTGTTCTCTTCTCATGTTCATATGACATCTAATAGTTTAATGTGGAATACACATGAAAAGCACATCTGGTAAGATGACAAGAGAAATACACAACAAATATAATTTATAAGGTAATATTAGTGAGATATGACAAATTACATGATTGAGCCTCATCAAATTGAAACAAATACATACATTGTTGCATTTAACTAATAAATTTTTTCATTGACCATCTTCATAGGTTCGTGTGAATAAGAGATATATATGACGATCCACATTATATATATATATATATATATATATATTATTATTATTGTTATTATTATTATTTATTATTATAAGTGAAAAATTGAATTACTATTTTACCCCTACACTAAATGAAAATGTTATAAAATATTTAATTAAATTCATTTAATATAATTAATTAAACATTTTTATCCTGAAATAAAGAAAATACTCCTTTAATAATTTGTGCAAAAAAATGTAATACACGTTTAAATAAATGCTAAGTATCATATTAAGTACAATACAATGAATCAACCATAATTATATGCTTCTCCACATATCAATTACTAATTTAAAGAAGTTATTAGAAGTCATTTATATATGCAGCGTCTTAACAATTTCAGAATTCACTCTTCATATTCTTATATGTGTATTAGTACATTATCTTTTACAATCCAGTAACTATATATATTGTATAATATAGTCATAAGCTTCAACTTTGAACAATAACTACAAATTTGAATTTAATAGTTTTGGAAATTCAACTATTTTTAAATAATAAAATATGAAGTGTCCTTTCATTTCTTCATAGCACTTATAAAGAAATCTAATGATATTTAATGGTCTTTTTCTAACTTAACTTTTGAGTTTCTACATTTCTTGGCTATAAATATCATTGCGTGCTTCACTGATTTTTCGATATGTAAATTGTGTCATGATATATATTGTCTTAGTTTTGATGATAGCTACTTCTCTTCACTCCTTGTATCTTAATTTGATTGATAATTCTATTGCAGATTAACTAAGATCTGCTTAGATTTCTTTTCTATGTGTTCAAGTGGAATTTTTTATTTTTTGTGTTATCAATATTTATATTAGTACTGAAGATGTTATACATTTGTTGATGTTCATTAATATTATGTTTGTTACTTTCACCTTTCATCCATGATTTCAAATAGGTTAATGACATATTCATGACAATCCTTTGAGTCCCTCAATTATATCCTATAAAGGATGGCATTGGACATTACATTGTACACACCTGAAGAGATTTTGAATTATTGGAAGATGATAAAGAAAGTTGTCATCCCTTATCTCTCTACATTTTTTTCTACTTTCTTCTTTCACATTGTTTCTTTTAGCTTCATTTTATAGTATTTTTATTGATTTCTTTAGAGGTGTTCTGTTATTTACCATTAAAAAATCACTATTTTCTTTTCCAAGTTAATTCCTATTCAATAAATAAATAACTACAAATAAAAAATTATTGTACACAATAAGACTTCGAATTTTATGATTTAAGTCTTTGCATGGTTGATAATTATTCTTGCTTTGGTGACCACAAATGTAAGTTGTATAGCTTTTAAAGTACTTTTTTCTGATTTACTATTTTATTTTACAAACTTTATAATAAAAATTAGAATTATTAGTTATATTATAAGTGGGAAGCAACAAAGTTAAAGGTTTGATTACTAGAAAACCCTATAAATTTGTATTGACTAGAACACTCTTTGAAAATAGAAAATCTGAAAAATTTGAAGGGTTACTTAATAATTAAACACACTTAATTCAATCTATTGACCATATTCATCTACTAAGGCCTCTAGCTACTGGTGAAATATGTAAAGATGTTTGAGACTTTGTTTCCCCTCATTCACTTTCTTTCATTTAATTCATTTTAATTCTAACATGAAGTTTAAGTTACAATTCTCCAATTTACTTAATTATTTTTCTCTTACTTAAGTTAAGACCCATCTTTACAAGAAAAAAGTACATAAATCTTCCATTACAAAAGAAAGGCTTTGCTGATTTCCTTGAAAAGAAAATTCGAGATAGCTGCAATATGAGTCTGCGTTATCTTGCCTAATATCTCTTATATATGTGAAAGTTCTCTATATATTTTTCTTAATCAATTACGGTAATTTGTAACTATTTTTTTGTTTAATCTCTTTTTATTGTATCAGTAAATTACTAAATCAAAATGTACACACATTTATCATATAGTTATTTTTCTTTCACAATATTTTTGGATTTCTTCGTGTTTAATATCATAGAGGTCAACATCCCCAATGAAAAATTAGGATGTCTATTTCAATATGATTGTATTTTTTATTGTGTGAAAGATGTGATATATATAGACTGTTCCTACTTAAATTAAACCTCATAGTATATACTGCACTTTGATGCCCAGTAAGCAACATAATTGGTGGCTCCAAGTTTGATGTCCGTGATTTTTCATTTGGTTCAAGTCGTTGGGACACCAAAGTGCAGTTCAAAATATGAAAAAGATGAGAATTCATACCTAAAAATTAGGGGTGTACTGTGTACATGATCGGGTTAGTTCAGGTTTTTCAAATATCAAATTAAATTATTTGTGCCAAAATTTTAAATTTATAAACCGAACCAAACTAGTAAAACTTGGATTTTTCAACCTCGGGTTTTTTCAGATTGGTTCGGATTTTTCAAATACTAAACCAAATCATTTGCGTCACATTTTTAAATTTTTAAATCAAACCAAACTAATAAACCTCAGATTTTTTTGGGTTTTTTTACTTTTCCGGTAAAGTATTCATACAAACATATAATTAACTTGTGCTCCAAATATTTCTTTAGTCCAACCCAAATACAACTATCTAATGTGTTTCTTAAGAAATTAACACAAAATACGATGAGGGATGACACTAAAATATTCAATGAAAAATAACAATGAAATCGCATAAAATAAATATTGCAATTTGATAAGTCATAATGAAAAATGATTACTCCCTCCGTTTCAAAAAGAATGACCTTCTTTCCTTTTTAGTTTGTTTCAAAAAGAATGACCTCTTTCTTTTTTTGGTAACATTTTGCTTTCAGCTTTCCACGTGGCATGTTTAAGGCCACACGATTAAAGGGCAATTTTGTACATTTGACATAACTTTAATTTAGGATCACAAGATTCAAAAGTCTTCTTTATTTTCTTAAACTCTGTGCCAATTCAAACCAAGTCATTCTTTGTGAAACGGAGGGAGTATAATTTAAAAGTACTAAATCATGCTAAACTAAGTCTAATAGGAATATTAATTACATGATTAAACATTAAAGAAAAATGAAAATAAGGTTATGTATTTTAAAAGTCTAAACCAATGTACATTAAAGAACAAATATTCAGCATTATTGTCATTCTTAGTGTTGAATTAATTTATTTTGTTAGTATTAGTATTGATTTGATTTTGAATTGAACTTTATTAGAGTTACTAATATCTATGGATTATAACATTTATTGGACCATTCAAAATTCTAAATTTAAAAAAATTTGAAAAAATATGTTAAAAGATAAAAATTATGAAAACGTATAAGTAATATTTAGAAATTACATCAAAGTAAATACTTTTATGTATAAAATAAATTTCTAAAATTATATATATAATGTCGGGTTGGTTTGGTCTCGGGTTCACTTTTTTTAGTTAAAACCAAATCAACCCATGTATGGTTGGATTTTTTTTTTCCAATACCAAACCAAGTCAAGCCAAACCATTAGTCGCTTTTTTTTATTTGACTCGATTTGCAGATTGGTTCGATTTTATACACCCCTAATAAAAACTCGTACTAATTAATGTGGTTTGATCACATCTCAGTTAATTTCTACTGCCACAACAAATTATTTGTATCATAATTAATTAATTTCTAATCCAAACAACTTGGTACTAATACAAGTTAATTAAACTTGAAAAACTTAATTAGGTTTGGTTTTTAGAGCGGAGTACTGACGTCTCCAAAATTGGCACATAGTTGAACTCAAAAAATTCATAAGAATTCATACATAAAAAAAGAATAAGCTAAATAAGGTGAATATTTGTTTTTAAGATTGAATTTTAAGAAAAAGTTAATATGACCACATGGATCAGGCTTTTATTGACTTAATAAAAACAACTTCAACCCAAATTCCTACAAAGCTAACAGTAGAGAAGAAACAAAAATAAAAACAAATAAATTTGAAATATCTGGAAAGTTAACTAAAGCTCTACAAAAAAAATATTCAAATGGTTAAATAAGGTAGAGGGTATTTTTGTAAATAAATAACTTATTTTAAAAAGTATCTAATAGATATTATTTTTAGTACAACAAATCAAGCAGTCAATAAAAAATAAGACCAAGATAACTAATCCCAACATAACTAATCACAACATAATTTATCCTAGCATAATCTATCTCATCAAAACTTGTATTCAAGCCAAACAACCCCTAAAAGAATAATAGTAAAAGAATGGTGACACGGAATCTTTAGAAATAAATATATATATTAGTTTATTAAGAATACTTCATACTTTAGAATCTTTTATTATAATTAAACTTTTATTTTTTTATGTTATGAAGTATAGGTTTTTAAAACGTACTATAATATCATCAATTTTGAATACTTATAAACATATACATTCAAAAAAATATCGATATACATATCACTCATGAATGCTAACTTACATCAATTAATCATAAATTTTACAATGAATCAGTAATATTAAATGTCAATTAACTATTACAATAAATTTTAATTGTGTATTTTGAAATTCATGCTTACAATATTTTTTTCTTAAAAAAAATAGAAAGTGAATAATATTATTGCTGTTTTTTATCCAAAAATAAAATAAATACTTAATATCTCAAAAATCTCCTTCTATTCTAGTCTATATGTCATGTTATTAAATCATCATTTTAAAAAATAATAGACCTATTTAATTCATCAAACTTATGTCTCTACAAGGCAAATATAAAAATTACATGAGAATTTATGAAGATTATAAAAAAAATAAATAAAAAAACTAATTCCTTTATATTATTTTACCAAACAAAATTTAATGAAAAAAACTTTGTGTGCAATTATTACTTGGTAATTTTTAAAATCCCTAAGTAAATTATTTGAAAATATTAAGCAATTTTTTTTTATAAAAGTACTCAAATAAATTTGTAAGGTTGACAAAAAGTTGGTAAGAAAGAGAAAATTATTATTTATTTATTTTTAATTTAATTTTTATTCTAATTCTTGCTATATTATATTATATTTTAACTTATCATACAATTAAACACCAATATATATTCTCATCGCAACCCAAATTCATGAAATACAAGTAATAATTAATTGAATTGCCTATTTTAATTCAATAATATACATATTATATTAGATTAATATACTGATAAATAAAGATCAAAATTTTATTTTCTAATATAAATATTATTCACTTTCTATTTTATTTTCAAAAAAAGATATTTTAAGTATGGATTTCAAAGTACCCAATTAATTATTTTTAATAGTTAATTGACCTTTAATATTATTGATCAATTATATAATATATGATCAAATGATGTAAGTTGACATTCATGAGTAATTTATATATCAATATTTTTTTGAATATATATGTTCATAAGTATTCAAAATTGATGACATTATAGTAAGTTTTAAAAAACTATTCTTCATAGCATAAAAAAATAAAAAATCAATTATGATAAAAGATGCTTAAGCATGAAAACTTCTTCTTAATAAGTTTTTTTTTTCTCAAAAAACTTCTTCTTAATAAACTAATATATACTTTTTTTAGAAATTAGTTAAATGAGTGTGATGAACGATTCTTTTAAAAAAAACTTCAATGACATGGCATGCCAACTAGGAGAGAGTGAGACTTTTGAAGTGTCAAGTATATTTGAAGGAAAATAGGGATAGTTGAGTGATATTTTGGTCCTAAATGAAACATACATGATATTTCAAGGCAATTCCCTAAACTTGGGTGACCATTTGAGAAATTGACTCTGAAGTTTCATCGAAGAATGCAGCTAATTTTTAAAGAAGGAAAAAGAATAAGAAAAAAAAGTTATAACTATGAAAAATAAAGAAAATACATTTCATTATAAAATACTCATAAAACTAATATTATAATCATTATCTTAAGTTTCTCACTCTCTTTAAGAGAATACATACACTCTCTATGTCAGCATGTTTTAACACCAATTTAAAATGTTCACCCCACCACCCACCCCCCCTGCGTAAAGTTCTCAAGTACATTTCTAGTACATAGTGTGATTGCACCTCCTTCAAATGCAGTCAATTTAACATTCAACAAAGCAATTGCTTAGCCAGACAAATCAGTCAAATCTTATTTTCACTGTAATGTATGAGCTGGCAAGAGATAGTAAGTACTTGATAAAATATCAATGTGCATGCACAGTACCCGTGCAGTACAGTTAAAAAATAAAGGAGAATTTTGAACAACGTAATACCAACATTCATTTTTGTGCTTGAAGATCAACCATTAAAAGCACACACTTCAGCTAAATATTGCTAACACGCTAATGTCAATACTGTTTTTTATCTCTGCGCTCATTCTACACTATAAGATTCTATAATAAATCAAACCACCACTTGTCTCCACTATTACTCGACTCATTCTTATGAGCAGCAACAGATAGGATCTAGCTTTATGCCCTGCATCAATAAACAACCAGTTACTCTATGGCTACTTATAACTCTAAAGAAAAAACAAATAAACTCATTTAACTGGAGGGAGCACAATTATTGGTTCTTTCCATTTCCTGTGAATAAATATGTAAGTGTTATAAACATCCGTTAAAAATAGCACACATACTTTTACAGACGTACAAGCCAGCTCAATATTACAGCATGTAATGACAAATCCATTTATATATAATAGAGCTAACTGCATGTGAATGGGAGCTCACTGAAGGTAAGAAAAATACTGCAGAGACGGGAAAACAAAGTTTAAGAGCTAAGCTACACTATGACTATCTTACTTCTGCAAAACGATGTAATACCATGAAAGGAAAACATCTTATTAGAGAAGCTAAAATGCACTGCTAAGCTAAGCCATAAGTAATTTTGCTAAAATGAGCTTAACTACTTGGTACCAAATGGATATTCACATGAGTCAGTTACATGCTAGAAATTTACGTCATATCAGATTCAGATCCCTCCCTTCAAACAACCCTTGTCCTCAAGGGTGTGATAGTGTGAAAAAGAAAGACATAACACTGCCAGGATCAAGTGGAAATTGTGAAAAGTCACCAAATATAGCAGTTGTGTCTTTGAATCAGTCTTGCAAGCTGTAAACAAGAGCATTTCCTAATTGATTCTTGTGTCTTCTTTTATTTAATGTCGGAACCATTCTCTAGAAATCACAAATCATTCCGGTAAACCCAAAACCTTGCATTTTACTGATATAATCCTTCTGACAATATGCTTATAATACTTTCTTCCAATGATAATAGGGCCTTTCTTCTTGGAGTCTTGTTTTCAATTTGCAGCACTTCCACTAACTCCTCGCCGGCAACTTTTCTGACTAGCTCATATAGCTTTTTTGGAGATAGCTTGATGGCATTGAGCATTTTGTCCTTCCGCATTTATGCACTAAAGTTTCCACCTACTTGCAAATACCCGCACAGCATTCTGCCCTACATCTGTAGCTTCAACCAACTTGTCCTCGAGAACAAAATCACAATACCCCTCGACGATTAATGTTGCATTCTTATCTCTACAAATAACAAATCCAACTGTAAGTTCTCCATTTCCTGAATTGTTGGCTCACAATGAACTTATCACCAATAAGACCAATTTGAACTCCTGGAATAACTTCTAAATCTGGTACTTCTGACAAAGCCATGTCAATTCCAGTAGCCTCGAGCATATTTGAAGGAAATGCATGGTTCCTGTTATCCTTTGGTTCAAGTTGGAATGAGCTCTGAGCTCCAATCTTCCCTGTTCAAATTCTCACTTTTTCTTCATATATAGGCCTGTATATTTTAATTGTTCCACATGCACTACCAGTTGCTACATTCCAAGTGATCTTATTGCTCTCTGGATCATGAAATGTGCTCTCACAATCACTCACGTTTCTAACTTTTCTATACATTCCAACTAGTGAATTTTCAACAGGTATGTTACCCTTAACACTAACCTTTAGCGCAAAGTCATGGACAGACATTTCTGGATCAAACACTTTCATCTCTTTGCAAGCATTACACACTTGAAAACATGAGATTTGTTGGTTCGGTCTTCTTCTTGTGTGCCTTAAGTAACACCATAAGAGCCTTGCAATTCAGAGGAGCTGAACTTGGATCAACAAGAGAGGAAGAAAACTGTTGAGAGAATAAACTCTGAACTTGATGTTGATGGTCATGTTTTTTTCCCTTTTGCTCAGCATTAGTTTCAGCAGCAAACAGAAAAGTTGGTTTGAATCCCCAGTAAAACTCCCATAGACTACTAACTTCTGCAACGTGCAAACCAGCATCAATAAGGGCATGCTCAAAGATATTTCTTGTATTGAATTGCCAGTTCATGGATATGCAGAGACTGTTTGGTCAGGTTCTTGGAGATAGCTCTAGTCCCACCACAAAGAAACAAATAGATAGCCAGACCACTCAAGCTCAAATAGCTGTGCAGTTTCATGAAAGACACAAGCCCAAGATCTTCAAGAAAAATTTCCTTGATTGGGTTCAAATGCAGCTCCCTCATCTGAACATACAAATCCAAACCATGGACTCCCAATCCGTTCAATGCATAGCCATTTATCATCAAATGCCACAAATTCACGTCTTGATCTCGCATATGATAAAGAAATTTAAAGGAGCTTGTCCTACTACCATACTTCAAAAGCATATTGACAACTTTATTGTGAAGATCACTTTGTGATTGAGTGATCATAATCACTAACTTTCATCCACTTATGAGTCCCCCAAAGAAGGATCAAGCTGTACCATGGAGTCACTCACAGTAAGACATTATTCCACTCTTACTGCCAGCTCGATCTCTTTTGTGGCGCCATTGATTCCAAATTCAAGAGTTCTCACTCACAGTAATCACATCCCAAGCAGAACTCAGTTCATGACATATCATGAAAATGCTGAAATCCCAATCTTAGAGTTCTAGGCAAGCCATTAAACACCAGAAATGCCAAAAGATAATCCCAAGCCAAATCCTTCTCCAGAAACGGATTTGTGAGAAATAAAGGCACGGGAGGATATTATTAAGATGTGTTACATAACGATACGGGAGGATATTCTTAAGATGTTGTGACAAGTCAAGAGTTTGAGAGAGAATTTGGCTTGATTATTCCAACAAGCTATTGGGGTTTAAATAGGTAAGTTTACGTGTCCTAAAAAGGAAAAGAAATCAATACCTAATTAAAATAGGAGTAAATTATATCTACACATGCTATAGAACGTTCGTATGATTTTAACACTCCCCCTCAAGCTAGTGCATATAAATTATATGTACTAAGCTTGTTACATGTATAACTTGTTCTGGGACCGGCTAGGGACTTACTGAAAATGTCTACAAACTGATCACCTGACCGCACGAACCTTGTGACGATATCTCCTGAGAATACATTTTCTCTAACGAAATAACAATCAATTTCGATGTGTTTGGTCCTCTCGTGAAATATTGGATTTGATGCAATGTTAAGAGCAGCTTCATTATCACACACAAGTTCCATTCTTTAGTATCTCCAAAATTCAACTCCTTCAATAGTTGCTTGATCCATATGAGTTCACACATAAGCCCAATATTTTGCTTCTATACTAAATCTAGCAACCACATTTTGTTTTTAACTTTTCCAAGACACCAAATTTTCCACTAGCTAGAACACAATATCCAGAAGTGGATCATCTGTCAGAGGGTGACCTTGCCCAGTCTACATCTGAATATCCAACAATTTTCTCATGTCCTCAATCTTCATAAAGTAGTTCTTTCCCTGGAGCAGATTTTATGTATCGAAGAATACGAATAACTGCATTCCAGTGACGGTCACAAGAAGAATTCAAGAACTGACTTATGACACTAATCGAGAAGTTAATATCAGGTCGAGTCATTGTGACTTGTGAGATAATTCAACTTTCCTACCAGCCTTCTATATCTTTCTGGATCTCTAGGCGGCTCCCCCTGACTTGGCAGGAGCTTAGCATTTGAATCCATTGAAGACTCAATAGGCCTACAACCTATCGTCTCTGTCTCTTCAAGAATATCAAGTGCATACTTCCTTTGTGAAATGACAATTCCTTATTTGGATTGAGGAACCTCAATGCACAAGAATTATCTCAATCGACTAAGATCCTTGGTCTAAAAGTGCTAGAAAAGGTGATGTTTCAATTTGGTTTATTCCTCATTATCATTATCTGTGATAACTATGTCATCAATGTACACTACCAATACATGCACAAACCTGAAACAGAGTGACAATAGAACACAAAATGATAAGTTTCACTTCGTACCATGCCAAACTCCTGAATTACCATGCTAAACTTCTCAAACCATGCTTGAGGAGACTGTTTTAGGCCATAGTGTGCTCGTCATAGTCTGCACACCATGTTACTAGACTCCCCATGAGCAACATAACCGGATGAACCTCATCTTTGAGATCTCCATGAAGAAAGGGTTTTTGATATCCAACTAGTAGAGAGGCCAATGACGAACAACAACCATTATAAAAAGAGACAAACTAAAGCAATCTTGGCAACATGAGAGAAGGTGCCACCATAGTCAAGACCAAAAATTTGTGTATAACTCTTGGCCACTAGTTGAGTTTTAGGCAATCAATATGTCCATCGAGGTCAACCTACAATGTAAGAGTGGCAAACGAGTGGGTCGAGTCAAATATGAGTCTATCAAAAACAAGTTGAATAAAAATGGGTAAAATACTCGACTCGACTCATATTTTAAATGGGTAAAAACGAGTTACCCAATGGATAATATTGGTATTCATATTTACCCATATTATTATACGAATCATTTCAAGTTACCCATTTGTTTCTTGCTCTTCCAAGACACCAAAATACCTCCTACTAAGATATAATATTCAAATGTAGAATGTCTATTAGAAGGTGGTCCTCCTAGTCAGCGTCTATATATTCAACGATCCACTCGTGGCTATGATCATCGAAGTGTCATCATTTGCGTGAGGCTGATTCTATATATCGCAAAATGCAGATAGACATGGAGAATCCATAAACTGACTTACAACAATCACAACAAAAGAAATGCCAGGTCTCACCACTGTGAGGTGATTCAACTTACCAACCAACCGTCTATACGCAAGCTCACCTAAGGGCTCCCCTTGTCCTAGCAGGAGTTTAGCATTCAGATCCATAAGAGTATCAATGAGTCTACACCCCATCATTCATATCTCCTCAAGAATGTCTAAGCATACTTATGTTGTGAAATAACAATTCTTGATCTGGATTGAGCGACCTCAATACCTCAAAAAATACTTTAATCATAGTCTAGAAGTGTTGAAAGAGATGTTGCTTCGAATTAGTGATATCATCCTAATCTTTGTCGGTATTAAGGATATCGTCAACATAAATCACCAAATAAATATATAGATTAAGAGCAGAATGTTGATAAAACACTGTGATCAGCTTCACTACAAGTCATTCCAAACTCAAGAATAAAAATGTTGAATTCACCAAGCCAGACTCAAGGAGACTGCGTCAAACCATAGAGTGACTTATGCAATTGACATATCAGACCACTAGACTCCCCCCCCGCCCCTCCAAGAAAAACTAAACAAGTGGTTTTTCCGAACAAACCCAATGTTGTCAAAGATGCACTTAAAGCACGTTTAAGCCTGAAGCTAGGCACAAAACATGTTGAGTGTTACACCTCACTTAAAGGATGCTTTAATGTCGTCATTAAGGATCTAAGACTTTTTTTTTCCTTGACAATGTGTAATCCTAAAGAGGCGTTACTAAACAATTGATATTTCACTTTATCATAACTTTGTTTCAATTTCTTTGTCTATATATTTACTATTCAAGCTTATAATTGTTAGTCTTGGACTACACATATTTATATTTTCTTTCATTTAAGCTTTTCTTCATTAAATCCCATGCTTTATTTGCGTTTAAAGCCCCAACAGACCTTAGATCTTTTTACGATTTTCGCATTTGATAACATTTTATAAACTACATCCAGAAGGTTCCCATTGAGAAAAATATTCCTAAGGTCCAACTCATGAAGAGGCCAATGACGAACAACCATGGATAGGATAAGATGGATATATGCAATTTTAGTCATGAGAGAATGTATTACTGTTGTAAAGATATTGCACCTAGGCCTAACTCAACCCTAAAAGCTAGCTCATGAGGAAAGGATTACCCAAGTTCATATAAGCAGATCACCAGTCCATTCCCCAATCAATGTGGGACTTCTACCCACTCTAACACCCCCCCTTCATGCCTAGGCCCACTGGAGAGTGGATCGAGAGCCAAAATTGGGATGGACTTGGCTCTAATACTATTAGAGTGGATAAAAGTCTCACATTGGTTGGGGAATAGATCGGTGGTCTGCTTATATGGGACTTGGGCAATCCTCCAATCATAAGCTAGCTTTTGGGGTTGAGTTAGACTTAGGTGTCATATCTTAACATGGTATCAGAGCTAGGTCCAACCCTATTTGGGCTCCCGGTCCATGCTCCAATTGGGCCTGGCGTGAAAGGGGGGGGGGGTGTTAGAGTGGGTAAAAGTAGGGTTGTGCATCGGCCGGTTCAATTCGATTTTATGTATTATTAGTTTGGTTTATCGATTTTTGGTTTCTAAATACGCTAAACTAATAACCAAACCAATAAGATATTTTTTATCGATTTTGGTTCTTAATAGTTCAATTTTTGGCTTAACCAATAAGAAAATGCTTATAAAACAAATATATGACTTCGACAACAATTTGATGCGACAAGACAAAATATAACTTTACAAATGCTCATAAAATAGAAACAATAATAACTAACATGAAAAAAAACTATACAAGTATCACACAAGAGAAATTAAGAAAAATATGGTTCTTACTTAAGGTTTTGACGTTTTGTATAATGTGAAGTTGTGAACTCAAAGTCAATGTAAAGTATGAATTAAAGGCTAAATGATAAATGCAGTAACTAAGAAGGTATTGAGGTTAATATATAATATTTATGTATGGGTAAAGTAATAATTTACTACAGTCTTAATGGGTTATCGATTTATCCAATAACCCAATCTTAAAAAATTGAAACAGAGCTGATAACCCGATATTTAGTTTTTATAAAACCATTAAAAATCATTAACCCAATAGCGATAAACCAATAACACTTTTTTCAGTTCAGTCTATCGATTGGTTCAATTTTTGCACACCCCTGGGTAAAAGTCTCACATTGGTTAGGGAATGGACTTGGGCAATCCTCCCCTCATTAGCTAGCTAATGGGATTGAGTTAGGCCTAAGACCTAAGTTTACATAGTATCAGAGCATGACCCATCTCACCCAATGTTAGGCCCTGAAATTAAAAATTTCCCACACATTAGATGCTAAGCACTTGGCGTGAGGTAGGGTGTTAAAGAATTACAAAAGTCTTACAATGGTGATTAATGATATGGGTGGACTCCTTCAAGGCTTGGATAATCATCCTTCCTTTGAGCTAGCTTTTGGGGTATGAGTTATGCCCAAGACCTAATTGAACAACTGCAATGTAGGCTAAATATTTGAGAATACCTTTTTTGCAACAAAAAGAGCCTTATGCCTATAAATCTAGTTGTCCAAACCAACTGACAACATAAGCCCAACAACAACCAACATAGACTTCCTTGAAGGAAATGACGCAAGCTCCGAGATACTACTTGCATGTAAACCAAACATCTCATCAATCATAGTTTGTCGTCATCAAAACATGGAAATAAAAGACAAAGATGACAAAAGATATTGCTCCACAAACCACAATTGAAAGGCAAAGTGATACTTCTAGTGCTCCACCCTCCTTCCATAACCCCATATTTACCAATTATCACCCCTCCCCACACACACACACACAACGCTCACCCCCCCCCCCCCCCCCCCCCCCCCACACACAACGCTTGTACCACCACCCTGAATCTCCAAAGCCCTTTCCTCAGTAAAGCTTTATTAAAAACCTTTAAATTTTTAACTCCAAGATTTATAGGAGATGTGATAGTCTCCCATAGCACAAAGTGGAACTTCCTTGCCCCATCCACCACATCCCATAGGAAATTTCTCTACATCTTTTCCAGCTTTTCAGTGAACAATATTGTAGCAAGAAACAAGGACATGTAGTAAGTGGGAATACTCGAGAGTGATCTAAATAATTACTTTCTTCCCACCATTGGACAACATATTTTATGCCATCTTGCTAGATTCTTGTCAACCTTCTGAAGAACCAGATTCTACACCATTTGATTTTTGTTCGATGCACCTAATGGTACTCCAAGATAGGTAGTCGTAAGGGCCCTAACTCTACAAATCAAAATTTAGGCAAACGTAAATCCATGTCCTCTACTTCTTGCCAAATCCCATTTGTAGCATAATAGATTCTAGGAACCTCCAATTCATATGATTGTAGGCCTTTCCAAGATCAAATGCACAACACACTTGGCACTCCTTACTTTCTCCTTGAACCACCACTTCGTTTGCCACCGATGCTACATCCAAAATCTGTCTACTCCACAAGAGCATTCTGCGAAGTAGGAATAGTCTCGTCCACTACCTTCGTAAGTCTGATAGAAATCATCTCCATTCTAGTATATTAGTTAATTGCTCTACATAATTTTAGTGTCAGTTTCTGGAAACACTAAAATTATGTAGAGCAATTAATTAATGCACTAGAATGGAGATCTTCATTTAATGACAACTGCACTTCCATGTCTACAATTAACATATACACAAATACAAAATGAAAAGGGAACAAAGTGAAAAACACATACCTAATCCTAATTCCACAATTTCAGCTTGTTGGAAGGAGTACGGCCTGGTCTTTTTCGTGTCAAGGAATGAGTTCATCTTCTCAACAGCAACAACTAACTCCTATAAAAGTATTTCAGAACTTTAGTGTGTGAGCGGAAGCCATATAATATGAATACAACGATAAAACGGAAAAAGGAAACAAGAGGAAGAAAAGCATTACAGCAGTCCAGAAAACATTTTCGCTGTTCAAGGTGAAAAACAAGCACAGCAACTTAAAAATAAGAATTTATCATCTTCTACAAGGCTTACAGCAGTAGGATAACTTCTGAAAGTAGATTTTTCTTTCTGAATCTCTAGAAACTGGAACGGCATTACTCCAAATGGAACATCACAGATTATATTGAAGTTCAGATATAGTTAAGTGTCCCAAAAAACCTTTCTAATAGCTAAGAATACAACACTAGAAAAAAGTCTACTGGCAACCAATTAGTGACATTAGTATCAATTCAGTATCTAAGATTTAACTCAACATGTAACATTCTGCCCATTATTTTTATTTCTTTAGAAAAGTAACAGTTATATTAATCTTCAACAAGAAAGCTGTGCTGGTACCAAATTCCTGAAAAACGTACAAAAACCTATCCTTGTTCTTCATACAAGGATTCTAGTTTCAAAAAATTAATTACACCAAAAGTGATAAATAGTACACAATTCAGCTTTTTATCTTCTGAATCGAGTTTCACCTATCTTAAAGCACCTAACATTTTTTTTTCTTTCAGGACTCCACCAAATACAAGCTGGAATCATATTTTACCAGTTCTTCTATCTTACATTGCTACCCTGATTGAGCCAACACATCAGAAGCTCAACAGTGGACTTAGGCATAGTCCATCTAAGGCCAATCATGTTAAGAAATAATTGCCACCTGGCTAGTAAATCCACAATACAAACTAGATGACTATTCCTTGGTCTTCTCATTTTCTACTCTTAAGCTCTTTTTTTCTTAGAATAAGACTCTCAAGAAAATGAGATCACCAATACAGAAACCACACCTGCCAGGAAGCTAAATTCTTCATATGTTTGGGGAGGTTTTCATAATCATCTTCTGACACAGTTATCAGTGACTGAATATCTTCAGATGACCTCAATTCCTCGTTCATTTTCCCTATGTTCAGAAAAGCAAGAAACACATCTTAGACACCATGTTATACTAATTTTACAAAGTTAATGATGCGGAATGTGAATTTTGTACCATCACTACTATCCTGTTTCTTTTCAGTGGATAGATAGCATCCCTCTTTCTCATATATAGTATTTGCTGCAAATGGAAATACAAATGAGACGAAAGAAAATATCTCAAGTTATTTTTGATGACAAAAAATATCTCAAGTTATAAATTATCATAAAAAAAAACTAGAGCAAAGGCATCAAGAAACTTTCTTCCTCTGCACAAATCTAAAGCATACTTTGAAAGAAAATGGGGAAATAGTTTTTACTAGTATGTACAGATACATCTTTGCGATGGCCCTTGGGGTTGAAGACAACACATGTAATATAAATCTACAAGTCAATTCACACCTCGAATTTTTTTCTTAATATCCCATCAAGATATGGCAATTTGATTCCTGAGTTTAAAACTCACCTTCAGATGCTATGGTAGCTAGGCAAACATCAGAGAGACCAAGGCTCTGCAAATTCAGAGTATCATCCAGCCTAAAAGTGTTAAGTAGCACACATAAAAATTTCCTTAAAAGGGAAGCCCAGTGTGCAAAGCATCCCTGGTTCACGCATAGTCCGGGGGAAAGGTCACACACCTCAACTTCTTAATAATCATTCAAAATCATATCGTTTGCAAGTTGATGGTGCCACAACTCTTTCTTCATCACATTATTTGGCTTCATTTTTTCAGGAAAAATGAAAATAAGCAAAACACCTAATTTTCTTGGCAGAGGAAAGCCATGTTGAACATGGCCCTGCACTGAGTTCACCAAGTAAAAATATCCACTATTGTTATTATGCTAAGAGCATAAAAGTTTAGAAGGATTCAAGTACAACATTTGCGTTTGATTAGATAAAACATTCATAAAGGATACAAAGGATCATCTTCAATTTTCTTGAAGTCTAAGCTGCAGTCATAAGATAAATCTTCTGAAACATTAGGGTCCTCTTCTTCTCCTTCACTATCTTCACCAATAAGATCGACTTGTGGAGCAAGGAAAATAGCAAACCAGTCAATAAGTAATTACTACACAAAATGAGATGATTAATCATTCAAAGTGAAAGGCAGAATGTTAAACGATAACCAGAATTTCGAATGTTCCCCAATATGACAATTTAACATGTTTAATGTACAACGATTGAGGCTTTCAAAGACTCCTGAGTTGGTTATACGTCACCAGGCAACACATTGATAAAGTAAATGGTACAGACTACAGAAACCTAATGCTAGCTCTAATGGACATTCCCTAACATAAAATTTTGAAAATTTCTTGAAACAATTGTTTCTAAAATTAACTCACATGGCAATTGAGTATGAAAATGTTCATACTGTGGAATATCCAGATTTATTGACCTTCAAGAGTCAATCTTGTAGCAATTTCATGTATTTACCGGTTACAACCCAAAAATTGACCCTTAAATGTGTAATAATTCCTATCTCACTACAAGATTGAATTTAGAGCTTTTCTTTTCCTTCCTTGGACTTGTGGGAGCTTGGAACTGTATTTCTGTCAATCATATAATGTTAAAACATGGTTATTTGTCACATGATCCAGTTCTATATTTTTTTAAGATTTAAAAGGAGGTCAGACTTCGGCACACCTATGTGCCCAATTCAAAAAGGTAGACAGGAATACAGCACCTCCACCAAAAAAACCAATGTATTTGTTTTCTGAAAGAGAACTACAAGATCAAACATTTAAAATAATTAGAACAGAGTAGTACTAGCTCCAATGAGCATATCCCAATTTTAAAATCTTTTGAACATTTAATGGGAAACTTAGCAGGACATTCAAAATGGTCATGTGACACTCAAAAGACCTAAATCACTCGTAACAATGTAGACTTGACTAAAGAAATAACAAAAAAAATAATAGGTCCGGTGTTAACCAGGTAAGTGTGAAATTGCCAAAACCTCTAGTTTAAGATCTCTATTTTGCCAGGGCAAAATTTTTATAAGCAAAGTAGCAATGGAATGATTTAGACCTGAATGTAACAGAATTATTAATAGCAACCATAACATTGATTGATTGATTTTACTTACCAGAAGCAATGTAGCCAAGATTATGGAGACGGTCCTGAAGGGACAGAAGATCAGTTTGGTTCTTCTTGAACACTTCATTGCAATGGCCCAGCAGCTCCTCAAACGACACCGTTCCACAAGACATGGACTCCAGCACATTGAGGTCACCGCTTAGTGACATTACCCTCTGGCTTAGGCTTTGTACAAAGGTCGTCGATGCTGAATCTGTACAAAGCTAGACTGTACAGATTTATTTTGAAAGAGAGAAAAAAAATAAGGTAAAACTGTAGTAAGTTATACCAAGGGGTATGGGGCGACGATCCACGGACTCTTTGAGGGCGTTGCAGCTGTTTTCGAGATTGTTACAGAAAACGGCCATGGTTTTGCAGAATTTGCCTATTGAGTCGTCCATTGTTAGTTTGAGGAAGAAGGAGAAGTGAATGGTGTTCTACGCGGGAGTGGAGATTTTTAAGGTTTGAAAATGGCAAGGAAAAAATAAAAAGGAAGTAAAAGGGTTAAAAGAAAGATGAAATGCAATTTATCTTTTACAAAGATATCAAACCCAAGAGGCTATGGGAAAAAAATTAAAATATTTATTTTGAACTTTAAACAATTTAATTATTTTAAATAATAAAGAAAAAACCAAAAACTCACTTAATATGAAATAGAGGGACTAAGATGTAATTATACAAGAAAAAGTATAAAATAAATTTATATCTAATTTACAACGAAAATAATGATTTATTTATGGAGCAAAACTAATTGGATCTTAAAGTTAGGGTTTCTAACTTTTCATTATAACTTGATAGACATAAACTATCATTTATAATACTTTTTTTAAATGTCCAATTAATAGATAATATGTCTCGTTAAAATCTTGTTAGAAAAAGTTTAATACAAACACTTTAATGAAAGAAAAAAAATCCACAAATCTAACAATACGCATTTAAGTTGTCTCATTAAAAATCTTACAGAAATTCCAATGACAAAACTTTGTATAGGAAAAAGAGTACAAGGCATACTAATTAAGCTTCCCTAATAAAAACATTAATTTAAAGACTTGAATTTTCTCATTCCAATCTTGTGCATCATGTTCTCGAAAGTTGCAATTAGTAGAGACTTGATGAATAAATCAACTACATCATTATTCGAACAAATCCGTTGCACGTTGATAACACTCAAACACGTGTTTTATAATTCAACGTATACACGATCGTTAATAATAGAGAACCCAACGGGGAGATGGGGTTAAATTCCACAAGGAATGGTAAATCTAAACTTCAACCACAGAGTAAATTCATGTACTAGTCTTTTGTAAGTTGTTTATTTGATGTTAACATAAATACAAATTCGAGAGATTTCAAGTTATCAATAATGAGATTGGTTAACGAATTGTTAACCAGAGTAAAGGACAAAGCAATTTCACAAGTAAGAAAGGAATCTTGGGAGTGTGCGTAATTGAATGCCAATTTCGAATGTGGGTAATTGTGTTGCTCAACATAATTGATTCTTAATAGGGATGCTAGATTAACAAATACGATAAGCATTTATCAATTACTTATCGTCTTTCATGTGAGTTTTGTGAAACCTCAACATGTGTAACATACAAAGTTGATATAATGCCTTACTATAGTTTCGTCTTTCAAGCAAAACTAACATATGAACTTAATCTACAATTATCAATTAAATCATTCATTCTAAGAACCTTTCACAAGTTAGCATAGAGATCTTAAACTCTATTAAAGTTTCAACCTCAAATCATACATAAAAACAAGATAAAATAATTGAACTCATTTCAAACCAACATTTAATTGAGGAACACAAAGACCACAAACAATTTAGGACCCAATTACATTACACATCCCTAGAATTATGAGATTTAGCTACTTAAGCTAGAAATGAAAAGAATTTTGCCAAAGTAATGATTCTCAATTCAAGCTAGATGCTTCAATTTTTAATTCCAAATTACCCAAATCAAAACAATGAATTCTAAGTCTTCCAAGAAAAAATCACCCAAAAACTTTAGAGTGTTCTTAGTATTTTCACTCCAAAATAGTGATAGATAGTTTTTATCAAAATCATTTATACCTTCCCAAAGTTTGAAAAAAATTACACTTCAGAATTACTTCAGTGACATTAGTTGGGCTTGTCGAATGCTATGTCTTCTTGCCTTTTAGCTTCACTTCATGGCTTCAGGTGTTGAACATATTTGGTGAGCCCAATGAAGTTCGACAATCTTGATCGTTGAATCGTTGTTTCTAACTTCACTCACCAAGTTGGCTTCCATTTGTAGTAGAGTTCTCCAATATTTTTGGCAATTGACTTCTTTTTTCTTCTATTTGTCTTTGTTTTGTCCTTGAGCTCTCATAGCTAAAAGTCAAGCAATTTAACATCGAAAATGGATATAAACAAGCATTAATGATACTATTTAGTGAACTATAAGCCTCAAATGAGTTCAAAATCTCTGACTTATCACACATTGATATAACTATTCTTTTGGAGCTCATGTGAGTAGAAAAGCTTTGACGAAATGTGTTTCATTCTGTCTCATTTTATAAATCCTCCATTTAATCATGTTATGCATGTTGCATTATTTCTATGTAAAATTATGGGTACTTTTTCACATTCCAAATTATATTTTTCTCGAATGAGATGTATCATGAGCCTCTACCACACACATTCTCAGCTTTCTTCATAAATAGTTAGTATCTTAGCATGATTTGATAATGTGACCACTATAAACTGCTTTATAAATCTTCATGATATGATAGTACATCCACGTATGAACATTACCTATTTGAGATAGAGCTTTGTGTGGATTAGATAAATGCATGAATTGAAGTAATTACATGTTTTTGAATTGAATTCATATGAACCCATGCATGATTCATGATTTTAGACTATGAATACACGATGAAGCTTATGAACTATGAAATATGACTTTTATAATGATACACATGCTTTTATGAAAGAGATGTAAATGATTTGAGGATGCTTTGGGAGGAAAACATCAATGTTATTGTTGTGAAAGGTTTTCTCACATACTACTAAGATCATGATTATGAAAGGTTTCTCACATAAGAATTCATAAGGTTGAAAGGTTTTCTCACCTAAGTTGAATCAAGTTTTAGGAGCTATTCTAAATAATTTTAGCTTGGATTGATTGCCTAATTGTACCTTTCCGTGGATAATAATATGTATATAATTAATGACTATTCCATGAGATTTTACTTAGCACGGAGCGGGATTTGGGATGAAGATTTCCTTTTAGTGTTTGTGGACCTTTAGTAGCAATTCCTAAGTCACAGAACTATGTGCCACCATAGGATTTGTCTTAGATAGACCTAGCTAGTGGTCCACTTTAGTTCAGAATCATGGTTCTTACCTTGGCAAGTAAGGACATCACATTTCGGTGTGGGATAGACATTGGATTTCATGTTATAGCTCACATGGTCTATGTTGGTTAAATGGTAAACTTCACACATTAATGAACTAAAGTTACTTTCAAAGTATCTTATAAAGTATTTTGAAGATGTTGAGCTTGCATTGACTATGATTATGACTTATTTTTTTGTAACCTTTTATCTTATGATTTAGCTTGGTCATTGCATGTCATATATAATCCTTTTAAACATGATTTCATAACTCTTATACATTGCTATCATACTTAGTACATTCCATGTGCTAATGCATACTTGTATCTACATTGTTTCACTAATGTATAGTCTGATGCTCCTACCTATCACACTCATGACTAGTTGATCCCTTTGGGACTTAAAGATTGGTGATTCCTGATGAGTGGTAGATTTTCACTCATTGAGGTTTATTTAGCTTGATAATTAGTATTCTCAAGGTCTAATTTTGTCCTATTTTGATAAAATGTTTATGATTTGCAACTATGAAGACAAATAGACAAGGCAAATATTGATGTTTGAAAGAATGGCCAAAATTGCAAAAGAAGTACAAACTATACATTGTAGATTGCCAAACGTGAAAGGAGGATCACCTAGTGAGCACGACCTCACCCAAAATGATAGTGCATAACACTTGTATCTATCAAATTAGGTCGGTGAACTCTATTAAAGAAGGTGATGCATCGAATTAGAATGGCGACCTTGCTGATCATCGCCGAAAATAACAGTGTAAAAAGAAAGATTGAATGCTCGAAAGGTGAACCAAGATGGTACTCGGTGATTCACCGATTATGAAAGGTTGATTCAAATGAGTTCGCTGACTCAGGTTTAAACACCTGAAGCCTAGAGCATGAAAAAGTGAGCTAAGAGCGAGAGGCAATTTGCCAAATGAGCTCGACGAGCCTTCGCCGAATGAGATGTGCATTTGATTTTGGGCCAAATTTTGGGAAACTATAAATAGCCCAAAGGAGAGAGAAATTAGAATCTTGAAAAATAGTTCTGAGATTAAGAAAGAGTGAGAAATATTTTGAGTTTAGAGAGAACACTTGACCTTTGTTAATAACACTTTCTAACTTTTGGGATTTTACAACTTTGCTCTTATATTTGATAAATTGAAGTTGAATCTAGAGAGGATTTTCTTGTAATTGCTTAATTTCGTGTTACCTATGTCTGCTTTCATGGAAGGTATACTTTCTTTGCTTTTTGTGATGAGTGACTAAAACCCCAAGATCTAGGGGTGCAATTATAGGGTTGCGTGTTGATTTAATGTAGTGGGTATTGTGTTATGGTCTATTTTTGTACTGTTCATACATGAATTTAGGCTATTTAGCATGTAATTAGTTTATGGGTTAAGGTTGCAAACTTAATTCCTACTTTCGATCTATGATTGATGCTCGAAAGAGATTGATTGGAGTGAGTAATTAGTCCAATACTAGCAATTTAGGTTTGATGTCTATAATTTGCTTGAAAATTGAGGTTATGGGTCAGAACTAGTTGCCCTATTTCTACATCGAAAGAGAGAATAAAGTAAGGTATTTGGTTGTTTTGTTTGGCATTAAGATGAGACCAAAAAAGATTCTATGCATAGATGCTTTGAGATCGAAAGATGATTAGAGTCATTGAAGATGACTTAGCCTATTCATTACTATAGAGCAACACAATTACCACTATATGACATTGATTTCCAATCCCCGCACCCCTATATTGCGTGTTAACTCTTTCATTCTCTGAAATTTTAGTTTAGATTGTGACAATTGATTACTAAAGCTTTTTATTAAACTGCTGGAATTATCTACCACCCATGTGCTCTTACTATTACAAATGAGCAATTTACAATCCAAATTTCTTGATAGGAATTTTCTACGATATATCATTCCTTGTGGGATTTGACCACGACTCTTAGTTGGATTTTTATTAACTACGACCGTTGTCCCTTTTAATTGGTTTTAAGGAGGACATTTAAGTGTTGTCAAAAATGTCACCGTTGCCGGGGAATGGTGGTTAAGAATTCTAATTGAGAAATTAGATTTTAATTTTGTTTAGTTGTAGTAGATTGTTGTTTTGTGTTATTCTTGGTTGATTTGCAGGTGTTATACAATGAGTGATCATGGTAGTGACAACGATAGTCACAATGGTCAAAATGACAACATTTTGAGCTTGAACATGTGGAAAAATGTACTGTCGATTTCGACGGTTAGAGTTCCAAAAGGCGATCCACCGAAGTGCACTATGCGGACTCTATCGAGTCCGCCAAATCAACCTTAAGGTTTGGTGTTCATCATGCTTTGGAATTTTAAGAAGAGACTTAAAGCTTCAAGAACCCTAATCAACCTTCCCATAATTCCTTCGAGAAGAGGACGTTGACCTTTTGCGGTTTTGAGAGAATGAGAGGGAATGGAAGAAATTTGAAGTTTAAGATCAATTATAGGGTCTTAGGAGAAGTCTAGAAACGACATAGTTTAGGAATAAAAAGTGTTGGAAAAAAACCAAAAAAACCTTGACCAAAAAACCGCCGGAGTGACCTACAAATTCATGTATGGTCCATACAAGCTTCTATAAACCAAACTGGTCATCCATGGATCACCTTACTAGAGAACTAAATTTCAATATGAAAACAACGAATCACTTCTACAAGTTGTTATTCCTTCCATGAACCGTAATCTCTCCCGTGAAAGTCAAGTCAATAATTTCTTCCAAGTGCCAATCATCATCCACGAGCGAAGGACCACAAACTGTTCAACCTCAAATGAGACATACAACCCATTTGTCGATCTAACGTAGTAAAATTTCATCAAGTCCGGAATTCAGTCAATGACCACTTTTTACAAGTCATGATACAATCCATGAACAGTCCCGTGGTCATTAAAAACTTATATATGATTTAACATTTTTAACTTTCCCATACTTGTACCACAACTATCTTCTACGGACCGTAGAATCTTGTATGGTCCATAGCGAGCCTCATAGAAGCTGCTCCAGCAAATTTTTCTACAACTTATCCTTTCCAACTAAACTTTCCAATTTTTGAGGTATTACAATATCTCCCCCTTGGAACATTCATCCTCGAATGGAACTCTATCCAGAATGAATAGAATAGAGATAGAGCTCTAACAACCAAACATGAATACAAATAAATCAAAATGTATAAAACCAAGGAGTAGTCGACCCAGAGCTAAAACATAAACTCAAAAATAAGTTTCATGAACACATATGCATACGGAAACATGACAAAAGCTAAAATGCGTGAATTTGAAAGTGTATATATGATGAATTAATACCTCAAGGTAAAACTACAGTAGATGAAAATAGATGGGGGTACTTGGACATCATTTATGTAACACCTCAGATTTTGAAAAGGAAATAGGTCTTATGGCTTTTAGCTACTAGTTGGGGTCTATGAGACTAGTCTATGGTTCATAGAAATTTCTACAGGTCGTAGACTGGTCTCGTAGGAATGGGAAAATAGTTTTTGAAAAATCAAGGCCTTTAAACCCATCCTACGGTGAACTAGGACGGGCCCTCAACTGTTCTATGAGCCATATATGGGTCTCGTAGGTAGGTCCTAGACATAGTAAAATTTTGAGGTCTAAGTTGGGTTCTAGTGTTAGGGTCTATGGACTGTAGGAAGTCCAAAAGACCGTCAAAGGGTTCCATCAAAAGTTGGGTAATTTTAAGGAGAGGGGGGGGGGGTTCCTTGGTATACAGTAGACCAGTATGGACCATAGAAAGCTCTACGGTCCGTAGTTCTAACTCGTAGACTAGTCCGGTTGTTTATTTTTAGGGGCTTTTGGGTCTTTTCCAAAATGTTTTAAACCTATACTATGTAATTTTGGATTCTACACTAAGCCCTATATAAAGCTTTTATATCCTAAATATACCTATTTTAAACCCAATCTCCTATTTCCCCAAAACCCAACCAAATTCACTCTCCTAAATTCTCTGTCAACCAAATGAAGAAGAAGTTAGGGTTCAGTCCAAGATCTTTAAATCATCATTCATTTTGTGATTTAAGTATCAAGGTATGTGGGTATTCACCCATGGATTCCATTCCTCCATGGGGTCCATAACTTTTTGAATTTCTCACTTCAATTTCAATTGATTAAATTAGTATTTTTCTTAGTTCTACATGAGTTTCATTCAATTGTGATTTTTATAGTGGATTAAGTCTTCCAATGCATGATTCAATGTTATTACATGATATTTAGTTGAAATTATATGGAACCGTGCATGATTCATGATTTTCACCTATGGTACCTATGATGAACCCATGTACCCATGAACTATAAATTTTTGGAGGTTATGCATGTCTTATGAAAATATTATTTCTGATAAAAGGGTGATTTGAGATAAAAGTATCAATGTTGGTGTGGAAGGGTTACTCATATACTAATATGATCAATATTGTTTAAGGTAATTTTGTCATATATGGATTTTCATTAATGAAAGGTTTTCTCACCTATGGTTGAATTGTAATTTAAGGATTTATTCTATGTTTTGATCATTAAGATGTGGACTAATATTATATTGATCATTTCCTTTCCTGTTTTATTATGATAATTAACATTTATCTATTCCATTGGGATCTAGACTTAGCACCGAGAGGGATTTGAGGTGGAGGTTCAAATAGGGTAGTCTCTAGTACTAACCTCTATTCACTGACTATGTACCCCTGTAAGATTTTCTTAAATGACAAAGCTAGTGGATCGACTTTAGCAAAAGATGATGTGTATAGATTCTACCTTGGCAAGTATAATCCCCATATTTTGGTATGAGGTATATATTGTATTCCATGAAATAGCTCTCATGGTCTGAATGTCGATTAAAACTAGTATCCCACAAAATAAATATGTTTCTTTAAAGCTTTCTTATGTCTCTTATTTTAAATGTGTTGACCATATCTTATGAAATATATGTTGTGCTTCCTTAAGCCTTTAAATGCTCAATGTTGGTAATATCTCACATGTTTAAGTTCTTCATTCAATCACGTCTATTTATGCATATTTCCCCATACTTAGTATATTCCATGTACTAATGCATATTTCTTCCTACATTGTCTCATTAATGTAGGGCCTGATGCTCCTACATCTCACACTCGTGGCTAGTTGATCATTCTACCAGATTCAAGAGTTAGTGAGTCCCCATGTTCAGAGGAAAGCGACATTTTTACTTTCTTTATGTCTTTCTAGTTTTTAGATGATGTATGTGCTGTAGGGATTACGTCCCAACCACTTCGTTTGATGTGTAGATTGCTTGTTGAGACTATGCTAGGCTTCTTCTTGGTAAACTCTTTATTTTTATTAAAATTATACTTTTGATATCTTTATATATATTATCTTGTATGATGTATGCTAAGTTGCTTATGTAGGGCCTTTCGTGGTTCTATATGCCATGTTACACCTAGGGTACACTTTGGTTGTGACAATATAGGGTTTAGCCTCCCAAATAGAACCCTCAATTTATTGATTCATCCAAATTATTTTCAAGGAAACCAATCCTTTATTTTTCAACTTCCAAACATAATGATCCAAAATCTCAATCAGAATATCTTCATAAGAAAGTCTTACCTTAAGGAAAACACTCTGTAATAGAATGACCAAATTAGGATTACAAATACACTTGTTCAACAACAAACATAAAACATTGGATGAACCGATGCTAAATCGAAAGGCCAATCAAACACATATTCTACATTGTCGATACCCATCAAAATCTAGTATGTCCTGCATAATGGAGACTAAGCTTCCCTTTCATTCTGAATCTCATCACACCATTCATAGGGGTGATATTTAAGTGTCCAAATCATTAACATCAAATTCAATCTCTATTCTTCGAACATCCGCATAGTACTTTTGTCAACTTTGAGTCATTCTCAACCTCTCTCTAATAGGTCGTACCTTTTCCATAGTCTCATGCACTAACTCATACCCTATCAATGTGACCTCACCAACTTTAATCAAATTATAGGATACCAACACCTCCTACCATAGAGGGACTCAAGTGGTCATTTAAATATTTGAGTGATGACTATTATTATGAGAAAACACAATAAAAGGAAAATTATCATCCCAACTACCGTTAATGTCAATCACACAAGCTCTCAACATATCTTCCAAAGTCTGAATGGTACACTCGGCTTGACCATCGGTATGAGGATGAAGTTGTACTATGTTACACTTGAGTACCAAGACTTTTTTTAAATGATCTCCAAAACTGAAAATTAAACTAGGTACCTCTATCGAATATGATGGATAAAGGCATTATGTGAAACTTAATCATCTCTCGAATATAGAGACAAGCATAGTTATTGGCTTAAAAAGAAGTCTGTCATTCGATTAACAACAACCCAAATAGAATCAAATTGTTATTGAGTACGAGGTAAACCTATAATGAAGTACCTATTCAAATCATTCCACTTCTATCTAGGAACGCTAACATCTTCAGCCAAACCTCCCATTTTTCAATATCAACTTTCACTTATTGAAAATTTGGACACATAGTCACAAGTTCTGCAATATACTTCTTCATCCTATTCAACCAATAAACGTCCCACAAATCATGGTACATCTTGGTGGCTCATGGTTAATAGAATGCACATAACGTTGACATTCCAATTATTTTTTTTCCTCAACTCATCAAAATTCTAAACTTAGAACTGACCTCGGTATTGAAGAACCCATCTCTTCCGTGGGAGAAATCCTCAATGGCTTTTTGGAAAACTGCCTTATTCAACTCAACAAGAGTTAGATCAAGATCTTGATTTCCTTTAAATCTATTTCAAGAGACAATCTTGAGCCATTATGAATAATGATACCACCCTCGTTGGAATAAATAACTTAGATATGGACATTGATTGTGTGTTAAAGATGTTGATGGTCTTTGACAACAAATTATAGAGGAAGCACACTATTCTTGATATTCAATTCACCCAGGTTCTACGAAGAAGTATCATGATAATAGGGTGATCTACTGGTGGCCTGTGATAAGGAAAGATATTGATGATGTAACACCTCAGATTTGAGAAGGGGCATAATGGCAGTTTTCAGAAATTTTTTTTGCTATCCGGCGGAGGTCATCCACGGCTTGTGGACTGAGCCACGGACTGTAGGTCTAGTTCGTGGATTGGCAAATTAATTGGTTCGTAGAATCATGAACAACATCTTGGACCAAATGACCATAGTTGGGTCCACGTTCTGTGGAGGTGGTCCATAGGTCCAGACCTCAAATTCCACTTTTTGAAACCGAATAATGGACGTGCAGGACGAACCGTCGGTCAAATCACGGTCTTTTAGTCTGACCCATCGTTACTAGCGGCAGTTATTTCTTAGGTGCAGTTGGGTCTTTTCCTAATTAGTCTAGCCTAATACTTTGTAATTTTACCCTTCACCAAAACCCCTATATAAGTATTTTAACTCTAAAATTTCCCAATTGAAAATCATTCTCTCAAATTTACAAAAGAAGAAGAAGTCTTCCTCCCAAATATTTCTCTCTCTAGAAAACTTGATAAAGAAGGGTCCAAGCTAGGGTTTGCAAGTCAATTCTCCAATTCCTCCATTGAAGTTAAGTAATGGCATTGAGGTATGATAGTTTTCATCCATGGATTCCTTCCATTCATGGAGTTCCCAACTTTTCCTATTTTCAATGTTAGAATTCCCCAATTGAGTTAGGGTTTTCTTTTATGATATGGGTACCTTTAATTAATGATTTAGTAGATTGATCTATGATCTTTTATGCATGAATTGAGTTAATTTAATGATTTTATGATGATTTCCCATGAACCCATAAAATTTCCATGTTTTCCAAGTTATGAGCATGTAATATGGGTCTTGCATTATGAAACAAAAGTTTTATGAAATCAAGCATGAATTGATACAATTGCATGAATTTATGATGATTTTCTATGAACCCATGTCTAACCCATGTCTTCTAGATGTTGATGATTGAAAGTGGGTTTTGAACGTTGGAAGGTGAATTAATGGAATATGCATATTTTTATGAAATATATGAAAATGTTTTAAGGATGCTTTGAGAGTGAAGTATCAATGATGATGTTGGTGTTGTGTTGTTTAATGATTTTCTCATATACACATGAAAGAATGATTGTGAAAGGTTTTCTCGCATAGTAATTGTTCTAAGGCTGAAAGGTCTTCTTACTTAAATGAATCAAAGATAAAGAGCTATCCTAATGAAACCTATCTTAGATTGGTTATTGAATGATACCTTTTCATGGATTACTTATGTCATATCTTGGATTGGTAAGATGACGTGCCCTTCCATGGATAATAAGAACAAGTAAGAAAATGACTATTCTGTTGGATTTATGATTAACACCGATAGGATATTGAGATGGAAGCTCTCCTGTTAGTAGAGGTCGGGTTTCTTGAAGCAATCTCCGTATCCCTTACCTATGTGCCCCCATAGGATGATTGTATAGATAGACATTAGCTAATGGATCCACTTAAGCTATAAGTTCATGGTCCTTACCTTGGCAAGTAGGAAAACCCTTTTCGGTGAGGTAAACAATGAGGAATCATGTTATAGATCGCATGGTATCTATGCCGGTTAAGGATACTTCCCCCAATAATAATGAAATAAGGTTACTTCAAGAAGTATCTCACACGTGTTCAAAGGTTTTAAAGATGTTAGCTTGCATTGACCATGTTTTATGACTTATACTGTCTAACCCTTTTATATCATATTTTAACTTGGTCATTGCATGTCATCAAAATGTCTTAGTTTAGCATGATTTTAATGTTTGTATGCATGTCTATCATACTTGGTACATATTTTGTACTAACGCATACTCTTGTTAACATTTCTCCAAATGTAGGGTTTGATAGTTAGGGTTCTCAATTTCGTGGCTTGAGGGTGACTTGAGAGATTTCGAGATTTGGTGAGTCATCATGCTTCGAGGATGGATTCTCATTGTTTTCAGTGTTCTTTCTTATTTTCAGTTTTGGACATGATGTATGGGCTAGGCCCAATTTCATTCTATTGTACTAGATGGCTAATGAGACAAAGTGCTTAGACTTTCGCTTTACTGTTATAAAAAATGATTTGGACTTGAAATGTATTTCTTTATCTATTTTGTTCTATTTCTTATGTTATGAATGCTAAGTGGCTTGTATAGGGCCTCTCAGGGTCTTATACGCCATGTTACGCCTAGGGAGTACCTTGGGTCGTGAAAAACTTGGTAATCAGGGCACAAGGTTCAAAATGGTCCTTGGATGTCTCATAAGCCACGTCGAGTAGAGTCTTGTTCCTGAGTGTGAAGCGCCCCACATTTATTAATAAGAGGCTACAAGATGATTATGAAACTCTACTTCTTTCATTACTCTAAAGTCCTGCTATAGAGTTTAACTCTATAAGGTCTCTCTCCTAATCCTTATCCGATGCTTTATAGGATATGGCTACTCAAAGAGCTTGTGCTAGAAGGAATGTGAGGGAGAATGCGGAATAAGAAGGTCTTCAAGCTCTAGTCAACCCTTTGGCCGAGTAAGTGACAAATGCGGAGTTTAGGGCTGCTTTTCAAGTATTGGTTCAGGCCATGATGACCCAGGCCAATAGGGAGGTACTGGTTCCTGTGAACCCAAATGTGGGTACGACGAGATCTAGGGTGAGGAACTTCACTAGGATGAATCCTCCAGAGTTTCACGATTCTAAAGTTGAGGAAGATCGTCAAGAGTTCAATGATGAGGTTTACAAGGTGTTGATGATCATGGGAGTGATGTTGGTGGAAAATGGATGTGTTGGCCGCTTATAAACTTAAGGGTGTTGCACAAATTTGGTTCAACCAATGGAAATAAGGGAGACCGGAAAATACGGGTCCTCTTGATTGGGAAAAATTTAAGGTTTCTTTCCTTGATAGGTTCTTTCCCCTTAAGATGAGGGAGGCAAAGGTTCTTGAATTCATCAACCTTCGTCAAGGAAGTATGAGTGTGAGGGAATATGCTTTTAAGTTAACACAAATTTCTAAATATGCCACGACAATGGTTGCCGATCCTAGGGCAAGGATGAGTTAGTTTATTTCGGGTGTGTCAAAAAAGGTGGTTAAAGAATGACGTACCACAATGCTCATTAATGACATGGATATCTCTCGTCTCATGGTTCATGCTCAACAGATCGAAGAGGAGAAACTTAATGAAGAGTCTAGGGAGACAAAGAGGGCTAAAACCGGTGATGGTAATTTCTCTCATGCAAGGTCCGATGGACATTGTCGTCCTAGATTTCGACAAAGGTTTTCTAGTCAAGTTTCCTCCAATTCTCCTCCTAGGTTCAATAAAGAGTGGGTGACTAACGCTCTGGCGGCTCTCCTTGGTGGGAATAATCCCGCCCCAGTGGCTCAGATGGAAGCAGTACCCTAGGCCAAAAATTTCCTTGGGTTCTTCCCGTTTCTAAGATTTTCCATTGATCCAAGTTATAAATAAGTATTTAGGATAATCCTCTTAGCTAGGATAGCCATTGTCTACTCCAAGTTAACCCCATGGTACTCACTCCAGAATCCTTTCACATTAATTCAATACCACAAACATGCACATCCCCAAGATATGCCCATACACTCACACGGTTATAGTCGGTCGCAACATACGTCCAAATTTCATTTACGAATCACATCGTAGTTTATCTAGACCCTTGCACCAAACTTAGTAATGACTTCGCTTTCCGACAATAAGTTCACAAAACTCAGGCAATTATCACTCGCATAGTTTCGAACTTTTAGGCTAGCATTTTGCATACATCGAAGTCCAGACAAGAAATACTGTGCACATAATCATATCATAACATCAAAGAAAATATGTCTTTCACATAAACAGTTAATTCAGACAATAAGAAGCTCGTATTAACATTTTCAACCTATAACTCATAAACAAGTCAAAATTATTAATTAGTTCGTTACATAGATGACCATTACTGATCATCAATGCATTTATACTATCTCTAAGGCCAGATACCAATTGGAACCTTCTCAGTTCCAATTTACCTTGCTTGTGCCCCTTCATCCGTGACTATGGCGTTCGGTTCACTTTGTTAAGATACCAATTGGAATCGGGAGATACCAATTAGACTCAACTCATACCACAAGCGACAACTCGCATGAAAGGAGAGAAAAAATGGAACAACTTCCTAGTATGCTTCCTAGCTTCCTGAAGATTAGATGTGGACGTCAACACACCAATCCGCAGGAGTCTAGTCCACATTTTCTCTTGTACTAGAGACCGGTAACCTGGGCTCTAATACCAATTTGTCACGACCCAACCCACTGGGCCGTGCGAGCACCTACTCTAACATCTAAGTAGCAGAACCCTCGATTCCCAATTAGTTTAAGACATGCGGAAGACTAAGAAAACTGAAAATTGAAAGAAATTCATGTAGATTTTATAAATAAAGAGTTTTAAAACAACTCAAGTTAACTTGTAAAGTAATTAACTACCCCAAGGATCAATGATTGTTGTGGTTATGCATCTCTAAAGATTCACTAAATAATTGGATATGAGATGAAAACTTCCATCCTAAATCGGAATTCATTAATAAAAATATTTTTTTTTTGAGAAAATCAATTTTGAAAGCATCTCTTTCTAAGGAAATTGTTTAAAGTGATCGCAACCTTTGGATTTATCAAAAATTAAATTTATTTCCACCATAGGAATGTTATTTCTCTTTGCATTTGGTCAAACCTAAGATGATTGATCTCCTCCAGCAAAAAAATCATGAAAAGCTTAGATCCATATGACTAGTACTTGTAATTAATTTCCAAACTAGAAAATTTCTGTTTTATTCATTGCACTGGTACATGAAATGACTCTATGCAAATATGATTAATATTGTAAAACCTCGGAAATCAGACTTAGACTTTGTAGCAGAAAACATCTAAAAAAGGTGAACCATAGAAGGGTTCACGAGCCGTGATCAGGACCACGGTCCGTCACCCTCATCGTGGTTCACACTCTCCCATCAGCTGTGGACCACAGAGCCCCTCACGGGCCATAGACCACCTCACGAGTCGTAGGAAGGCTTGTGGAGGATAGACAGAACTCACCAAGCCTAGGCATTAGACCACGGAGCCCTCCACGGGTCGTGGTCTTGATGATGGGTCGTGGTGGCATCTGTCGTCCTGAGCCACCAGACCCCAGCCCAAGTGAAGAACCACGGTGACCTTCACGGTCCGTGGTCCTTCACATGGGCCGTGGTAGGGCTCGTGGTTGGACCACCGAAAAATCAATAGCCACTGGCTATCAGACCATGACCCAGTCGATGGGTCGTGGTCCTAGTTACGGTCCGTCACTAAGGCCGTGGTCGACTTTGGTAGATTTTATGTTAGGGTGGTTTTGGTATTTTCTCCTATGCGTTGGACACCTTAACTACATTGTTTAACCCCTAAACTATGTAGTTTTGGTCAGATTAAGCCTAGTAACTTAATCAGAACCTACCCTAGTCGATCATTCTCATTAATTCATCAAAAACTTAGAGCAAAAATGGAAGAAATAGGCGATAGCTTTCTCCAAGTACGCAACAAGTTTTCCTCAGTTCTAGCCCCAAAATTGAAAGATTTCTTCGTTAGTTTCATCACCAGGTATGTTGGATTTCATTAGTGGGTTCCTTTGATCCACTAGGTCCCTAGAATTCAGTCAGATTCTTGATTCTCTATATCATATCTAGACCTAGGGTTTCTATAACCTTGCGGAATTGTTGTGAATTAGCTGTTATATTATTCTTAATCAGATTATCATGTTTTTGTGAAATCGTTGCTTAGTTCTTTGCATGAAATTCAGAACCCTAGTTGTGTAGATTCTCTTAGTTCAGGAATTACACTTGCTAGGTCACTTAGATAGATTTACATGCTCCAGTTACGAATGTTTCATTGTCAGTTATAAATGTTGCATTCTCAGATTTGCATGCCAGAACATTCAACAATCCTGTATTTCAGATATGCTATTTATACACATTCTAGTTGGTAGTAGGCTTAGACCGAGTTGGACTAGGGTTCAACATACCCTCATTGTCCTAGAACTACGTGCCCCCATAGGTTTGTAAGTCCCCTCTATTGGGCATCATATTTAGTGATTATGCTAGTCATGCGTTTATACCCTTGGCAAGATATATTCGATCCTCTCGATGGGGAATATACATCAGACTCCATATTAAGATCACGTGATTTTATGTCGGTTAGTAGTAGCTCCCGCAGTCAAACTTTTTTGCAATTGACCAAGTTTCAGTTTTGAGATGCAGTCAGCATGTCATACCCAAGACTTAGAACTTGGTCATTGCATTCAGTTTAGCTTCTCAGCATCTTTCAACATTTACATTCAGTTCAGATTATATCATTGCTAAGTATGCTTTGTTCAGTTTATGTTTTTTATTCAGCTAAATTCTATATCTTGCATGGTTAGTACATTCCAAGTACTGATGCATACTCTGCCCAACATCCTTTCATGATATAGGTTTAGGTATTCAACATCCGGATCACGCATAGATTGGTTCTCGATCTCCACTTCAGCAGCTTCAGTGGTGAGTCCTCATACTTCGAGGACAATAGACATGTTTCCTATATTTAGTCGTTTATTTCACTTTCTTTTTTGCTAGAGCTAGTTGGGGATACCAGCACCTCTAGTCAGTTAGAGGTTTTTTCAGACAAAGTATTAGATTTAGCTTTAGATTTGACTTTAATCTTCCAGTTGCTATTGAACTCATAGTACTTTATATATTCAGATCAATTTTTGGTATTCCCCACTTACAGTTATTTATCATTTTAGCTTCTGCATAGTATCTTTATTTAGTTATCTTTCAGTATGCTTATGATATTCCAGCTTCATGGTTAGCTTGGGGTCACTCGTAATCCTAGGTCCCATGTTTACCTTAAGACGGTAGTATCGAGACGTGACAAACTTGGTATTAGATCATTAGAATCAAGAGTCCTAGGATGTCTGAAAGCCGCACTAAGTAGATTCCTTTTCATGGGTGTGAAGTGCACCACATCTAATGAGAGGGAGGCTACGAAGTGTTCTAGGAAAAACTTCACTTTTTTGCTATTCTTATCGTGCCTGGGTATGATTTTCCTTCTAATTCGTCTTTGTGCATTTCAGATCATGCCTCCTCGTAGAGCTAACACACGGAATTCTAATGCAAGCAATGCTAACACAGTTCCTCTAGTCCTAGACCATGAAGTTTTGAATGCAGAGTTTCAGAATGCTATGCAGCTCTTGTCTCGGAGTGTGGCTAACAAGAATAATCAGCAGGCCCCCATTCCTACTAATGCTAATAATGGGTTAGCAGCAGCTAGGGTTTGAGATTTCATTCGGATGAATCCGCCAGAGTTTCTAGAGTTGCAGGTTGGTGAGGACCCACATAACTTCATTTATGAGGTTAAGAAAATGTTTAGAGTGATGCACGTGATTGGTAATTATAGGGTAGAGTTGGCATCCTACCATCTTATGGAAGTGGCTCACATCTGGTTTACGCAGTGCAAAGAAAATAGGGGTGTGGATACAACTTCTTTGACTTAGGATTGTTTACTGGAGCTTTTCTGGACAAGTTCTTCCCGAGAGAGTTGAGAGAAGCTAAAGCTCATGAGTTCATGAATTTGAGGCAAGGTACCATGTTAGTCCAAGAGTACGAACTTAAGTTCACCCTACTATCCAAGTATGCTCCACATATGGTTGCCGACCCAAGAGATCAAATGAGTAAGTTTCTGTTTGGGGTATCTGACTTGGTGAAGATAGAGTGCAGGAATGCTATGCTGTTAAAAGATATGAATATCTCTAGGCTCATTACTCATGCTCAGTAGGTTGGGGGAGATAAGCTTAGGGAATTGTCTAAGGACCACAAGAAGGCTAGAACAGGGAATTATGAGTACTCGCAACAAAAATCGGGTGGTGGAAACCGCTCACAGTTTCAACATAGGTCTATTGCCCCACCACCTTCGTCAGCTAGTGCTCCATTCCCCAGATTTTGATAGGATCAGAAAGGTAGGGCATCTGGCTCTATGTCTCAGTAGAGTAATTCAAGTAACATGACTTTCCCAACTTGCCCAAAGTGTGGTAAGAACCATCCATATGAGTGTCTTGCAGGCAAGAAAGGGTGCTTTGCATGTGGTCAGTCTGTCCATAGGTTAAAGGATTGTCCTTCTGCTAGGCACGGATAAGGAGGTAACAATAATAGGGCTCAGTCTACAGTTTCGGTAGCACCAGCAGGTCGCCCAACTCAACAGGATGCTTCATTTGGTATACTTGGCCGTCAGCGCTATAACATGTTGTATGCTCTCCAGGCTCGCCAGCACCAGGAAGATTCTCCTGATGTGGTCACTGATACGTTATGAGTCTTTGATTTAGATATTTATTCATTGTTAGATCCAGGGGCTACTCTTTCCTTTGTAACTCCCTATATAACAGTAAACTTCAGTGTCGGTCCAAATACTCTTTCAGAACCCTTCTCAGTCTCTGCGATAGTTGGTGACTGATGAGTCCACAAATTGGACTCATTTAGGGCTTTATTTTGATAGAAATAGTATCGTCGAATGCTTATTTTGTCTCAATATCTGATTAAAACTCTTAAGTTTCAGGTATGTGAAGTTTTAGTGGAAGCATGGACACTTAGGCACAAAAAGGAACAAAAAGGTAAAAAGAACGAAGAAGCTGAAGCCTGAGCATCGCCAAGAACCTTTGACGATTCGCTGAAAGGAAAACTTTCTCCCTTTGTTCCAGTATGCAAAGCCCTGAAAGAAGAGGATCAAAAAGGCGATGAAAGGAGCAGTCGACGCTTCGCCAAATAGTTCCGCGAAGCAGTACTATACTGCCCAATGGTCTAGAACGTGAAGATGCTGAAGGCAAGCATGAAACGGCGATGAAATAGAAGAAAGGTGAGTTGCCGAGTCATTCGGCGGCATCGACTAACTTCGCCGAAAGATTCGCCAACGCTATTTTCTAAAGTCTATAAATACTAAACTTATCATTAATTTTATAAGTTCCGAACCATTATTATTTTCAAAATAGAATAGTACATTTTTAGATTTTTTCTCTCAAGTTTTGAGAGAGTTTTGTGGGAGACTTGAAGAGAGAAGGATTTCATCTTCCCCAAGTGGGAAGTGGGTCTTCTCCATTCTTCTTCCTTTTCTTAAATCAAGGTATAATTTCTTATACCCATTTGATTTTAGTATAAATTTAGGTGTATTTTGTTATTTCTTGATGTGTGGCTAAAAACCCCCATTCTTGGGGTGTGATTTAGTAAATATTTGTTGATATTATTGTTGGGTCTTACTTTCTGATAGGGTAGATGTATTTTAATAGTGATTTTACCTAATGGTTGTGGTTTAATTTAATGGGTTTTTAGTTGCAAATACAAAACCACCCATGTGCTTTTGGCTTGCCCGAAAGGGAGGTCGCGAAACCAAGACCGCTAGACTGATGGCCTAAGGAGTGGGTCGACAT
>NW_006239003.1:100246-110384 GCF_000226075.1 Solanum tuberosum
GTGTCACCCCCTTTAATTTACTATGTTTTTAATCGTTAATGTCTTTAGCTACGACAGTTAGAGCTTAATTTATTTTTCTATCAATTATCAAAACCACTCCCTTGGGACACGACCCCAACCTTTAGTTGGTTTACTATACTATCGACGATCGTAGACACTCATATCGTAGGTTAGTGTCGTTGGTCACGATAAGCATAAAAATGACGTCGCTGCCGGGGAGTGGTGTTATTTGGGAATTCGTAGTTAAATAAGATTTTTGATTCTTTCTAGTTTTAGTGTTACTAATCTAAATTGTAATTTAGTTTTGCTAGTTTGAATATCATAGCAGGGAACTAAGGATGGAAAACCATTATGGATACCACACGGATCATCCTCTTCTGAACTATTGAACCTCAGGGACAACCTCCTGACCTTCAAACAGGAAGGGGATGAAACTATTCAGGAAATGTGGCTGAAGTTTCAAGCGGTGCTGCAACCATGCCCATTTCACGGGATGGAAAACCATTATGGATACCACACGGATCATCCTCTTCTGAACTATTGAACCTCAGGGACAACCTCCTGACCTTCAAACAGGAAGGGGATGAGACTATTCAGGAAATGTGGCTGAAGTTTCAAGCGGTGCTGCAACCATGCCCATTTCACGGGATGGAAAACCATTATGGATACCACACGGATCATCCTCTTCTGAACTATTGAACCTCAGGGACAACCTCCTGACCTTCAAACAGGAAGGGGATGAGACTATTCAGGAAATGTGGCTGAAGTTTCAAGCGGTGCTGCAACCATGCCCATTTCACGGGATGACAGACAAGGGGCTACTGAAGTGCTTCTACAGGGGTCTAAGACCCAAGAACAGAGATATATATAATCAAATTTAAGAAGGCGGTATGCTACACCAGCCCTATGAAGTTGTAGCAAAACTCCTTGATGGCATGGTAGAAGCCAACAAAAAAGCCAAAAAGAAGCAGGAGTGGGACGCACTAGCTACCCAGTTGAATGCTCTATCTACCAGAGTCATAGAATTAGAGGTACAAGCCATGGAGAAAGAAAAGCACTCCTCCCTTTGATAATGTAGACATGGGAAGAAGCAGAGAGGTATACAGGATGATGAAGCCCTGTCACTTATTCGACAAAAAATTGAGGAACATGAGAAGATGTTAAATGAGATGAAGGAAAACGTCAAAATGCTAAACGAAGCGTCAACCTCTCACCCCATGACAATTCAAATGTATGATGCTCAAATCACCCATTTAATGATGGGTCACTATCCTCTGTTCGCCAAAGATTCACTTAATTACACCATGGGTGATTTCGAGGATGAAGAGTAGTCTTTGACTTATGTCGTGCCGCGACGTTAACTCAGGAGTTGTTTGGGAGGCAACCCAAAACCCCATATTATCTTATATTGGCGTACTAGTAAAATAATAGTGTCTTAGTTTTATAGACAAAAGTTTAATAGGTTCCAAAGAGGTGCATAATGGCGAGCAGCAGACCCAGTTGGTGAGTCACCGAAGAAGCTGACGATCAAATCTATTATGCCGTTTGACTCAAGATATCTTTAAAATCCGGAGTTTGTAAAACTTGGGGAGCACAGGACAGTTTCAGCTAATCACCCACCTGATCGGCGACCAAGATGGTCACCGCCGTTTGAACATCCACAACTGCTGAAAGGTTCTGTAAAACTCGGTGAAGTAAAAATTTGTTTGGCGAAGAGCCGAATCACTTAAAAAACAAAACGCGACCACCTAATGGGAACAAACTGGATAAGCTGCAGGCCAACACACAAAAAGGCAGCTGATTAATCACTCGAGAGCGTGGGTTGAAGATAGGCGCATTGGAATGCTAAGAAAAGTTGTACAGAGCTTGATGAATCACTTGGCAATGCACCAAACGTCCCCAGCATACCTTCTGCTTTACGCGACATCTGTTGAAGCACTCCAACTCGAAATAGCTGCCTAACCATGATTATTCTGTAGCCCTATCTCTGTTTTTCTTTAATTTGACCTCTGGATTATTGTTATATTTTTGAGGACAAATATATTTTGATTGTGGTGGGGTGAGGCTCACCTTTATTTGCTTGCTATGGATGTCTGTGTTTTGTATAGATTTGGGTTTGTCTATTTTTAATTGTATTTTTAAAACTGCTTTGCGATTGTTTGAGCTTGTGGCTACGTTTCCATTTTTATTTATTTGTAATTGCAAAATGATTTTGACCCCTCCAAAATTTTTTGCACATTTTTTCCACCCTTCGTGAGTTGAATGTGGCTGTTCTTTCGCAAAAAAATTGAGTCTCAGTTTCGATCAATACCGATGACTTGAATAGTACTCTCAATTGAACGAACATGAATGTACGGCTACGATGAGGCCAAATGAAGTTGCATAGACAATATGTGAACTCGTCGCATCTCGTTGTGATTATCCATTTATCGAATTGATTCTCTTGTAATGACCGTTGCACACTAGCGAAAGTGTGTAGTCTTGTTTGACTTAAGTGTCGATGCCTTGTGTGATTAGCTTTCTTTGAAACTTGTATGAATAAACCTAGAATTTGCGCTGTTAGTCTGATTGATTTAGAAAGGTGTCCTCTTGAAATGATCTTAGGCAATTTTAAAGAGTGTGAGCCAAATTTGACATATACCTCTTTTGTGGCCTACTCGTGAGCGTGTGAAACTCTTTTGAACACCCTTTGAGTCTTACCTTTCTTTGGAAGAACCTTGATGAACCCTAGACCTCACTTGACCAGCTTTCTATAATCCTCTTAATTTGTGGTTTAGTGAATAGCCAACTTAGGCCAAAAGCCTAAGTTGGGGGTGTGGTGAAATGGAAAAGGAGAAGTCAAGAAGTGCAAGAAAAGTCCCCCTTAACCAACCCATGGTATTGCATAAAAGTGGAACCCCTTCAAGTCAATTCAAAAAAATAAAATGAAATGAGGAATAAAGTACGAAGGGAATCGAGTTTCAAGTAATCCATGGAGGAGAATAAAAAAGGTGACTTAGAAGCACTAGAAAAAGAATTGGTAAAGGAAAAGAAGGGAATGCCTTAAGAATTCCACAACTCATGAGGAAAAAGTCATTGAGTCTAAATGACCATATCTTTGCACTCAACCCCATTACAAGCCTTAGAAAGACCTTTTTGATCTTGAGTAAACCGAATCGAAAGTCGATTGGAAAATAAGGGCAAACCTATAGGTGAAAGCATGCATTATTCCTGATCTTGAATTGATTAACCTCTGTGTGTGAATATGGAATCATTTTTCATGTGAGGGCATTTAGATACTTTTTGTTGAGCAAGAACTTGCACAAGTAGTAAGTATTGCGAGCATGAGAATCTTTGGTAATGGTGTGTCACAACTTGAATCTTAGAGTACACAATTGATCCTTGCATAAGTAAATTGGGTCTTGTTGAGTGCACTCATGATTGAGTCTTGTGTAGCACCGTTTGAGACACCCTTTTTGAATGGCTGAACTTGAGTTTGCTTGAGGAAAGACAAAAGTTTAAGTTGGGGGTGTTGATGAGTCCACGAATTGGACTCATTTAGGGCTTTATTTTGACAGAAATAGTGTCCTCGAATGCTTATTTTGTCTCAATATCTGATGAAAACTCTTATATATTAGGTATATGAAGTTTTATTGGAAGCATGGACACTTAGGCGCAAAAAGGAACAAAGAGGCTGAAAGAACGAAGAAACCGAAGCATGAGCATCGCCAAGAACCTTTGGCGATTCGCCGAAAGGACAGACTCCGCCCTTTGTTCCAGTATGCGAAGCCTTGAAGGAAGAGGATAAATAAGGCGATAAAAGGAGTAGTCGGCTTTGCCAAATAGTTCCTCGAAGTAGTATTATACCACCCAATGGTCCAGAATGTGAAGTTGTTGAAGGGAAGCATGAAATGACGATGAAACAGAAGAAGGGCGAATCGCCGAGTCATTCGGTGATATCGACTGACTTCGCCGAAATATCCGCCAGTGCTATTTTCTGAAGTCTATAAATACTAAACTTATTATTAATTTTATAAGTTCTTAACCATTATTATTATTTTCAAAATAGAATAGTATGTTTTTAGATATTTTCTCTCAAGTTTGGAGAGGGTTTTGTGGGAGACTTGAAGTGAGAAATATTTCATCTTCCCGAAGTTGGAAGTGAGTCTGCTCCATTCTTCTTCCTTTGCTTAAATCACAGTTTAATTTCTTATACCTATTTTATTTTAGTATCATTTTAGGTGTATTTTGTTATTTCTTGATGTGTGGCTAAAACCCCATTCTTGGGGGTATGATTTAGCAAATATGTGTTGATATTGTTGTTGGGTCTTGCTTGCTGATAGGGTAGATGTATTTTAATGTTGATTTCACCTAGTGGTTGTGGTTTAATTTAATGGGTTTGTAGTTGCAAATACAAAACCACGCATGTGTTTTCGGCTTGCCCGAGAGGGAGGTCGTGAAACCAAGACCACTAGACTGATGGCCTAAGGAGTGGGTCGACATGAGGTTCAGCCCGAGAGGGTGAGCCATAGTCCCATATCCTAACACTCAGCTCGAGAGAGTGTGTGAGGTAAGACGTAGGCTGGTCTTCATGCGGCAAATGAGTGTCCGAGAGGAACCCATTTGAAACGGGGTAAGTTGCCCGAGAGGGAACTTATTTCCATCTAAAGCTTAGCCTAGTCACTATTATCTTGCAAATTTCCTATTGAAAGCATGTATTGAACGATTTATCTCAACTTGTATTGCGGTCACACCCCAAGAACATTTCCCCATACTTGATTTTCTTGTTAATTTTTGCTATTTTTACTACTTGTGACAAAACCCCCAAATTGATATTTGACACTTTTGTGTCGCCCCCTTTAATTTACTATGTTTTAATCGTTAATGTCTTTAGCTACGACTAGTTAGTGCTTAATTTATTTTTCTCTCAATTCTCAAAACCACTCCCTTGGGACACGACCCCAACCTTTAGTTGGGTTACTATACTATCGACGATCGTAGACACTCATATCGTAGGTTAGTGTCGTTGGTCACGATAAGCATCAGTGACCTAGTTATAGCTAGACAGGTATAAAGAAATTACCCGGTCACAGTATCTCAGAAAGTCACCTCAGTTGATCTTGGAGAGTTAGAAATGGTAGACTTTGATATCATTCTGGGCATGGATTGGTTACATTGTTATGCCTTAGTCGATTGTAGAACTCGGATCATTTGGTTTTGTAACAATCGGGTTCCGTCGTTATAGAAAAGCTAACGGGGAAAATTTTTGGGCCGGAAAACTTTTTCATAGTAACTTGGAATTTCCCAACCTAGTCCAGATTTGGATGAAATCGGAGTCATTAAAGTATAGGGAAATCTGGTAATAATTGGGTGATTTAATTATGAATTTGATCATATGAGTAGATAGATAAGTTGTTAAGGAACCCGTATGACTTTATAGAATTGAATTCGGGTGAGTAGAACTCCCGAAATTGATCTTTGCGTGAACAATATTTTTTAGTGTCGTTGGTTGAAGGCATGTTGTGAAATGGGGGTATTAGCATTATTAAACAAGCTCACTGTTCCATGCAAGCCTCTATAGCGGGAATTTCTGCCGCCAGGGTAGGGCCACTATAGCGGGGTGGGTGCCACTGTGGCGGGGAAGACGTGACTTAAAGTAGGAAATAAACCCCAAAAACATTTTATTCTGCAATTTTTGAATTTGAGAGCTATGGAACGAACCCAGGTCTTTTATTGACAGTTTTCCACCATTCTTTGGGCTAAAGGTAATATTTTAACTCCTCGAATCCATTTTTCGATCTGTAGAACATAATCTAATGGGTAATTATCGGAGGGTTTTTATCTAGAAATTATGGTGGGAAAAGCTCTAATTGGGATATTAGGATCATGGGTATGATCTAGGGCTGATAGAATTGTTAGCAATTCAGGTATTTAGTGATTGATTATTGATTTTCATATTATATTGACTGTTTGTAGACCAAGAACAAGCGGAATGAATCCGAAAAGGGAAGAATAAAGTTTCTTAAGGTTTTAAGCTTGTTTCAAGGTAGGCGATGGTTGTGATTCTATGATTGTGTGATGTATGTTTGTTCTTGCTTCATTATGTTACATGTATGTTTGCAAATGTTGCATTATTGATCACATCAATTGTAAAGGAGGAAATATGAATGATGAATGCCATGAATCATGACTTGATTATATGATTATGAGAATGTACTTTGTGGTTGTGATTGTCGCTTGTTGAATGGATCGGGTGTTGCGTTCCGACACACTAACTTGGATCGGTTTCCACGTTCTGGCATAATTATGGGATCAATTGTTACATTCCGGCATAAACATTCGATCGGGTACCACGTTTTGATATGCTAACTGTTTGGGTTTGGGTTCCATGAGAGGACCAATGAGTTGACATAATTGTGTATCTTGAGAAATGTGAAATTGTACATGGTTCTTAAAAGATGATGATATTGTATATGTTCGGTGTATGTATGTTATCGTATTGTTGTTTGACTTATATATGTTGCACTTAATGGGATAGCTGTGTGATCCTACCAGTACACTGTTGTTGTTTACTGATACTGCACCTGCTCTTTTTTTTGTTGAGTATAGGGTATCTTCAAGCGGCTATTGACATACCTCGCTTAGAAGATCAGTGATCTCTTCGAATTCAAGGGTGAGCCAGTTCTTCTAGGCTGCCATGAGTTCTCTTTCTGTCTATGTCCACCATTTTGGACTTAGATTTTTCAGGTTAGTTAATTTGTTCATTTGTTTGGGGTAGTAACCCCTTCTTGTTTAGACTTTGGGTTCACTGTTAGAGTTTTAGTACATTGACTTTCAGGTTCTAGGTGTATTTCCTCATTGTTTAGTTGTTAGATCTTTTGGAAGTTTATGTGAACTTTAATTTTTAGCTATTTAACTTACTTCCATAACTTAAATGCTTTAGTTTTTGGTTTAGTTGCTTGGTTTGGGGTTGTAGTAGTGGTTCTCCCACCAGAGGGTTAGTGTGGGTACCATTCACGACAGTCTGGGTTGTGACAAAGTTGGTATCAGAGCCTTGATTCGTTGATCTCGATGTACCAAAATGAGTCTAGTAGAGTGTTGCAGAACGGTACGGAGACGTCTGTACTTTTCTTAGAGAGGCTATAGGACTTTAGGAAATCTCTATCTTTTCTTTTGTCTTCTTTCATGCTATAACTTGATTCCAATTGGTATCTGGCGATTCAAATTGGTATCCAACCTCCTTCACTCTTCTGTCCGCAGATGGTTAACACTAGATTCAATAGCGTCAGGCCTGTAGCTCCCGTCAATGCTCCAGCTGAGGAATCTGCAGTGAGAGGTTGCGATCGAGGCAGGGGTAGAAGAAGAGCTAGGGGTAGAGGCCGAGGAATAGTGGAGCCTACTAGAGATGGGTACCGGTCAAAAATTCTCTCCAAAATGAGGCCCCTCCCGTGCATCATGAAGAGATAGAGGAGAATGTTGAGGAGGTTGGACAAGAGGAAGAGGTGCAGGTTGAGACTACCAGTGTTCCTCCCATAGACCCAGTGTTAGCTCAACAGATCATGTCATTCTTGAAAGGTTGGTTGGTCCTGGAGTGCTTCCTTCTGTTCAAGCAACTCAAGCTCCGGCCAATCCTCCTATTGCTATCACTTTCCCAAGGTGGGAGGGAATGTAGGTAATGAGCATGCAATGTTGACTAAGTTTTTGAAGCTAAAGCCTCCTGTATTTCTTGGTTCTGAGAGTGAGGATGCTTATGAGTTTATCTTGGATTGCTATGAGAGGCTGCTTGAGTTTGGGAATTGTCCATCAGCATGGGGTTGAGTTCGTGACTTTTCAACTTAAAGGTGAGGCTAAGCAGTGATGGGGAGCTTATATGGAGTGCAGATCTTCAATTTTACCTCCACTTACTTGGACCCAATTTCATGCCCTGTTCTTAGATAAATATGTGCCTAGGACTTTGAGAGATCGCAAGAAGGATGAGTTCATGACTTTGGAGCAAGGTGGTATGTCTGTGACTACTTATGAGGCCAAGTTCCATGCTTTGTCTAGATATGCTACTCAATTGGTGACTACTGAAGAGGAGAGGATACATTTATTTATTAAGGGGCTAAACTCTGAGTTGCAGGTATTATCTGTTCATATGACCTCTGCAGGGAGGAGCTTTAATGAGGTAACTGACTTTGTTAAGAAAGTGGAGGGGGTGAGGCGAGATGGTCAGGCTAAGGCATTGGCTAAAAGGGCCAAAAACTCGGGTAGCTTTCAAGGTTCTTATGCCAAAGGGGCAGGGAGGCCAACACTTGTAGCCAAACCAATTCAGTCTGCTATGCCCGCCTCTACAAGTAATTACTTAGGAACTCCACCTCATAACTTGATTCAGGATAGCCATGGAGTCGCGCCTTCAATGGGTGGCATACCATCTTTCGATCGTACTTGCTACAACTGTGGTGAACCTGGGCATATGAGGAGAGACTGTCCCCACCCATGTGTGTTGGATTCTACGCAGCAGCAATCTAGAGCAATGGTTCCCGCGGGAAATGGTAATAATGGTCGAGGGCATCCACAAGGTGGGCGAGGAGGTAATCAACGAGGCCGTGGGGTAGAGAAAATGGTAACATAGGCAGGGGTAACGTGCAACCAGGCAGGGAAGTAGCTCGTCAAAATGATAGGGTTCAGTGTTATGCCTTTCCAAGCAAGAATAATGCAGAGGCGTCTGACGCCGTGATCACAGGTACTATTCTTGTCTGTGACCGAATGACTAATGTGTTATTTGATCCGAGTTCTACTTATTCTTATGTATTCGTGCGATTTACCTCAGAATTTGCTATGATTTGTGATATACTTGATTCCAATATCCATGTTTCTACCCCAGTTGGAAAGTCTGTCATAGTCACCCATGTCTATCGTGCTTGTCTTAATTTGTTTATGGGTTTTCAGACTTGGGCTGATTTGATGATTTTGGATATGACTGACTTTGATATAATCTTAGGCATGACTTGGTTGTCCCACTATTATGTTGTGCTTAATTGTAATACTAAGTCTGTAACTCTAGAAATTATGGGAAGGGAAAAGTTAGAGTGGGAAGGGTGTACAAGCCTAAGCAAGCTAAGATCATATCCTCCATTCGGGCTAGGAAACTTAGTAGGGCAGGGTTGTTTGGCTTATTTGGCTCATATTAGGGATGTTGATGGTGAGACTCTATTTATTGAGTCTATTTCTATGGTGTCAGAATTTAGAGAAGTGTTCCTTAATGACTTGCCTGGTATGCCTCCGAATAGAGATATAGACTTCTGCATTGATTTAGAACCGGGTACTCGTCCCATTTCTATCCCTCCATATCGCATCCCTCCAGTTTTGTTTGTTAAGAAAAAGGATAGTAGTATGAGAATATGTATAGAATACCGTCAATTGAATCGGGTCACTATTCGAAACAAATATCCTTTGCCTCGAATAAATGATCTTTTTGACCAATTGCAAGGTGCATCAATTTTCTCCAAGATTGATCTAAGGTCTTGCTACCATCAGTTAAAAATTACGACTAAGGATGTGCCCAAGACGATGTTTAGGACCCGCTATGGGCACTACGAGTTTCTAGTTATGTCCTTTGGGTTGACTAATGCGCCTGCAACTTTTATGAGTTTAATGAATGGGGTGTTCAAGCCATTTCTTGATTCTTTCTTCATAGTTTTCATTGATGATATTCTTGTCTATTCGAAAAGTAAGGAAGAGCATGCCGACCATCTTCGTATTGTTCTGGGTGTTATTGGGAAACAAAGGTTGTATGCTAAATTTTCGAAGTGTGAATTTTGGTTGCATTCTTGGGATATGTTGTTTCATAAGAAAGGGTAATGGTAGATCCTCAAAAGATTAATATGGTGAAGAATAGGGTTCGGCCTAGCTCTGTGGCGGAAGTTAGGAGTTTTGTTGGGATCGCTAGCTATTATCATCGATTTGTGAAGAGCTTTGCTTATATTTCCACTCACTTGACAAATTTGACCAAAAAGGAGATACCATTTGAATGGACTGAAAAATGTGAGGAGAGCTTCCAAAAGCTCAAGAGAATAGCATTACCGGTTGAAGGTAAAGATTTTATTGTTTATTGTGATGCTTCACATTATGGTTTGGGTGTTATGTTAATGCAGGATAAGAATGTTATAGCTTATGT
>NW_006239003.1:110558-122366 GCF_000226075.1 Solanum tuberosum
TGTTCACTCAAAAGGATCTGAATTTGAGACAGCGAAAGATGATGGAGTTACTTAAAGATTATGATGTCACCATTCAATACCATCCGGGTAAGGGTAATGTGGTGGCAGACGCTTTGAGTCGAAAAGCGTTGAGTATGGGTAGTTTAGCTCGCTTAAATGTAACCAAGCGACCTTTGGCTAAGGAAATTCAGACCTTAAAGTCTATGTTCATGCAGTTGGGCATCTCAGAAAGAGGTGGGGTGTTAGCTAGCATTGAAGTAAGGGCCACATTCATTGAAGAGATCAAGGCCAAGCAATTTGAGAATGAGAATTTGAATGAACTTAAGAAGAAGACTGCGATTGGTAAGGCACAAGAGGACACGTCTTGATGCGGAAGGGGTGCTCAGTTTTAAAGGAAGAATTTGTGTTGCTTGAGTTGATGACTTGATTTATAAATTGTTGGCACAATCTCATGGTTCGCGATATTCCATTCATCTGGGTGTGACCAAGATGTATCGAGATTTGTGATATACCGTGAGTTTACGGTATTTCTAATACATTTCACTTACAAGTTGTGTGTGTCTAGGGCCTTTTTATATTGGTTTTTATGTGTTTTTATCATGTTTTGCAGGAAAGGTGTTCAGGCGCGGAAGCATAGAGACAACAAGCATTACTCTCAAGCCATACATCATATGGTAATCATGCAAACCTAGCTCTCAAGGTAAACTAACCACATGCTTCATCCTTAACCAATTATAGCAATATAGCATCAATTAAACTCAAGCTTAATACTACTGAACCATGATCCATCATATAAGCCCTAAGCCTAATTCATTCATGTCTACAAGCTTTAATTATAATCAATTCATATCTAGGTCATCTAGTCTAAGGCAATTCATAAAGAAGTTCATCAATCTTAGAAGGTCACATCAAAATCCTCAGTTTGCCTCTTTCTTGGCATGACCCTTTTCCATATAACTTTAACCCTAGAATCTTAGTTTAATCAAGTAATTACACCATAAACAATCAATATATATTCAATTGAGCCAACATACAACCATATCCACACTTGAAGATCCAAATTGGGAAAATTGGAGATTTCATGGGTTCTTGGAGGAATTAATCGTAAAACAGAAATAATTCATCAATTCAATCATAATTCATCATAAATCAACCACTGGAAACGTTTTAGAAAGGAACCCATGACTTAGAGTGAAATCCTAACTTTTTGGGGAAAATACTAGTTTTGAAATTGAACTTTGAAGGGGCTCAATGGATGAAGGTACCCATAAATGATAAGCTACCATACCTTATTAATATTCCTCACAAAATTGAGTAGAAAATATCTTCCCTTGAACCCTAGACCTTGACTTCTTCTTCTTCTTGTTCAATGGAGTTTTAGAGAGAGAAATATTGTGAGGAGGAAGAACTTTTGATTTAATTTGGTTCTTGGGGGTTAATGAAGTAAATGAGGTGGTTTATGACTTAAAATACTTTATATATGTGTATAAAGTCTATATAAAATGACTCCCACTTAAAATCAATTAAAAAGGAATTTACCAAAATGACCCTCCTTAGGTAGCCCACTCACAGGCACCACGATAAAGCTCACGAGCCGTGGTCGTGCCCATGGTCCTTGGGCAGTGGATAAACTTTGGTGCCTTGGCCTCCACAATGCTAAGGAAGGATTTGTGTTACTAGAGTGGCGGACTTGATTCAAAAATTATTGACAGAATCCCACGATTTGCGATATTCCATTCATCCGGGGGTGACCAAGATGTACCATTGGTAGCCTGGCATGAAGAAGGATACATCGGAGTTTGTGGCTAAGTGTCAAAATTGTCAACAAGTGAAATATGACCACCAAAGGCCTGTAGCTTCAAAGAATGCCAATTCTGGAATGGAAGTGGTAAAGGATAGCCATGGATTTTGTGGTTGGCCTTCCCAAGACTTTGAGGAAGTTTGATTCTATTTGGGTAGTGGTTGACAGATTGACTAAGTCAACCCATTTTATTCCGGTAAGAATAGATTATAATGTTGAACAATTGGTTAAGGTTTATGTGAAGGAAATAGTGAGGTTGTATGGGGTTCCCCTTTCTATCATCTCGGACCGTGGTACCCAATTCATATCCAAGTTTTGGAGGAAATTGCATGATGAATTGGGCACACAACTAACTTTTAGTACAACCTTCCATCTATAGATGGATGGGCAGTCGGAGAGGACTATTCAAGTGTTAGAAGACATGTTGAGGGCATGTGTGATCGATTTTGGAGGGCATTGGGATAAGTTCCTACCTTTGTGTGAGTTCTCCTATAATAATAGTTATCACTCCAGCATAGATATGACACCATTTAAGGCACTCTATGGGAGGGGATGTGGATCACCCATAGGATGGTTCGAGGCTGGAGATGTGAAACCTTTGGGGGTTGATTTGGTGAAGGATTCTCAAGATAAGGTGAGGAGTATTCAAGCTAAGCTTTTAGCAGCCCAGAGTAGACAAAAGAAGTATGCGGATCATAAGGTAAGAGACATGGCGTTTCAAACCGGTGAGAATGTTCTTCTTAAGGTATCACCCATGAAAGGGGTAATGAGATTTGGCAAGAAGGTCAAACTATGTCCGCGATACATAGGTCCCTTTGAGGTTCTTGAATGTGTAGGACCGGTAGCGTATAGATTGAATTTACCTCCTAACATATCAGGAGTTCATCTGGTATTTCATGTGTCCATGTTGAAGAGATATCATAGTGACGGGGATTACATCATTAAATGAGACTCAATTGTGTTAGACAAGGACCTCCAATATGAAGAGGAACCGATTGCAATTCTTGATCATGATGTGCATAAGCTGAGGACCAAAGAGATTAAGTTCGTGAAAGTTCAATGGAAGCATCGTTCAGTTTAGGAAGATACTTGGGAGACCGAGAGAGACATGCGAGACAAGTATCCCCAACTGCTCGTCGATTCAGGTACTACTCCATTCCTTCCTTAGCCTATTTTTCCTAAGTTTGTCACTCGAGGACGAGTGATGGGTAAATTGGTATCTATTGTAACGATCAGGTTCCGTCGTTATAGAAAGCCAATAGGGAAATATTTTGGGCAGGAAAACTTTTTCGTAGTAACTTGGAATTTCCCAACCTAGTCTAGATTTGTATGAAACCGGAGTCATTAAATTCTAGGGAAATCTGGTAACAATTGGGTGATTTAATTATGAATTTGACCACATGAGTAGATAGATAAGCCGTTAAGGAACTTGTACGACTTTATGAAATTGAATTTGGGGGAGTAGAACTCTCGGAATTGATCTTAGCGTGAACATTATTTTCTGAGTGTCGTTGGTTGAAGGTGTATTCTAAAATGGGGGTATTGGAATTATTAATGAGCTCACTATTCCATGCAAGCCGCTACAACGGGAATTTCTGCTGCCAGGACGGGGCTGCTGTAGTGGGGTCGGTGCCGCTGTGGCGGGGCAGACGCGACTTAAAGTCAGAAATAAATCCCAAAAATGTTTTATTCTGCAATTTTCGAATTTGAGAGCTAAGGAATGAACCCAGGTCTTTTCTTGACGGTTTCCACCATTCTTGAGGCTAAATGTAAGATTGTAACGCCCCGAATCCATTTTTCGATTCGTAGAACATAATCTAATGTGTAATTATCGATGGGGAGGGTTTTGATCTAGAAATTATTGTGGGAAAAGCCCTAATTGGGATATTGGGATTATGGGTATGATCTAGGGTTGGTAGAATTGTTAGCAACTTGGGTATTTAGTGATTGATTATTGATTTCCGTATTATACTTGACTGTTTGTAGACCAAGAACAAGCGGAATGAATCTTGAAATGGAAGAATCAAGTTTCTTAGGGTTTCAAGCTTGTTTCGAGGTAGGTGATGATTGTGATTCTATGATTGTGTTATGTATGCTTGTTTTTGCTACAGTATGATACATCTATGGATGGGAATGTTGCATTATTGATCACATCAATTGTAAATGAGGAAATATGAATGATGAATGCCATGAATCATGACTTGATTGTATGATTATGAGAATGTACTTTGTGATTGTGAATGTGGCTTGTTGAATGGATCGGGTGTTGCGTTCCGACACACTAACTTGGATCGGTTTCCACATTTCAACATAATTATGGGATCGATTGCCACGTTCTGCCATAAACATTAGATCGGGTACCACGTTCCGATATGCTAACTGTTTGGGTTTGGGTTCCATGAGAGGACTAATGAGTTGACATAATTGTGTATCTTGAGAAATGTGAAATTGTACGTGGTTCTTAAATGATGATGATATTGTATATGTTCGGTGTATGTATGTTATCGTATTGTTGTTTGACTTATGTATGTTGCACTTAGTGGGATAGCCGCGTGATCCTACCAATACACTGTGGTTTTGTACTGATACTACACTTGCTCTTTCTTTGTTGAGTAAAGGGCATCTTCAGGCGGCTATTGACAGACCTCGCTTAGAAGATTAGTGATCAATTCAAATTCAAGGGTAAGCCAATTCTTCCAAGCTGCCATGAGTTCTCTTTCTGTCTATGTCCACCATTTCGGACTTAGATTTTTCTAGTTAGTTAATTAGTTAATTAGTTTGGGGTTGTAACCCCTTCTTGTTTAGACTTTGGGTTCATTGTTATAGTTTTGGTACATTGACTTTCAGGCTCTAGGTGTATTTCCACATTGTTTAGTTGTTAGATCTTTTGGAAGTTTATGGGAACTTCAGTTTTAGCTATTTAACTTGCTTCCATAACTTAAGTGCTTTAGTTTTTGGTTTAGTTGCTTGGTTTGGGGTTGTAGTAGTGGTTCTCCCACCGGAGGGTTAGTGTAGGTGCCAATCACGACGGTCTAGGTCGCGATAAGTTTCAGTTTCTAAACAAACCAATCTTAGATTTGAAGGGTTGTAGCTCAATGGCCATGGGCCAATTCATTTCTTACCTTAAGGCCAGAAAGATGATCTCCAAGGGCGATATCTATGATCTTATTCAGCTTAAGGATTCAAACTCCGAAATCCCAACCCTTGAGTCAGTTCCAGTAGTAAATGAGTTTCCAGAAGATTTTCCTACAGTTCCTCCTGAAAGGGAAATCAACTTCAAAATAGATCTCCTTTCAGATATCTAGACCATTTCGATTCCTTACAGAATTGCTCCAACTTAGCTTAAGGAATTGAAAGAGAAGTTGAAAAACCTTCTAGATAAGGTCTTCATCAGACCCAAAATTTCCCCATGGGGTGCTCCAGTGTTATTCGTGAAAAAGAAAGATGGTTCTCTTAGAATGTGCATTGACTATCGTTAGTTAAACAAAGTCACCATCAACAAATAAGTATCCCATCCCCAGGATTGATGACTCGTTCGACCAACTCCAGGGTGCTAGTTGATTTTCTAAGTAGACCTCAGATCTGGTTATCATCAGCTCAGTAGAACTTGGTATGGTCATTATAAATTTGTAGTGATGTCTTTCGGACTAATAAATGCTCCTGCAACTTTCATGAACTTGATGAACAGGGTGCGAATAGTATTTAGACTTATTCGTTATTGTCTTTATTGATGATATCCTAATTTATTCTCGGGATGAGAAGGCGCATGTGAATTATCTGAGGGTTGTTCTGCAAATTCTCAAAAATCGCCAGTTATTCGCTAAGTTCAGCAAATGTGAATTCTTGTTACAGTCTGTCGCTTTCCTTGGTCATGTGGTATCTAGCGAAGGAATTCAGACAAGTACTCGAGCTCCATTTTTCTGATCAAAACGACGGATGTGCATGACGGTCCTTCATTCACTATACGGGGAGTCATTTGCCTCCGTGGTTCCACACTTGGTCAGACTTACCTGAGCCCATACCTACGGGCCGTCACTGGACCTACAGTTCGTGGTTGGCTTTATCGGTTGCTATTGTTGCAATTTCAATCCCTCTTTCTCTCAACCGCTTCCAAACCAATTTCCTGCAAAAGATTACATAAAAACCCTTATATCTAATAATAAACAACCCAAGACTCACACAAACTCTAAGTGAAATGCATCAAAAATACCGTATACTCACGGTATATCATCTATTAAGAGATTTTTAATGCACATCTTATCATTCATATGCACATTCATATTTAGACATCTTATATATAATCTTAATACAACTATGAGGAATAATTTTTTACTTTTATTCTATTTTAAAATTTTAAAACTTTCTTTATACATTATAACCATTAATTCTATTATAGTAAATAATATCATATCGATAAAATTTATCTTGAAAGACCTATCAATTTTTGACATTAATGTAAGACTTAACTAAGAAAAAGAAAACAATAACATAACAATTTGTTCAAGAAAGCACCTTATAATCGGAGGAACTTTACAAAAGCTTACCTCAATAACATCAACTTTTGATTCTTGGGATGTGATAAAGGATATGAAGTTCCATTAATGATGCATCTTCATCACCATCCACTTTGTACTGCTTATCCATATTCAATTAGAAAATATGAAAAAAAAATTAATTCGATCATTTGTTAATTGAAACCTTGTATGAAGTGATGAAGAATGTTTCTAAAAAGATGTAAATTACCCGCTTTTTAAAATACATACATACATTTACACTACTATTATTCAAAAATCTATATTTCGTAAGCATGCATTATACATTACAACTACTAAATTTCAACATCTAGAAAGAAAGACAAAATTAGACCGCTATTGCATACACAATCGTTTGATACAATATAGTATGGATACATTTTCCGGGTATATGAATCTAAATATTAGACATACATTTGATATATATATATATATATATATCTATATATATGAGCATGATTTAGAAATAGATCCGAGTCCTGCACTTCTATGTGCTCTTAATATCGTAGTAGAGAAAGCAGTAGCACTAGTTAGGAGATTGTTGTACTAGCACCAACTTCATCATATAAGATCTCTCAGGTTATATGTGGGTCCAGCATATTGGTGATGTGGATCCGTAGATAGATGAGGTTTACGACACAGGGAATTTTTTAGGCCGGTGAAGATTGGAGATGAGCATGAGTTTTTCTAGAGATTCACTAAGATGAAGCCTCTGTGGTTCTATACTACTAATTCTAAGGATACTTACAAGTTCAATAATACGTTAGCTTAACTATTTATTATTCATATCTTAATACATAATCTTAATATTGAGATTTCAATTTAAAGAATTTTATTGCACATGTTATCATTAGATATGCATTCAGATTTAGACATCTAAAATCTTAAAAAGACAGAAGAAGCCTTAGACTAGTAAGGTAACTTTATCTTTCTTCTATAAGAGAACAAATATTAAAAAAGTTATTCCAAAATCCATCAAAACATTTCTCTAAATATCTTAAACGGAACAAAATTAAGCACCTTAAAATAAGTATGCTAAACAATTTAGGAAAGTTTAAAAGCTTACCTCTAAAAGATCAGCTTGAGGTGCGATACAAGATATCGGAATTGCGATTATTTAATCTCCACAATCTACATTGTGTTGCTTATCCATATTCTAGTAGAAAATGTAAAAGACATTAATTCAATGTATGTTCAATTTTCATCAATATGATCATGCTAATTTAATATCTATTAACCTAAGGTTTTAATTTGGATATAAATGGTTCAGAACACTGTTATATATGATGAATCTAAATAAGGAAAGAGGTTTGAGATTTTTGTTTACTTGATTTTCTAGCAAGGTGATATCATAGTAATGTTCTCAATCCTGGATGATTTGGATATGAACCAAAATATTTATGTGTTAATACTTGAAAAAGTTCATTCTCTTCCATTAAATCTATAACAATGAATAATGTCATATGGACGAAAGTTATCTAACCTACTAGTTTTTTATATGAATGTAAATTTTCACTCTTTTATAAATCTATTTATATGTATTTCTCTCTTTCTCTCTCTCTCTCTCTCTCTATATATATATATATATATATATATATATATTTATATCTATATCTATACTACCTTAAAAGCATGAACTCCCTAACTTGAATGTTAAATTACTATAATACCCGAAACTTAAAACACACAATTTAGTATATATTCTATATTTATATTTTATTTATTTATTTATTCTACATTATATTATATTATATTAAAATCAGACAACTTTTCAATTGATGGGTAGTGACTTTTCTGAATGATTGTGACTTTTTTATAGAGTTGTGACTTTTTCTATGAGTTATGACATTTCCAAAAGGTTGTGATTTTCCTTAATGGTTGTGACTTATCTAATAAGGCACGATAAGTTTGTCACGACCTAAGTCTACACCCTGGACTTGGCTGGCACTCAGGAACTATTGCTGGTCCCCAAGCGAACCCTCATCCTGACTGACTACAAGTGGAAGACTAACTTAAGCATGCAAAAGCTTAAAACTGAGTAAAATTCAATAAACTCAACTTTTCTAAACTTTAACTCAAATGAACAACTTAGAAATAAAAATAATATATTCGACCCACCATAAAATAAGCAATTTAAGTCTTTAAAATATTTAATAAAATAAATGAATAATACAGACTTCTCAACTATACTGACTATCTATGAAGCCTCTAACTGATAAAGATGGAAGTCGGGACAAGACCCACGACATCTTGACTAAACTGAAAAGTAAATGAAATCCTCTGAAAACAAGGAGGCTCACCATAGCTAACTCGAACTCCCGGATGTATCAACGAATCTCCTATTGATGATCTCGAATACCTGTGTCTGCATCATCAAAAGATGCAGGCCAAATGACTCAGTACGTGGAATGTACGAGCATGTAAGGGGAATTTTAAAACATAAACATAAGCTTGAAACATGATAAAAGGAAACATACTTACCTCTTCTCAAACTTACTCAACTCAAGGAATACTCAAGAATACTCAAAACTACTCAAACTTACTCAACTCAGAAGTACTCAAGGACAAGATACTCAACTCAGAGATTAGATACTCAACTCAAATATATGATATTCAACTCTGGGTACTCAACTCAATATAAAGCAACAATACACATACAATATATGGAAAGCTTTTAATAAAACAGTAAAAACAACTTAGTTACGTTAAAAGAAAATGCAATAACAAACTCAACTTTACTTTTATAATAGAGTAATATGGTTTATGTGGGAGTTTCTCTAACCGACAACCACCACTATGAGCCTAAGTGGTGATATATCATCATGCCCATGCTGCCAGAACTGTCCTATACTTTGCCATCATATAGAACGCTTAACTTAGTGGATCCACTAGCTTATGCTAAAAGCATCTTAAGGAGTCATCTAAAAAGTATGATCCTTTACTACCCATGATGGCTACATGGTTTATGGAGACGTGAGTTATCTGAACTCAAACTCGCCCCTATATCGGGGCTCAATACTACTCCCAAAATATACTTATCTCATATATTTGTAAAAACAAAACTCTTTCTTTAGTTTGAGATAATTAGTCAAAAACTTAGCTTAAAAGCTTTCTTGGAATCGATGTTCCCTTTCTTGCTCAAAATTCTTTTGGAAATCACAGTTTCCTCTCAACTTAAATGTGAAATAATTTACTCTTGGGAATACTTAGTTCCCATATATCATTTTTTTAAAAATGAACTTTACTCTTTACTCTTTACTCAACTTCAAAGCTTAATTCTTAAAACAAAGTTTAAACGTTTGTAAAAGACTTCTTAAAATATGGTTCACGCCGAATTATGGACTTGAACGACTCAATGCAAGGTTTTCAATAACCATAGATAGAAATCAAATACTTGGAACTCAAGAACTTCAATGGTACTACGTACTAATTTCAAGAATGCTCAACTCAGAGGTTTCATGCGGAATTATGAGCATGAACTACTCAACTCAAGGACTCAAAGATACTTCTCATCTCAAGATTGTTCGACTTATAATGTGTATGCGGAATTATGGGCATGAACAACTGAACTCATGGACTTCATGGGTAATAGGTAATAGTCCCATGATTAGGATTATAATCTCGAAAGGGTTAGGAACTCGATACTCAAGACTTAGAACTTCAAGATACTACTCCTTTCAAAGATACTACTCCTTTCAAAGATACTAAACTGATGGAGTTCATGCGGAAGTTATGGGCATGAATGACTTGACTCAAGGGTCAAATATCAATAAGGAACTTAGGTATACAATTCCTCATTCTCATACTTACTTCTCAAAACTTAACTCAAATCGATGGTGGATCTCTACCTTAAATGTGATTTATGATCGAAATCTCATAGACACACCTTAACTAAACTAAGGTCCTTTTACCCTCCTAAACCCATTTTGTAATTTTGTGCACCTTTTTGGCTTATGTGGCATCCAAATATCTTTCACGCGCTTCAATTGCATGGAGTCACAGAGTGTGCCACGTAAGACAAAAGGTGTACAAAATTACAAAAAAATAAGTTCGGGGGAGGAGGGGGGGTAATAGGACTTTAGTTTAGTTAAAGTGTGTCTCTGAGATTTCGGTTATAGTCTAGGGGGTACTTGGCTTTATCCCTTATTACTATGTAAACATTGCCCTTTTGTTTTGCTAATTTACTATTTCTTAATATTTCAGTATTTTCGATGAATACTGATATATATGGGTAGGTATTGATATATGTCACGAATGTATTATCAAGTTAACAAGATTATCTAACTTCAAAATATATAATTTTAGAATTTTTCAAGTTTTTTATTTTTTGAAAAAAAGCTCACAAAAAATGTGAAAATAAGTGAATATAGACGAATCATTTAAAAGTTATCATTAACAAAATAAATTATATATTGAGTAATACGAAATAAACATTTTCATTTTATCCCTACACTAAATTAAAATCTAATAACTATAAAAAATAGTAACGTTAATTAAAAGTCCTATTTATTTATGTAAGTATAAAATTTATTAGAAATTCATCTATTGGACATTAATTCTTTAGCTATAACATTATAAATTAGTTATTACAAATTATTGCAAATGTTATTCACACTCTTTTACATTCTTTAGTTATAATATTATGAATTCTCATAGTTATTACATTAATTATTTATATCTTCATATTTTCTTATATTAACTTTTGATCAATAATTTTTCATATTATTATACCGCCCCTATATATGTGATAACACAATGTTGTTATTTTTCCTTGAACGAAGCATGGTTTGTTGATTAAATTAAAAATTGTTTACAAGTATATGAACTATATCTTTGTTGGATGTAAGATAAAAATATGACTATATATATAATTTCACTGATAAAATATATTCTTTAATTTTAATTTTTAGTTTTTCGGTTAAAAAAAAGGAAACCTTTATCAGTTAACTATGGACAGTTAGATAACTTTCTTTGGTTTATGTACACAATCAATCGAGAAGTCAAATATGAGAGCCAATAAAAAGAACATCATCTATGACATCTAAATAGATTTAGTGGAATACATGTGCAAAGCACATCTGGTTAGATGACAAGAAAAATACACCACAAATATCGTCTATAAGGTAGTATTAGTAAGATACAACTAATTACATGATTGAACCTCATCAAATTGAAATAAATATATACAATATTGTATTTAACTAATAAATTTTTTCATTGATCATCTTCATAGGCTCGTGTGAATAAGATTTATATATATATATATATATATATATAAATATATGAGGATCCACATTGAACATTCACAAAAGAATCTGCAATATTATTTTGTGCAAAGCTGATTATTCAAATCTTTGCTTAAATTTTCTAAATTTATAATCACGTGCAACACACGTGTCGAAAAACTAGTTTATACAAAATAAGAAATACTTGGTTAAATCTTTTGAAAGACGAAAATATTTTGTGAAGAAATAG
>NW_006239003.1:122466-124855 GCF_000226075.1 Solanum tuberosum
AGGTCATTCCACCCTCGTATTAGATCATAACCTAACCTCTTCTATCAAATAGACATATCCCGAATACAAGGTCACTAATAACATTGTTAACTAGACTACTATTCTCCTTTAAACTCTCATTCCAACCGCTAGTCCCTAAAAAAATTTATCAAACAGATAACATACAATTATAATGACTATCAGAAACACAGCCCTGACTCCCAGTCCTCATCTAGACTAAACATTCACCATTCACATGATCTATAACTCTACAACAAGTTATAATTGAATCATCACACCTTTCAAATAACCAAACCTCTAAACATCCGTCAAACATCACTATGTATTTAGTATGCAGCCACTCTATAAGAGAACTACCCAAGAATTTAAATACACCCACCCAACAACTCAAGGACCAACATATGATAAATATAACACAATAAATAAGCCTGGTCCACACACAAAACCAAATTTTAACAATCGCGTCACTAAGAAGTAAAATTGCTTCTCTCATGGAATCGACACAAAAAGTATTAGAGCGCTTGACGTGGTACCCATGTCCATCATTGGTATGTACAGGTGTGGTACCCGAGCCAATAATAGATGGATATCCCAATACTAGGTATTGTACTCGAGCTGACTATTAGTATATACAAAGCATGGTGTCTTAGCCAACCGTGAGAATATATTGTACTAGAAGTGGTACCCGAGCCAACCATACATCATAATTACAATGAATAAAAAAATACACTTGTACACCCAAATAATCATATTCATTACATACGATTGAAAATATTTATCAATAATATGCTGTTCATTCCTTTACTAAAATCATGTACCATGCATGCAATACTAACAAAGATTTTGACAAGAACATATCACATAAACGGAAAAATAAACAACCATCATCTACTCGAAAAAACCATTTCCAAAATTATTCCCCGTTGAGAATCTGACTAACCATAATCATCTACTATACGATAACACCCATCATTCATCATAAGATCAACATTAACCAACTAAATTAATCATCAACCTAAATTACAATTACCCACAAATTCCAACATCTTGAAATAATTATGTGCGAACAATTGCATGCCATGAACTTGTTACTTGACCATGTGACTATGTGTGCTGTTCATTATGGGTGTGACTGTGACTGTGGTTGTACTGACTAGATCAGGTGTCATGTTCCGACACATATATTGGATCAAGTGTCATGTTTCGACATATACATTGGATTGGGTGTCATGTTCTGACACATATATTGTGTAACACCCCTGAAATTAGTATGCCAAACTAGAGTTTAACGTGAGTGTTAGAGTCTTGGATGTGACTCCCTGTACTCGAAAGAGGAAAATGTAAAGATGTTATAGAACCCCCAGGTGTCATCCACGAGGCAACCCACGGGCAGTAGTTGGACCCACGCCATGTGGGTGAGCCCGTAGGTGGGCACCTTGGACACTGTTTGAGGCAGTGACCCACAAGACTAGGACCCAGGCCTCGTGGTGGGTCTAGGGTCAGTGGGTGGGGAGTCATGGTTCAGGACCTGAAGAACCAAGTCCCAGACCACCATCCACGGTTCACTAGGACAGACTGTTGGTCCAGCCATGGTCCGTTGGTGTAACACACCGTATCCTAGATAGACCAGAATGCAGATTTCCAAAATTGCAGGTGCCACCTTGGATCGTAGGTTGTACCACGGTCCGTGAAACGTGGTCCATAGAAAAAAACCCTAGAAAACCTCGACCGTTGGTGGGACAACTGCCTGTGGACCAGGTCCATGGAATGTGGTCCGCAGAAAAATACCCCCGACCCACGGACATGACCTACAGACCGTAGGTTGAACCACAGTCCGTGGACCAGGTTCGTGAAACATGGTCTGCAGAACCCATCTTCTGAGCCGAACAATGGCTGACCAAGACGGACCATAGGGTGGACCACGGTCCGTGGACCAGGTTCGTCGGTTGGTCCCGACAACTTTTAAGTCAGTGTCATTTTGGTCTTTTCCCTATGCGTTGGACCCCTAAACTACGTCGTTATGAGGTTTTAGTTAGTTTAAGCCTAGAAACATAACTAGAAGTTACCTTAGTCAAAATCATTAATCAAAACTTAGAAAATTAGAGATTGAGGGGAGAAAAGAGGTCAAGAACCCTAGTTCAAGAACGCAACAAGATTCCATCAAATCTAACCCCAAAATCGAAATATTTCTCTGTGGAATTCGTCACCAGGTATGTGAGATTTCACTAGTGGGTTCCTTTCGCCCATTAGATCCCTAGAATTCAGTCAGATTCTTGATCCCCTTATTATGAACAGACCTAGGGTTTCTAGAATTTCAACAGATCATCATGAATTAGTTATTTAAATGTTCCAAATCAGATTATCATGTTATTTCTCAGTTTATTGCATG
>NW_006239003.1:124951-125163 GCF_000226075.1 Solanum tuberosum
TGAATTACACATGCTAGGTTAGATATTTCAGTTATTTCAAATATACATGCCTCAGTTTTTGAATGTGTCATTATCAGTAAATTAATGTGCACTCCCAGTTTGTATGTCAGTTTTGAGCTATCCAGTATATTACAAAATTTAGTCATAATGTATTAATCATTTAATCTATTGGGAGTAGAATAATACCGAGTTGGACTAGGGTCAGTCACCCA
>NW_006239003.1:125364-180364 GCF_000226075.1 Solanum tuberosum
TCGGTTATTAGTAGCTCCCACATTTCAGTCAGACTCTATAGACCAGGTTATCTGTTACAGTTCAGTATTCAGTTTCAGTATGTTATAATCTTGGTCACTACATCCAGTTAGTTCATATTCAGCATGTAGTTAGCTCAGTATCTATATCATGTTCAGATTATGCTCTTGCTTTATTGCTTGTTCAGTTATATGTTTATTTCAGCTTTACTCTATCCTGCATGCTCAGTACCTTTCAAGTACTAACGGATACTCTGCGCTACATCTTTTCGTGATGTAGGTCTAGGTTCTCAGCATCGAGATCACGCTTAGATCGGTTCCTAATCTCTAGTTTAGCAGCATCAGTGGTGAATCCTCATTCTTCGAGGACAACAATCATGTTATCTTTTCATTATTTTAGTATTTTAGTTTGAGTTTTGCTAGACTTAGTTGGGGCATGTCCCAGCACTTCTAGTTAGTTAGAGGCTATTTTCAAACATAGTTAGATTGAGCTTAGTATTTGAGTTTGATGTTTCTTTTGTATTAAACTCCCAAATTTTATATATTCAGTTTTAGTGTATGGGTATTCCCCATCATTTCAGATTTACTTATTATTAGCTTCCGCAATAGTTTTATTTCTCAGTTTATCTTTAGTATGCTCATGATTATGCCGGCAGGGTTAGCTTGGGGTTACTTGTGATCCTAGGTCCCGTGTCCACGTCTCGGGGGTAGCTCGGGCGTGACAAACTTGGCATCAGAGCACTAGGTTTAAGTGTCCTAGGATGTTTGAAAAGCTGCACTAAGTAGAGTCATTTTCATGGGTGTGAAGTGCACCACATCTAATGAGAGGCAGGCTACAAAGTGTTTTAGGAAAAATCTTTATTTTCTTGTTACTTTTATCGTTTGTAAGGTATGATCTAATTCCATTCTAACTTGACGTTTTATGTTTCAGTGATCATGCCTCCTCGTAGAGCTAACGCCAGGAATGCGAATACTAGGAACGCAAACGCAACTCCTCCAGTCCCAGATCAAGAAGTTTCGAATGTAGAATTCTGGAATGCCATTTAGATGTTGGCTCAGAGCTCTGCCAACCAGAACAATCATCGGGCTCTAGCTTCGGCAAATACTAATGATGGGTCGGCTACAGCCAAAGTGCGAGATTTTGATAGGATGAATTCGCCAGAGTTCTTAGGATCGCAGATAGGTGAGGATCCCCAAAACTTCATTGATGAGGTCAAGAAGATCTTTGAAGTGATGCATGTAACTGGGAATGATCAGGTTCTGCCTCATCGTAGAGCTAATGCCAGGAATGCGAAAGCCAGGAACGCAAACACAGCTCCTCCAGTCCCAAATCAAGAAGTTTCGAATGCAAAATTCTGGAATGCTATTAAGATGTTGGCTCAGAGCGTTGCCAACCAGAACAATCAGCAGGCTCCATCTCTGGCAAACACTAATGTTGGGTCGGCAGCAGCTAGAGTGCGAGACTTTGTTAGGATGAATCTGCCAGAGTTCTTAGGATCGAAGATTGGAGAAGATCCCCAAACCTTCATTGATGAGGTCAAGAAGATCTTTGAAGTGATGCAGGTAACTGGGAATGATCGGGTGGAGTTAGCATCCTACCAACTTAAGGATGTAGGTCATATCTGGTATACTCAGTGGAAGGAGAATAGGTGTACAGATGCAACTCCTATCTCTTGGGATTACATTAGTGAGACCTTTCTGGACAGGTTTTTCCCAAGAGAGCTAAGGGAGGCAAAAGCTCAGGAATTTATGAACTTAAGGCAAGGTAGTATGACAGTCCAAGAGTATGGGCTCAAGTTTACCCAACTCTCTAGGTATGCTCATCACATGGTTGCTGATTCCAGGGCTCAGATGAATAAGTTTCTATATGGAGTGTCAGACTTCGTGAAGATAGAGTGTAGAAATGCTATGTTGCTGGAAAATATTAGCATCTCTAGGCTTCTGACTCATGATTAGCAGGTTGAGAGTGATAAGCTTAGAGAACAGGCTAAGGAGAACAAGAAGGCTAGGACTGGAAACTATGACTACTCTCAGCAAAAATCGGGTGGTGGGAATCGCTCGCAGGGTCAGCAGAAATTTTCAACTCCAGCACCTTCATCAGCTAGTGTTCCATCCTCTAAGTTCAGACAAGATCAGAAAGGTAGGGCATCAGGCTCTAAGTCTCAGGGAAGTTTTTCGGGAACAAAACCTACCCAACTTTCCCTAAGTGTGGTAAGAACAATACGGGTGAGTCCCTTGCAGGAAGGAAGGATGCTTTGGGTGTGGTCATTCTGGTCACATGTTGAGGGATTGTCCTTCTAAACAAGGTCAAGGAGGCAATGCTAATCGATACCAGTCTACAACTTCAGTACCACCAGCAGGTTGCCCAACTCACACTACATGAAAAATGACCTTTTGCGAGGGGATATTTGGTTGTTAAAAGTCCAAATACGAGTGTTAAAGGTCACTAATGACGGGGACAAATCCGATTATCGTTCGTCGTTAAAATCTCAGACCTTAAAAGTTTAACAACGAATTTCTATCTGGTTGTTAAAAAGCTTTTAACGACAACATAAAATCCAGTCACTATATGTCCATTTATAGCGACCGAATTGTCCCTACGCTAATTAATCAATCCGGTCGTTCAAAATCATTTGTAGCAACAAACTTTTTGTAACATCTCGCAACTAGAAAGAACTAGAAGGAAGTTTAAAATCCGGAAATAGTTATTTTTGGAAAGTATAAGGAAATCTGGAAAATTTTAAGTAAGTTAAAGTGAGTTTTTGGTCAACTTCAAATGACCATAACTCCTAACTGAGGATGACTTAGGTGTAGTTATAGATATGGTTGCAAAGACCTTGGAATGATCTTTCCAACGCCGCCAAGTTTGCGTGATTCCGAGTTCGTGTGAGTGAGTGATGCCCGTTGAAAGTTGGACTGTTGGATTAAAGAAATGTCCAATCCGCAATTTTAAGGGGTATTTTAGTCTTTTCATTGCCCCATTATTTTGATCCATATTTAGGAGTTTAATATGGGTCAAATCAGATTTCAGTCAGTTTTAGAATATGGGATTTCACGCTATGGCTAAGGAGAAAGGAGAAGAAGAAACAAGAACGTTCAAGATCGTCGAAGTTTGGCTTGTAGAATTCATCGGGGGTGATCCCTACAAGGTATGTGAGATCACATAGCGTTGGGTTAGTTCACCCACGCACCAAGCATGTTTGATTCAGCGTATTTACATCCTAAAAAGACTGAGAAATTGATGTTCTTGATAGTTGTTGTTGAATTGATTTCGTTCTTGAATATGAGTTGGGATTAAGGAATTTCTTGATGATTAAGTGTTGTTTCCTTGAGTTATTTGGGTTAGGATTTGTGTATAGAATTTGGGTACATGAATCCAAGGTGAATTTGGGAAAAAGAATCAGATTAAAAGATTTAGGATCATAAAACGAGTTGAAAAACTTATCAGACGCACCTAGGGAGGGCCAGGCACGTTGCGTCCTCATAGCTCTAGGAGGCTGGGGAGGCGTGCCAGCAATGTGCCCAAAACAGACCCAGTAAGTTGGGACCTGGCGCGGCGCGCCAGGGACGCACCCGGATCGGTGTTTTTCACCCAATTTTCGTCATTCAGTCCATTTAAGTCCTTTTAAAGTGTCCTAACACTTTCCATTGATTCTAAGTACTCTAAATGACTTCTAAACACCTAGAAATCATCCATAAACATGAATCATAACCTTGAATCCATAAATTCAAATTCAAGGAATGTCAAGAGCCAAGTCTAGGAAGTTTTCAGAGTCTTTTCAAGAAGTCTTCTACAAATGCTTTTAACCTTGTTTTAAGACTTATAGTTCAAGTTGAGTAAAGAGTAAATAGTATAGATTGAAGTTCATTTCTTCAAAAAGTATATGGGGACTAAGTATTCCCAAAGAGATTTAAAACGTTTTTCACATTTATATAAGAACGGAAACTGAGATTTCCAAAGAGCCTTAGGCCTAGTTTTCAGAAAAGAGTAATAGCTTTCTAAATGAAGCAAGAAGGGAACTGAGATTTCCAAGATAGTCTTTGAGCTAAGTTTTGAGCACTAATCTCAAATCACAGAAGAAGTTTGTTTTAAAAAAAATATAAGAGCTAGTATATTTTGGGTGTAGTATTGAGCACCGCATTGGGGGTGATCGTGAGTTCAGATAACTCACGTCTCCATAAAACCATGTAGCCACCATGGGTAGAAAAGGGTCATACTTTCTAGATGAACCCTTTTCACAATAAACTAGTAGATCCACTTAGTAGTTCAGGTCTTATACCTTTGGCCGGGTATAGGATGCGCTGGCAGCGTGAGGTAGATCGATGTATCATCTCTATAGTTCTTATGTGATGGTTGCTGGTTAGAAAACTCCCACATAAGTTATTGTTTTTTTATATACACAGTTATTTGTATTTTTACATACATTTCAGAGTTATGTTGTATCCTTGTGTATACACAGAGTTGCCATCATGTTTTTCATATCCTTGTATATTTTATTGTATTTTTACATATATTTCAGAGTTATGTTGTATCCTTGTGTATACACAGAGTTGCCATCATGTTTTTCATATCCTTGTATATACATAGAGTTGACATTATGTTTTTAAACAACTTTTCTTTATATTGAACTTGTTTTAAACTTCTTTATATTGAAATGAGTTCAATTAAGTTTTCATGAGTTGAGAAGAGCCAAGGTAAGTGTTTCTTTTAGATTCCCTTTCAAGCCTATGCTGTTTTAGCATTCCAACTCGCATACTCGTACATTCAATAAATTGATGCCAGTTGGCCTGCATCGGTTCATCATGCATACACAGGTAACTAGGATTGGCATTCCAGCGTACGGTTGATCCAGTGAGCAGTTTAGAGTCAGTCGGTGAGCCTCCTTACATTTCGAAGGATCTATTTTCATTGCTTTCTAGTTAGTTCATTAGGATATTGTGGGGTTTTCCCTACATCCATCTCAGTTGATTTAGAGGATTCATAGATAGTCAGATGTTAGTCTTTGAGTCTTTTCATTATCATTTCTTATTGTTAAGACTTGGGTTGCCACTTTTGGCCAAGTTGAATGTTTAACCTTTAAACATTCTCAGTTATATTTATTATTCAGTTCAGTTAAGTGTTATTGATCATTATAATATGAATATTGTCTTTCGCTGAGTTATGTAAGCTAGGTTAAGGGTTCGCTTGGGGCCAGCAATTGTCTTCGAGTGCCAGTCCTTCCCAGGGTGTAGGCTCGGGGCATGACAAACTTGGTATCAGGGCACCGAGTTGAAGAGTCCTAGGGGGTCTATGAAGCCATGTATGTAGAGTCCTTTTTATTGGTGTGAAGCGTGCCACATCTATAATTAGGAGGCTGCAATATTTAGGAAAATTTCTCACTTTTTTCACACTAATTTCGTGCGTTAGAGTTTGATCTCAAAAAAGTTTCCCTCTAATTCGTGCTTGCGCGTATTTCCAAATAATCATACCTCCACGAAGAGCTGTTAGAGGAAGTCCTGCTAGGCATAATGTTGAGGAGCATGAGTTACCTAATGCACTTGAAGTGCAACCACAAGGAGAAGTTACTAATGCTGAGTTCAGAGTGGCTATAAGGATGCTCAGTCAAGTTGTGACTAACCAAGTTGGGCAACAGAGAGGAGCTCGGCAAGAAGAGGCTGACACTTCAAGGATTCGTGAGTTCTTGAGGATGAACCCTCAAAGTTTCACTGGTTCAAGCACTGCAGAGGATCCAGAGAACTTCATTGCGGAACTGAAAAAGGTGTTCGACGTGATGCATGTTACAGATACTATGAGAGTTGAGCTAGTTGCATATCAGATGAAAAATGTTGCTAGGACTTGGTTTGATCAGTGGAAAGGGGGTAGAGCTGAGGATGCATTACCTGCGAGTTGGGCATGTTTTGAAGAGGCTTTATTGGGGCATTTCTTTCCCCGAGAACTGAAGGAGGCTAATGTATGTGAGTTCCTCACACTTAAGCAGGATTCTCTAAGTGTTCATGACTATGGGTTGAAGTTCTCCCAACTATCCCGATATGCTCCAGAGATGGTTAAGGACATGAGAAGTAGAATGAGCTTGTTCGTTGCTGGGTTGTGCCGTCTATCAAGAAAAGAGGGCCGGGCAGCAATGCTTATTGGAGACATGGACATTTCGAGGTTGATGGTCTATGTGCAGCAGGTAGAGGAAGAGAAGTTGAGGGATATAGAGGAATTCAAGAACAAGAGGGCTAAAATAGGGAATGAGTCTGGGCAACAAAAGAGTAATGCCAATCGGTCATCCTTCCAACAGAAATAGAAGAGACCTGCTCCATCATCTGCTAGTGCACCTGCACCTAAGAACAAATGTGAGAACAATAATCAGAACTTCAGAGCTAAACCTGCTTATTCCCGGGGTAGTGTTGTGCAAGGGGGTAGTAAGCCTCCTGCCTGTGCCAAGTGTGGTAGGAACCACTCAGGTATTTGTCATGAGGGCTCCACTGATTGTTTCAAGTGTGGCCAGACTGGGCATTTCATGCGAGAGTGTCCAAAGAACAAGCAGGGAAATGGTAATGGGGGCAATAGAGCCCAGTCTTCTTCAGTTGCTCCACTAGACAGAACTGCACCTAGATGGGTTACTTTTGATACTGGCGGAGGAACAAACCACTTGTATGCTATCAGCAGTCGCCAAGAGCAAGAGGATTCACCAAACATTGTCAATGGTATGATTAGAGTCTTTGACTTTACAGTTTATGCCTTGCTAGATCCAGGAGCAAGTTTATCTTTTGTAACTCCTTATGTTGCTATGAACATTGATGTTTTTCCTGAGCAACTTAGTGAACCATTCAGTGTCTCTACATCTGTTGGTGAGTCTATTCTAGCAGAAAGAGTCTATCGTGATTGTCCCATTTCGGTCAATCACAAGAGTACCATGGCTGATTTAATTGAGTTAGACATGGTAGATTTCGAGGTCATTCCTGGTATGGACTGGCTTCATGCCTGTTATGCCTCTGTTGATTGTAGAACTCGAGTTGTCAAGTTTCAGTTTCTAAATGAGCCAGTCTTAGAGTGGAAAAATAGTTCAGTAGTGCCTAAAGGTCATTTCATTTCGTACCTTAAGGCAAGGAAGTTAGTTTCCAAGGGGTGTGTCTATCACTTAGTCCGAGTTAATGACTCAAGTGTTGAGGTACCTCCTATTTAGTCAGTTCCAATAGTAAAAGAGTTTCTAGAAGTCTTGCCTGAAGATTTATCCAGAGTCCCTCTTGAGAGAAAAAATAAACTTCGGTATAGACATCATTCCAAATACTCGTCCTATATCTATTCCGCCATACATAATGGCACCAATAGAGTTGAAAGAACAGTTAAAGGATCTTTTAGATAAGGGCTTTTTTCGACCAAGTGTTTCACCTTGGGGCGCTCCAGTCTTATTTGTGAGAAAGAAGGATGGTTCCCTTAGGATGTGTATAGATTACCGTCAGTTGAACAAGGTTACCATCAAGAATAAGTACCCTCTTCCGAGAATTGATGATCTTTTCGATCAGCTTCAGGGTGCTTCTTTCTTTTTGAAAATTGAGCTCAAATCAGGCTATTATCAGTTAAGAGTAAGGGAATGTGATATTCCAAAGACAGCTTTCAGAACCCGATATGGTCATTATGAATTGTTGGTCATGTCATTTGGTTTGACTAATGCACCATCAACGTTTATGGATCTTATGAATAGAGTCTTCAAACCTTATCTAGATATGTTTGTTATCATCTTCATTGATGACATACTAATCTATTCAAGGAATGAAGAAGATCATGCTAGTCATCTCAAAATAGTTCTTCAGACTTTGAAAGATAAGGAGTTTTATGCTAAATTCTCTAAGTGTGAGTTTTGGCTTGAGCCTATGGCATTCTTAGGCCATATTGTGCCTGGAGAAGAAATTAAAGTTGATACTCAGAAAATTGAGGCAGTGAAGAATTGGCCTACACCCACATCTCCAACTGATATTAGGAGTTTCTTGCGTATGGCTGGCTATTATAGAGGTTCGTAGAGGGGTTCTCGTCTATCTCATCCCCTTTGACCAAGTTGACTCAGAAAATAGTGAAATTTCAATGGTCTGAAGCTTGTGAGAAAAGCTTTTAGGAATTGAAGACGAGGTTGACTACTGCCCCAGTTTTGACTTTACCGAAAGGTACTCATGGTTTTGTGGTGTATTGTGATGCATCTAGAGTTGGTTTGGGTTGTGTCTTAATGCAGAATGGCAAAGTTATAGCTTATGCCTCCAGATAGTTAAAAGTTCATGAGAAGAACTACCCAACCCATGACTTAGAGTTGGCTGCTGTAGTATTCGCTTTGAAGATATGTCGTCATTATTTGTATGGTGTTCATGTTGATATATTCACTGATCACAAGAGCCTTCAATATGTGTTCACTCAGAAAGAGCTTAATCTCAGACAAAGGAGGTGGTTAGAGTTACTCAAGGATTATGACATGAGTATTCTTTATCACCCAGGTAAGGCTAATGTTGTTGTTGATGCCTTGAGCAGGTTGTCTATGGGTAGTACCACCCATGTTGATGAAGCAAAGAGAGAATTAGCGAAAGATATGCATAGACTTGCACGCTTAGGAGTCTGACTTATGGATTCCAAAGAAGGAGGAAGAGTGGTGACGAATGGGGTTGAATCATCACTAGTGGCAAAAGTTAAAGAAAAGCAAGACCAAGATCCCATTTTGATTGAATTGAAGGAAAATGTTCTTAAGCAAAAAGTATTAGCTTTTGAACAAGGGGGAGATGGTGTATTGAGATATCAAGGTAGATTGTGTGTACCTATAGTGGATGGACTCCAAGAGAGGATTATGGAGGAAGCTCATAGCTCCAGATATTTCATTCATCCAGGTTCAACAAAGATGTATCGTGATTTGAGAGAGGTGTATTGGTGGAATATCATGAAGAAGGGCATTGTTGAATTTGTCGCTAAGTGTCCAAATTGCTAACAAGTGAAAGTTGAGCACCAAAGGCTCGGTGGTTTGGCGCAGAATATAGAACTTCCAGAATGGAAATGGGAGATGATTAATATGGATTTCATCACAGGATTACCAAGGTCTCGCAGGCAGCATGATTCTATTTGGGTGATTGTCGACAGAATGACAAAATCAACCCATTTTCTGCCGGTAAAGACTATCCATTCAGCAGAAGATTATGCCGGGTTATATATTCAGGAGGTTGTAATACTTCATGGAGTCCCAGTCTCCATTATTTCAGATAGAGGTGCACAATTTACTACACAGTTCTGAAAATATTTTTCAGAAAGGTTTGGGTTCGAAAGTGAACTTAAGTACTGCCTTTCATCCTCAGACTGATGGGCAAGCAGAGCGCACTATTCAGAGTTTAGAAGATATGTTGAGGGCTTGTGTGATTGATTTCAAAGGGAATTGGGATGACCACTACCTCTCATTGAGTTTGCTTACAACAACAATTATCACTCTAGCCCAAATGGCTCCTTATGAAGCTCTTTATGGGAGAAGATGCAGATCTCCTATTGGATGGTTTGAAGTTGGCGAAGCAGGGGTGATAGGACCAGATTTAGTTCACCAAGCTATGGACAAGGTGGATGTGATTCAAGAAAGGTTGAAAATGGCATAGAGTCGTCAAAAATCCTACACTGATGTTAGGAGAAGGGCGTTAGAGTTTGAAGTAGATGATTGGGTATATTTGAAAGTTTCACCCATGATGGGTGTTATGAGGTTTGGTAAGAAGGGAAGCTTAGTCCCCGATATATCGGACCTTATCGCATAGCCAAGAGGATTGGCAATATAGCTTATGAGTTAGAGCTACCACAGGAATTAGCGGCGGTTCATCCGGTGTTCCACATCTCCATGTTGAAAAAGCGCATGGACACCTATTGGATAGTTTGAATTTGGTGGAGCAGAGTTGATAGGACCAGATTTAGTTCACCAAGCTATGGACAAGGTGGATGTGATTCAAGAAAGGTTGAAAATGGCATAGAGTCGTCAAAAATCCTACACTGATGTTAGGAGAAGGGCGTTAGAGTTTGAAGTAGATGATTGGGTATATTTGAAAGTTTCACCCATGATGGGTGTTATGAGGTTTGGTAAGAAGGGGAAGCTTAGTCCCCGATATATCGGACCTTATCGCATAGCCAAGAGGATTGGCAATATAGCTTATGAGTTAGAGCTACCACAGGAATTAGCGGCGGTTCATCCGGTGTTCCACATCTCCATGTTGAAAAAGCGCATGGACAATCCCTCATTGATCATACCAACTGAAAATATTGGGATAAAAGATAGCTTATCTTATGAGGATATTCCTGTTCAAATTATAGATTGCCAAGTTCGCAAGTTGAGAACAAAGGAGGTAGCATCAGCCAAAGTCCTTTGGAGGAACCAATTTGTTGAGGAAGCTACTTGGAAAGCTGAGGAGGATATGAAGAAGAGATATCCACATATATTTGAATCCAAAGAAAGTGAAGATCAAGGTACTAATTCTCTTCTTAGTGCTCTTTAAATTATGAGTGAGCATGTTCTTTATTTGAAATTGCTTTTGGGATATTTGAACTTGATGTTACCACCCTTAGCTTAGTAAGAGTAAATCTCATTCGAGGATGAATGTTTCCAAGGGAGAGATATTGTAACATCTGCAACTAGAAAGAACTAGAAGGAAGTTTAAAATCTGGAAATAATTATTTTTTGAAAGTATAAGGAAATTTGGAAAATGTTAAGTAAGTTAAAGTGAGTTTTTGGTCAACTTAAAATAACTATAACTCCTAGATCAGAATGATTTAGGTGTATTTCCAGATATGGTTGGAAATCCCTTGGAATGATCTTTCTAACGCCGCTAATTTTGCATGATTCCGAGTTCGTATGAGTGAGTTATGCCCATTGGAAGTTGGGCTGTTGGATTAAGGAAATGTCCAATCCGCAATTTTAAGGGGTATTTTAGTCTTTTCATTGCCCCATTATTTTAATCCATTTTTAGGAGTTTAATATGGGTCAAATCAGATTTTAGTCAGTTTTAGAATTTGGGATTTCACACTAGGGCTAAGGAAAATGGAGAAGCAGAAGCAAGAACGTTCAAGATCGTCGAAGTTTGGCTTGTAGAATTCGTCAGGGGTGATCCCTACAAGGTATGTGAGATCACATAACTTTGGGTTAGTTCACCCACGGGCCAAGCATGTTTGATTCAGCATATTTTTGTCCTAAAAAGATTGAGAAATTGATGTTCTTGATAGTTGTTCTTGAATTGATTTTGTTCTTGAATATGAGTTGGGATTAAGGAATTTCTTGATGATTAAGTGTTGTTTCCTTGAGTAATTTGGGTTAGATTGTGTATATGATTTGTGTACATGAATCTAAGGTGAGTTTGGGAAAAAGAATCAGATTAAAAGATTTAGGATTAGAAAACGAGTTGAAAAACTCGTCAGACGCACCTGTGGAGGTCCAGGCGCATCGCGCCCCCATAGCGCCAGGAGGCTGGGGCGGCGCACTGCAAAACAAGCCCCAGTAAGTTGGGGACTGGCGCGGCGAGCCAGGGACGCGCCTGGATCGGTGTTTTTCATCCAGTTTTCGTCATTCAGTCCATTTAAGTCCTTTTAAAGTGTCCTAACACTTTCCATTGATTCTCACTATTCGGAATGACTTCTAAACACCTAGAAATCATCCATAAACATGAATCATAACCTTGAATCCATAAATTTAAATTCAAGGAAAGTCAAGAGCCAACTCTAGGAAGTTTTCAGAGCCTTTTCAAGAAGTCTTCTGCAAATGCTTTTAACCTTGTTTTAAGACTTAAAGTTCAAGTTGAATAAAGAGTAAAGAGTATAGATTGAAGTTCATTTCTTCAAAAAGTATATGGGGACTAAGTATTCCCAAGATATTTAAAATGTTTTTCACATTTAAATAAGAATGGAAACTGAGATTTTCAAAGAGCCTTCGGCCTAGTTTTCAGAAAAGAGTAATAGCTTTCTAAATGAAGCAAGAAGGGAAACTGAGATTTCCAAGATAGCCTTTGAGCTAAATTTTGAGCACTAATCTCAAATCACAAAAGAAGTTTGTTTTCTTAAAAACATAAGAGCTAGTATATTTTGGGTGTAGTATTGAGCACCGAATTGGGGGTGAGCATGATTTCAGAAAACTCACGTCTCCATAAAACCATGTACCACCATGGGTAGAAAAGAGTCATACTTTTTAGATGAACCCTTTTCACAATAGACTAGTAGATCCACTTAGTAGTTCAGGTCCTATACCTTTGGCCGGGTATAGGATGCGCTGGCAGAGTGAGGTAGATCGATGTATCATCACTATAGCTCTTAAGTGATGGTTGTCGGTTAGAGAAACTCCCACAGAAGTTATTGTATTTTTATATACATCAATTTATTGTATTTTTACATACATTTTAGTGTTATGTTGTATCCTTATATATACACAGAGTTGATATCATGTTTTTAAACAACTTTTCTTTATATTGCACTTGTTTTAAACTGCTTTATCTTGAAATGAGTTCAGTTAAGTATTCATGAGTTGAGAAGAGCCAAAGTAAGTGTTTCTTTCAGATTTCCTTTCAAGCCTATGTTGTTTTAGCATTCCAACTCGCATACTTGTACATTCAATGTACTGATGCTAGTTGGTGTGCATCATCTTATGATGCAGACACAGGTAACTAGGATCGGAATTCTAGCGCACCGTTGATCCAGTGAGCAGTTCAAAGTCAGTCGGTGGGCCTCCTTGCATTACGGAGGATCTATTTTCATTGCTTTCTAGTTAGTTCATTAGGATGTTGTGGGGTTGTCCCAACATCTATCTCAGTTGTTTTAGAGGCTTCATAGACAGTCAGATGTTAGTCCTTTGAGTCTTTTCATTATCATTTCTTATTGTTAAGACTTGGGTTGCCACTTTTGGCCAAGTTGAATGTTTAACCTTTAAACATTCTCAGTTATTTTTATTATTCTGTTTAGTTAAGTGTTACTAATCATTATAAGTATGAATATTCTCTTCCACTGAGTTAAGTAAGCTAGGCCAAGGGTTCGCTTGGGGCCAACAATGGTCTTCGAGTGCTAGTCCCGCCCAGGGTGTCGGCTCGGGGCGTGACACTTTTAACCACTACAAATATTTTTAAAGACCGAAATTCCCTTCGATAATAACTTAATATGTATATTAGTTTCGCTTCAATACTTTTAACGACCAAAATTTTCGTCAATAATGGTCATTTGAATATTAGATCATGTCATTCGTAAAAGAGTTTCAAGGACTACTTTCTTGTTTGCTATTACATAATATTGTACTACTTTACTAATAATAATAATAATAATAATCTCATACACATTCAAACATATATTAAATAATTGAATTGATATAAGAATTCATCATTAATAAAGAGAACTAAACGAAGATATATATCCAAGTTGTATGTCATCAACTTTAATCAACTTCTAATTCAAAAAAGAAATTTGCAACATATATACATAAGATATAGTCTTTAAACCCCCCCTAATAAAATCCTCACAAACTTCAACTTGCTCCCTACTTTCTTGAATGATAAATATTTCATATTAAAATTCTTGAGCTGTAAAAGAAGAAGAAGTGTGTATCAGTTTGATAACAAAAAACAAAGAATTTAAGTAGAAACACATATAGGACCTCAAAATATTTAGCAGAAAGGATGCAACAAAAAATTAAAGCTTCTAAAAAAGCAGGTGAACAATAACTAATGTATTTATTAGGGAGAAACCAGCCACTACAGACTATAGCTATAGTTTTTAACACTAATATGGCAATCGCCTTTCTTCAATACAAATGTCTGCTAAAATTATTAATTTTTCACCCAAAAAAATAATAATATGCTGCACACAAATAATTATAGCAAAGAAGTAGTTTCATAGTATAAAACATGTGGACCAAACTACAGATGGGCATCACAAAGAGATTAATATAAATGCAAAACTTCATCACTTGTCAAAAAAGATTTGATATAAATGCAGATTTTCTTCCATGTATATCTCTAATTCAAATTGAATGATTTTAATGAACTCTAACATAAAGTCAGTTTCATTGAACAGCAAAATGGAATGAACTGAGCTTTCAAGATAGGACAAACAAAATTTTAACACAAATATAGCCAAAAAAGATTTGGCAGATAAACAATGAAGAGAAGATGGAAAATATTTTGAATCATCACACAAGGACTACTAAAACATATCTCAAAACACATAAAAATTTAAGAGTTCTTTCTCTGTTTTGAATTTAGTATGTGGTTACTTTATTCAATGCTTCTTCCTCATGAAAAAATGAAAACTTTTGCCAAGTTTACTATTAAACAAATGAGGAACACATAATTATCTACCTTCCTACTCTAACATGTTTTACGTATACAGTCAGTATTAGTTTCTTTTCCTCAAAAAGAAATGATTGATGCACCAAAAATTAGGAAATATATATCCTCTTCATGACATCAAAGTGTATTGGTTCCCTTGTTTTATCTTTAAATCAATTTCCCAAAACATGATGCCTATTCTTACTTCTTTATTTGTTTAAATTAGCTAATGTATCTAGGAACTGAATAATTTGTGGATTTTAATTGGTTACTAAATTTTTTCTGCCACTAGGAGTAGTTTTGATCATGAATCTTGTACTACAGAGAAGTATTCTCTTGCACCGTATATTTATATTTGTACAAAGAGACAAATGAGTGTTGAAAGTTCTGCACATCACTACAACTTTTATGCTATACTTCCTGCATTAAATTATCTTTCAGCTCCTTTCAGTTCACTTTCCTCTTGTTTTCTTTTCATGCTTATAATTGGAAAAATTAACTCTTACTAGAGTCACTATATTCCCTGTTATTTCCATCAAATAAAACCAACTAAATCAGGTAATGTTGAGGTTGGTATCAGATACAAAGTAGTTCTTGACTTCTTGTTTCATGTTATGTACTTGTGTTGAATCATAAGACAGTTAGCAGACAACATGCAAGCAAAATCAAAGTTCAAGATAACATCATGTTGAAAAAGTAAGAAGCAAAACTGAGGTTTAACTTGCTAAACAAAGTCTTTATGGTCGAAATAACTCCTTTGAATCTAAGTTCAACTTTAATAGATATCTTTTAACTTCATATAAAGATCCATCTATCTTTTCCTTTACTCGTTAGGAGTTTGAAGGTTGTAGATGTTGTTAGGGATTACCAAGGGTTGATGAAGGAACGTTTTTTACGTTGTAAGAATTTTATAAGCTTTTATTAGTTATTTGTTTCATGTTAGGCTCTCCTTTTATGAGGGTTGAAGTTAGCTAGTATTTAGCCACGTGTTTAAAGAATCATGCTACAGTAGTCATTTATTCCTTCATTCAGGAACTAGTGGCCCTTAAGGAAAGAAGTTAAACAATTCAAAGACTCTTGCTGAACTAGGATAATAACCTAAATATCCAAGCTTCCCTCATTACCTGGGAGTTGCAGATTAAATTGTGGCAGAAGCTCTATTCTTTTAATGATTGAATGAATGCATGTGAACTTTTTTGGAAGAAGTAGTAATATTAAATAGCATGGAGAGACAACACAATAATGAATAAGAAAGAGAAACACGGAACAATTACTCTCTGCTTAAGAGGAATCGAACACTGTCCTCTGCCTCAGCTGTCTTAGTTAGAGCTAAGGTCTCCCACATTGAAAGTTAGGCTTATGAATAAGAACAATCACATATACTAAACCTTTTCCAACTAATGAAAAGAATTTCATATAGCGTTGCACAATAATTTCATCATAGACCAAAGAAAATTGTCTACTAACCTGTTAACTAGTTCAATATATTGATCAGTGGAATATGGCGGTGATGAAGGCTAACAAAACACAACAATTGCAAGCTGTTCATATTTTTTTCTCGAGCTCATCCACACGTTAATAATTATTCTCTAACTCATCCATGCATTTCACTTACATTCAACATTCAACTTATCTAGCAATGCAGCCTTTGAAGAGTTACCACCATTTCAATTCCTTCGATGTTATCCTACCACATTATTTTTAGGTTGAGGTCCAAATCACTTCTCAACGACCTCAATATTTGTAAGAGATAAATTAAGATTGAATCACTTTTTGGATATCAAAATATAAAACATGGGACAAATTAAAATAATTAAGCACATAAAGTTAAATGGTGTAACATGAAATTTAAGAGCAAACATCCATATTTTGTATTTGTTTCAGGTTCGACAAGCTTGTTATCCTTCTTATGTGTCTCAAAGAATATAGTATCCATGTTTGGTGGCTTACCATCTTTTCCTCACATATAAATAAGAAGGTGAAAGAAATCAAATTAACAGAGAAGAGGCTTTCTAAAAAGTTTTTAGATTTACTTACTAATTCATAAATAATCTCTCTGATAGGCTTACTACTAGTGCGATGAGGCATATAATGTGAGTTGAAGCCACAATAAATTGATGCGTAGGCAGCTGCGATTAAATGTAGTAGACTTGGTATGGTACTTACTCATGTTACCTTGACACCAATTTATTGTCTGGCTAGCAGCTGGCTAATCAAGAGAAATTTCTAACTAAAGAGAGGAAGATTAGACTACAAATACAATTAGAAGATGATAAGTGTTGTTTATATAGATATAACAAGCTGGAAACTCGATTGGATCTCTTATCAAAATGTACTCACTACTCAACTTACTGGAGAGTGTAGGAGTTGTCCAGATCAACGATTGATCTCCTGGCAGACTCATTTGGGGGACAAAGTAGTTGGTAATATTCTATGAAGGCAACATACGATTAACTATGTACTGAAAATGAAATACTAGTTATAGAAAAACACTGAAGACAGAACTAGTGAATTGGAGTACAAAAGATGAAGGCAACACAAAGCTTAATATGGAGAAAGGGAAGGCACTCGAAAAATATGAAAAGGAATTAGTTACAGCTATATGGAGAGATAGTTACCACACTTGGAGAGAAACAAACTGATATATATTCAGAGTGACAGCTAAAAATATAGAGATTACATTTGTACAAATAATAAAGAGATAGCTGAAAGAGTGGATTACTTGAAACACAATAGGAAAGTTAATAGATGTAGATACCTGGTCCAAGAATTTTGTAACTAGGTGATAAAATTTTACTTTATGTGCAGAACAAAATAGTCCATATCAGTAACTTCCAACTACAAAAATTAAAGAAAATAATGTTGTAATCCTTACCGTAATGGCATTCCACATGTATTCTAGCTTATCAATCTTTTACTATGTACCCACAATGGACACATATGGTTTCCTACTAATGAGAGTTGTAGGATTCAGATCTTTATAGGAAGCTTTTGGTCCTTTCTCAGCTAAAATACAGTGGAACTTCAGTACAAAAAAATCTTTGCTTAGAGACTTTTTAGAAGCTACACTCAAATAGCTCGCCCTTGTTCAAGGAAGAATGGTCCTGATCAGTTTCACACTTGGAGAAGAATGCTACCGATCAGGGATATTTGTGCTAAGTATATTCTACGCAAAGTTGGGCCTGAGATGATTTTAATTTTTTTGGATAACTGGACTAGTAAAGTGCAATGGGCTAGCACCATCAATAGTCCTCCTAGAGGAAGAACCCAAGAGTGACTAATTTTATTCATAATGGCTACTGGAAAGTGAATAGATTTAAAGCAGTTTTCCCTTAATGAGTAGTTCAGAAAATCATGAACATCCAAATTTGTGATGAACAAGAAGATCTACAAATTTGGTCCATCCACTATAGTGGAAAATTCACCTGTCACACTACTTCGGAGTCAATGAGATAGAGAAACAGCCAATGCATTACTTCAAAGATGATCTGGCATCGTAAAATGAAAAATCACTTTCAAGATATCATTTTTTATTATGAGACTATCGAGAATTAGACTGCCAGTTGACAGTTCCCTCTAAAAATTCAAAGTTCTTGGCCACTCTAGGTGTTGTTGGTGCAAACAGTATTTTGATGAAAGTATGGAACATAAGTTTAATAACAGTGACTTGGTTAAATACTTACGAACCTTTTGCAACTCTATCTCGAACATAATTAAGGATATGACAACACTAGTGCACAAAGCAGAATAACATTCAGTTAAAATAAAAGGAAAAACAAACCAAAATGGATCCTCAAAAATTAGGGAAAACAAAGAATTTGAAAAAATTAGACATTCCACAAAACAATTCAGAGTGAAAATAACACAAACTTATCTTGAAGAGAAGAAAAATTAAGTGTTCAACATATCAATAAGCCGATAAGCAGTAAGAAGAGAAGATTGGTTCTATTTTAAGAAAATTAGAATGTGTTCTAGCAATTAAAATAGAGAGACCTAGTTGCCGACTTAAGTAGAAGGAACTGAGAGATCTTCGACCTAATTTTTCTTAATAAACTTGAAAATTGGCGTACCTTGTTCCTTTTGATCTTATATGTTTGTTGATTGTCCTCTAACAAACTGACACTCCTAATTTGAAATTGAGGCCTACGACTAGATAAATTTAGGGTTAATACAGATTTGGGCAAAATAGAAAATCCCCAAATCTCCAACCGAATTTGAGAGAAGTATGTATAATGTCTTGCAGATTTTGCTGAAATTTCTCTACCTGTATCGGAGAGAAGTTGTGCTTCAGTTACGTTCTTGAGTTGCTCCCTAGATTAGAACGATAGAAGATCAGAAACTTCATTAGTGAATTACGGGGAGGAGTGGGGTATGTGGACTATTTTCTTACAGAGAGGAGGGGTGGTGTATGTCGTGTGCGGTTGAGAAAAAAACTAGGGAAATTATTAATGTATATGCGCCATTATGTTATTATTAACAGCCGGATATTGATGTTTTTAACATCCGGATGTATATTTTTTGCTAATGTTAAACTGAAAATTGATCTTTTAACGACGGAAAAAATATTTAGTCGCTATAAATACACTTTAACGACTGGATTCATATCCCATCGTTAAGAATTGGATGTTAAAAGTAAGATTTCTTGTAGTGTCAGCAAGGTAACTCATCTGGTACAGGTGGCGGTCAGCGCCAGAACAGGTTGTATGCTCTCCAGGCTCGCCAGGATCAGGAAGATTCTGTTGATGTAGTCACAGGTACATTACGAGTCTTCGATCTTGATGTTTATGCATCGTTAGATCCAGGGGCTACATTGTCTTTTGTAACTCCTTATATAGCAGTTAAGTTTGATGTTAGTCCAGAAACTCTCTGAGAACCCTTCTCAGTCTCTACTCCAGTCAGTGACCGAGTTATAGCTAGACGGGTATACATAAATTGCCTTGTCAGAGTCTCTTAGAAAGTCACCTCAGCAGACCTTGTAGAGTTAGAAGTGGTAGACTTCGATGTCATTCTAGGCATGGATTGGTTACATTCCTGTTATGCCTCAGTCAATTGTAGAACTAGGATTGTTCGTTTTCAGTTTCCAGACGAACCAATCTTAGAATGGAAGGGTAGTAGCTTAGCGCTTATGGGTCGATTCATTTCTTACATTAAAGCCTGAAAGATGATCTCTAAGGGTTATCTCTATCATCTAGTTTGGGTTAAGGATTCAAGCTCTGAAACCCCAACTCTTGAGTCAATTCCTGTGGTTAATGAGTTCCCAGAAGTGTTTCCAGAAGATCTTCCCGGAGTTCCTCCCGATAGGGAAATTGAATTTGGAATTTGATCTCCTTCTAGATACCCAGCCTATCTCTATTCCTCCTTACAGAATGGCTCCAGGTGAGCTTAAAGGAATTAAATGAGCAGTTGAAAGACCTTCTAGATAAGGGCTTCATCAAACCTAGTATTTCGCCATGAGGTGCACTAGTGTTGTTCGTAAAGAAGAAAGATGGTTCTCTCAGAATGTGCATTGACTATAGGCAGTTGAACAAGGTCACAATCAAGAATAAGTATCCCATCCCAAGGATTGATGACCTGTTTGACCAACTTTAGGGTGCTAGTCATTTCTCAAAGATAGACCTTAGATTGGATTATCATCAGCTTAAAGTCAGAGATAGTGAAATTCTGAAGAAAGCCTTTAGAACTCTGTATGGTCATTATGAATTTGTAGGTATGTCATTTGGACTAACCGATGCTCCTGCAACTTTCATGGACTTGATGAACAGAGTGTTCTAGTAGTACTTGGACTTGTTCGTTATCGTCTTTATTGATCCTTATTTACTCTAGAAATGAGGAAGAACATGCGAGTCATTTGAAAGTTGTTCTGCAGACTCTCAAAGATCTCCAGTTATTCACCAAATTTAACAAGTTCGAGTTTTGGTTGCAGTCGGTTGCTTTTCTTAGGAATATAGTGTCTAGTGAAGGGATTTGAGTAGATTCCCAGAAAATAGAGGCAGTGAAACATTGGCCCAGACCTACCTCTCCTACCGATATCAGAAGTTTCTTGGGTCTAGCGGGTTATTATAGAAGGTTCGTGGAATGATTTTCATCCATAGCCTCACCATTGACTAGGTTGACTCAAAAGATAGTCAAGTTTTAGTGGTCAGATGATTGTGAGAAAAGCTTCACAGAATTGAAAACTAGGTTGACAACAACTCCTGTTTTGACTTTACCAGAGGGTTCAGACGGTTATGTGATTTATTGTGTTACATCCAGAATCGGCCTAGGTTATGTGTCGATGCAGCGAGGTAAGGTTATAGCTTATGCTTCCAAACAACTTAAGGTGAATGAGAAGAATTATCCGACTCATGACCTCGAGCTTGAAGCTATGGTGTTTGGACTCAAGATTTGGAGACACTACATATATGGTGTTCATGTAGATGTGTTCACAGACCATAAGAGCCTTCAGTATGTGTCACCCAGAAAGAGTTGAATCTTCGCCAGAGAAGATGGCTTGAGTTCCTCAAGGATTATGACATGAGTGTGCATTACCATCCTGGTAAGGAAAATGTAGTAGCAGATACCCTTAGCAGACTATCTATGGGTAGTGTAGCTTATGTTGAGGAAGAAAGAAAAGAGCTAGCAAAGGATGTTCACAAGTCTTTCTCTCTTGGGAGTTCGTCTTATGAGCATATCAGATGGTGGTGTAACTGTTCAGAATGGGGTAGAATCTTCATTGGTAGTGGAGGTTAAGGAAAAGCAAGACAATGATCCGGTATTGCTCAAACTCAAGGGTGCAGTCCACCAACAGAGAGTTGAGGTATTGTCCCCAGGGGGAGATGGTGTGCTTCACTACCAAGGTCGATTATGTGTTCCTAATGCGGGCGAGTTGAGACAACATATTCTTGCAGAAGCCTATAGCTCTAGATATTTTATTCATCCAAGCACCACCAAGATGTACCGCGACCTGCGGGAAGTCTATATGTGGAATGGTATGAAAAGAGATATAGCGGATTTTGTAGCTAAGTGCCCAAATTGCCAGCAAATTAAGGTAGAACATCAGAAACCACCAGGGGGTATGACTCAAGAGATCGACATTCCTACTTGGAAGTGGGAACTGATCAACAATGGATTTCATCACAGGTTTACCTCGTACTTGTAGACAACATGACTCAATTTGGGTGATAGTTGACAGAGTTACTAAGTCTTCTCGCTTTTTAGCAGTCAAAACTACAGATTTGGCGGAGGACTATGCCAAGCTTTATATTAATGATATTGTGAGGTTGCATGGGGTTCCTTTGTCTATCATCTCAGATAGAGGTCTTCAGTTTACCTCTCATTTCTGGAAGTCATTTTAAAAAGGTCTTGGTACTCAGGTTAATCTTAGCACAACATTTCATCCACAGACGGACCATTCAGACCATAGAGGACATGTTGAGAGCTTGTATGATAGATTTCAAGGGTGGTTGGGATGATCACCTTCCTCTTATAGAGTTCACCTACAACAATAGTTACCATTCTAGCATTTAGATGGCCCCTTATGAGGCATTGTATGGGCATAGATGCAGATCTCATGTTGGTTGGTTTGAAGTAGGTGAAGCAACCTTGATAGGGCTAGATTTAGTCCTTTATGCTATGGAAAAAGTGCAACTCATTAGAGATAAACTTAAGATAGCCTAGAGTCGCCAGAAGTCTTATGCAGATGTAAGGAGAAGGGAACTAGAGTTCCAAGTTGATGATTGGGTTTTCCTAAAAGTGTCACCTATGAAGGGGGTGATGAGATTCGGCAAGAAAGGGAAGCTCAGTCCCAGATACGTAGGCTCTTACCGTATCTTGAAAAGGATTGGTAAAGTGGCTTATGAGTTAGAGTTGCCAGCAGATTTAGCAGCAGTGCATCCAGTCTTTCATATCTCACTATTGAAGAAGTGTGTGGGTGACCTAACACCTGTGGTGCCATTAGAGAGTGTGGCTATAAAAGATAGCTTTTCTTATGAGGATGTACCAGTTTAGATTCTTGATCATCAGGTTAGAAGGTTGAGAAACAAAGAAGTCGCCTCAGTCAAGGTTTTGAGGAGGAATCAGTCCGTAGAGGGAGCTACTTGGGAAGCAGAACCAGCCATGAAGTCCAAGTACCCTCACCTCTTTTCTTTCGATTCCACTCCAGTTTGAGGTAGTAGTTCCTCTTTAGTTTTTCAGTCATTCATGCTTAGATTCAATCTTAGTAGCATGTTCCTTCAGTTTATACTTGCATTTTCAGCGTATTTCATGTTTTGGAACTCAGTTCAGTCAGAAATCAGTTTTCAGTGTTTAGTGATAGGGTTTGCAGCTCTTTCCCTCCTTTCCAGCTAGTTTAGTCTTCATTCGAGGATGAATGTTCCCAAGGGGGAGATAATGTAACACTCCATATCCTAGATAGACCAGAATGCAGATTTCCAGAAGTGCAGGTGCCACCTACGAATCATAGGTTGGACCACGGTCTATGTACCAGGTCCGTGGAACGTGTCGACAGAAAAAAAAACCCCAGAAAACCTCGACCGTTGGTGGGACCACGGCCTGTGGACCAGGTCCGTGGTCCACAGAAAAAAAAACCCCGACCCATGGCCAAGACCGTAGGTTGAACCACGGTTCGTGGACCAGGTCCGTGAAACATGGTCCGCAGAACCCATCCTCTAATCTGAACGACGGCTGACCAGGATGGACCACGGTCCGTGGACCAGGTCTGTCGGTTGGTCCCGACATCTTTTAAGTCAGGGTCATTTTGGTCTTTTCCCTATGCGTTGGACCCCTAAACTACGTTGTTTAGACCCTAAATTATGAGGTTTTAGTCAGTTTAAGCCTAGAAACATAACTACAACTTACCTTAGTCAAAATCATTATTCAAAAGTTAGAAAATTAGAGCTTGAGAGGAGAAACGAGGTCAAGAACCCTAGTTCAAGAACACAACAAGATTCCATCAAATCCAGCCCAAAATCAAAATATTTCTTCGTGGAATTCATCACCAGGTATGTAGGATTTCACTAATGGGTTCCTTTCACACATTGGGTCCCTAGAATTCAGTCAGATTCTTGATTCCCTATTATTAACTAGACCTAGGGTTTCTAGAACTTCAGCAGATTATCATGAATTAGTTATTTAAATGTTCCAAATCATATTATCATGTTATTACTTGGTTTCTAGCATAAATTTCTGAACCCTAGCTATGTATTTCTTTATTTCTTGAATTACACATGCTAGGTCAAATATTTTAGTTATTTCAGATATACATGCCTCAGTTTTTTATTGTGTCATCATCAATATATTCATGTGCATTCCCCAATTTGCAAGTCAGTTTTGAGTTATCCAGTATATTACAAAATTTAGTCGTAATGTGTTAATCATTTATCTATTGGGAGTAGAATAATACCGAGTTGGACTAGGGTCAGTCACCCATATAGTCCCAGAACTATGAGCCACGTAGGTTGTAAGTCTCCTCTGTGGGCATTATTTAGTGATCATGCCAATCATCCCTCTATACCTGTGGCAGGGTATATTGGGTCCTCTCGATAGGGCGTATACATCGAACTCCACATTTAGCTCATGTGGTTTTATTATCGATTATTAGTAGCTCCCATAGTTCAGTCAGACTTCATCGCATTGACCATAATTCAATATAGTCAGTATTCAGTCTCAGCATGTTATAAATTTGGTCATTGCATTCAGTTAGCTCAGTATTCAGTAGCTATATCATGTTCAGATTATGCTCTTGCTTTATTGCTTGTTCAATTATATGTTTATTTCAGCTTTACTCTATCCTGCATGCTCAGTACCTTTCAAGTACTGATGCATACTCTGTGCTACATCTTGTCGTGATGTAGGTTCTGGTTCTCAGCATCCAGATCACACTTATATCAGTCCCCGATCTCCAGTTCAGCAGCATCAGTGGTGAGTCCTCATTCTTCTAGGACAACAGTCATGCTATCTTTTCCTTATTTCAGTCTTTTAGTTTCAGTTTTGCTAGACTTAGTTGGGGCATGTCCCAACACTTCTAGTCAGTTAGAGGCTATTTTCAGACATAGTTAGATTCAACTTAGTATTTGAGTTTGATGTTTCTTTTGTATTAAACTCTCAAATTTTATATATTCAGTTTTAGTATATGGGTATTCCCCATCATTTCAGATTTATTTATTATTAGCTTTCATAATAATTTTATTTCTTAGTTTATCTTTACTATGCTCATGATTATGTCAGTAGGGTTATCTTGGGGTCACTTGTGATCCTAGGTCCCGTGTTTGCATCTCGGGGGTAGCTCGGGGCATGATAGTCGGTGAGGTCTCGACGTCTCGTTGGTGTGGTCTGTGGGACGGTTAAGTGGAGACTGAACAGTCTTTTCAGTTTTTAATTAGGATTAAGTGGTGTCGTTTTACCCTAATCTAAACCACCTATATAAGGATTTTATAGCCCTTAATTAAGTCATTCAACTCATTGTTCAAAACAATTCCCAAAACTTCATCCTCTCCAAATATTCTTTCTGTAGAACTCAAGGAAGAAGACGAAGGAAGTTGGAACTAGTGTTGAAAGAGCAAGGTTTCTCACATCATTCTATGTGCATTGTTGATCCAGGTATGGTAGTTTATCATCCACGGATAGCCATCATCCATGGAGTCCCTTCAAATCCTAATTTCAAAACTAGAAATCCCCAAAAGATAGGGTTTGATTCCAAACTCATGGATTCCTTTCAAAATCCTTTATAATGATTGAATTATGTCACATTATGTATGAATTGATGATTTCCTATTGTTTTATATTGAATTCCCCAAAAATCTATTACATCCCCATATTTCCCAATTATGATCTTGTAATGTGGGTCTTTGTCGATGAAAGGAGCATGTTATGGAATTATGCATGTAGTTATTGAGTTACTTGAATTATGATTATATCCATGTCTAATGTAGTAAATTCTAGATTTGTTAATTGAATATGATTTTTGATCCTTGAAGGGCAACATATGAGAATTATGCATGTTTATGAGATTTATGTATATGCTTTAAGAACAATTTAAGAGTGAAATGTCTATTATTATGATGTAATTGTTGTGTTCTTGAAAGTATATTCTCATATACATACCTATGCATGAATATGATATGATGTGAAAGGTTTTCTCACATAATGAAAATTATAAGGTTGAAAGGCTATTCTCACCTACTTGATTCTATGATATGTATATGTAGACATGGATAGTGAAAGGCTATTCTCACCTACTTGAATCTATGGTATGTATATGTAGACATGGATAGTGAAAGGCTATTCACACCTACTTGAATCTATGATATGTATATGTAGACATGGATAGTGAAAGGCTATTCTCACGCATGATCTAAGAGCTATCCTATGAATTATGTTGGATTGATTGTCACGACATTCTTCCATGATAATAAACTAAGTCAAGACTTAATATGAACTCCGTGGGAATTAATGGTTAGCACCGAGTGTATATTGTATATGAGATGGAAGCTTTTACGCTAGTTGAGTCCGGCATCCAATGGGTTTCTTTTTACCCTAGTTGAGTCTGGGTTCCCAAAGTATGTTTCATGAGATGGAAACCTTTTACGCTAGTTGAGTCCGTGTTTCTAGAGGCAATCTCCTTATCCCATAAACTATGTGCCCCCATAGGTTGTTAGCTAGTGGATCCACCTAAGCTAAAGTATGGTTCTACCTTAGGCGAGTAGGACAATCCTTTTCAGTATGGGTAATACCAGGGGATCATGTATAGATCACAGTTTCTTATGTCGATTAAGGCTTATTCCCATAACAACAATAAGAACAAGAATATGAATTATGAACTATGGTTACTCAATAAGCTTTGTATATGAATTCTCAAAGGCTATTATGATGGTTTATGATTATGTTGATTATGTTTTATGGATTATGTTCTCTAAACTCTCAAATCATGTTTAAGTTGATAAATTGCATACTTTTCAATGAAATGTCCCTTTTTAGCATGTTCTTAATGTTTTTATGCATGGCTATCATACTTCGTGCATTTTTGTACTAACACCTACTTTTCCTACATTTTCTCCAAGTGTAGGGTTCGGTTCTCAAGGTGATCACCGTAGTGACTAAAGCTTGGACTTGCTTATTCTCCTAGCTTGTTGACGAGTCCTCATGGTTCGAGGATGGCTATTTTTATGATGTAGTTTCATTTCTTGTATTTTCCTTTTGAAAAATGTTGTACGGGCTATGTCCCTTTCTCATTTCAAATATTATTATAGATGGCTATGTTAAGACTTAGAGTCTAGACATCAACTTTTCTTTATGAAAATTTTAGACTTGAAATGCATTTTTACTCTTATTGTTCTATTGCTTATGTTAGGATATGCTAAGTGGCTTGTATGGAGTCCGTCGGGGTTCTATACACCATGTTACATCTAGGGGGTACCCCTGGGTCATGAAAAAATTGGTAATCAGAGCACAAGGTTTAGAATGATTCTAGGATATGTCTCATAAGCCACGTCTAGTAGATTCTTTTTCATGACCACACCACATTTATGAATAAGAAGCTATAAGATGTTTAGGAAATTCCACTTTTTTCATCACTTTAAGTCGTGCGATAGAGTTTAACTCTATAAGGTCTTTCTCCTAATCTTTATTCGTTGGTCAAAAGGATATGACTACCCAAACGGCATTCACAAGAAGGATTGAGGAAGATAACGTGAATCAAGGAGCTCCACCTCTAGCTCCTCAAGATGCTCAAACTCCGGTTGATCCTCTAGTTGAAAATGTTACTCATGCGGAGTTTAGGGCAACTATTCTAGTTTTGGCTCAAGCCGTGATGGCTCAAGCCAATAGAAAGGTACTTGCTCCTGTGAGCACTAAGGTGAATTTCCCGGCTACAAGAGTGAGGGACTTTGCTAAGATGAACCCTTTGGAATTTTATGGCTCCAAAGTGGAGGAGGATCCTAAGGGATTTATTGATGAGGTTTATAAGGTACTTGCTATCATGGGGGTGAATTTGGTAAAAAAGGCGGAATTGGCCGCTTACCAATTGAAGGATATTGCTCAAGTATAGTACGATCAATAGAAGGAAGGTAGGCCGGTAGGAGCGGGTCCCATTGAGTGGGAAGTGTTTAAGTTGGCTTTTCTTGATAGGTTCTTTCCCCTTGAGTTGAGGGAAGCTAAGATGCAAGAGTTCATCAACCTTCTTCAAGGGAGCATGAGTGTGAAGGAATATGCTCTTAAGTTCACCCAACTATCCAAGTTTTCTCCAATCATAGTGGCGGATTCGAGGGAAAGAATGAATACATTTGTGATGGGAGTGTCCGACACTGTAGTGAAAGAATGACGAACGACAATGCTTGTGCAAGATATGGATATTTCACGTCTCATGGTGTATGCCCAACAAATGGAGGAGGAAAAACTTAAAGAAAAGAATAGGGAGGTGAAAAAAGCTAGGACTGGTGATGACAAATTCTCCAATACTAGGTCTGATGCTCAAGGTACACCAAGGTTTAGACAATGGTTTACCAACCAAGGTTCATCTAGTGCCCCTCCAAGGGTCAAAAAGGATAGCGTGTCCAACCCTAAACCTCAAGGAAGTAATGGTAGTGGTTCTTACGTGGATAGATCTACTTGTTTAAAATGTTGAAGGAAGCATGATGGTAAGTGCCTAGTTGGCACAAATTGTTGCTTTAATTGTGGAAAGAGTGGTCACAATATGAGAGATTGTCCAATGCTTGAAACTCAAGGAAGAGAGGGCAAGAAAGGTCCTCCTAGCGGTTCAAATTCCAATGCTCCCAAACAAAACCGCTTCTATGCTCTCCAAAACCGAGGTGAACAAGAGAACTCTCTTGACGTGGTCACCGGTATGCTAAATGTTTTCCATATAGATGTGTATGCTTTGTTAGACCCCGGTGCTACCTTGTCGTTTGTGACGCCATATGTGGCGATGAGATTTGATGTGCTCCTCGATGTGTTGTTAGAACCTTTTTTCTGTCTCTGCTCCTATTGGTGATTCTGTGATGGCTAAGAGGGTTTATAGAAGCTTCCGCATTTCCCTATCCCATAGAGTTACTCTTGTTGATTTGTTAGAGCTTAGATTTCATTGTCATACTTGGTATGGATTGGTTGCACTCCTATTATGCCTCGATTGATTGTAGAACTCGGGTGGTCAAGTTTCAGTTCCCAAGTGAGTTTGTCCTTAAGTGGAAGGGGGGAAATTATATGCCTAAGGGTCTATTTGTTTGATGTTTAAAGGCTATAAAGATGATCTCCAAGGGTTGCATTTAACATCTTATTGGGTGAGGGATGTAGATTCCGAGATCCCTACTCTTGAGTCGGTCCCCATTGTAAATGAGTTTCCAGAAGTGTTCCCAGATGATCTACCTGGTATTCCTCTCGAGCAGGAAATAGACTTCGGTATTGACCATCTCCCTGATATGCAACCGATCTCAATTCCTCCTTATAGAATGACCCCAGTTGAGTTAAAAGAGTTGAAAAAAATAGTTAAAGGACTTGTTGGATAAAGGCTTTATTCTCCCAAGTATTTAACCATGGGGAGCTCCAGTGCTATTTTTTAGAAAGAAAGACAGGTCTCTTCGTATGTGCATTGATTATCATCAATTGAACAAAGTGACCATTAATAACAAGTATCATCTTCTAAGGATATATGATTTATTTGATCAATTGCAAGGGGCAAGTTACTTCTTGAAAATTGACCTTAGGTTGGGTTATCACAAATTAAGGGTGAGGGGTGAAGATATTCCAAATACGGCTTTTAGGACTCGATATGGCCATTATGAGTTTTTGGTTATGTCGTTTGGATTGACTAATGCTCCAGTGACATTTATGAACTTGATGAATAGGGTGTTTAGACAATTCCTTGATATGTTTTTGATTGTGTTCATTGATGACATTTTTCTTTATTCGAGGAGTGAGAATGATCATGTTGACCATTTGAGAATTGTATTGCAAGTTCTTAAGGAACATCAACTTTTTGCTAAGTTTAGCAAATGTAAATTTTGGTTATGATATGTGGCATTCCTTGGTCACATTGTATCAAGTAGAGGTATTGAGGTGGATCCTAAGAATACAGATGCGGCCAAGAGTTGTCCAAGACCTCTAACTCCTTCCGACATTAGAAGCTTTTTGGGTTTGGCCGGTTATTATAGAAGATTTATTGAGGGCTTTTCTTCCATTGCCTCTCCAATGACGTCTTTGACTCAAAAGAAGGCTAAGTTCATTTTGTCGAAAGCTTGTGAGAAAAGATTCTGAGAGTTGAATGATAGACTTACTTCCGCTCTGATGTTGACATTACCAAAAGGTACGGATGGCTTTGTGGTGTATTGCAATGCCTCTAGAATTTGGTTAGGATGTGTGCTTAAAGTCCATGAGATAATTATCCTACCCATGACCTTGAGTTAGTGGCCATTTTTTTCCTTAAAGATATGGAGGCATTATCTATATGGGGTTCATGTTGATATGTTTACCGATCAAAAGAGCTTACAATATGTGTATAGTCAAAGGGATTTGAATCTTAACCAAAAAGTTGGCTCAAATTATTGAAGGATTATGACATGAGTGTTCTTTATCATCCCGACAAGGCCAATATGGTAGCAGATTCTCTTAGTAGGTTGTCTATGAGAAGTGTTGCTCATGTAGATGGCAATAAGAAAGAGTTGGTTCGGGATGTTCATAGGTTGGTCCGGTTAGGTGTTCAATTAGTGGATTCCACCAAGGGTGGTGTCATGGTTCACAATGGGTCCGACCGTCTTTTGTGGAGGATGTGAAATCGAAGCAAGATCTTGATCCTATTTTGGTTGAATTGAAAGAGGCAGTACTTAAGAAATCCATTGAGGCTTTCTTCCAAGGGGAAGATGGTCTACTTAGATACCAAGGCCGTTTATGTGTTCCTAATGTTGATGACTTGAGAGAGCTAATCTTGTTGGAAGCTCATAGTTCTCGGTATTTTATTCACCCGGGAGCCACAAAGATGTACCGTGATTTGCGGGAAGTCTATCGGTGGAATGGGATGAAGAAAGATATCGCGGATTTTGTGGCTAAGTGTCCTAACTGTCAACAAGTTTAGGTCGAGCATCAAAGACCGATAGGCTTATCTCAAGATATAGGTATTCCCACTTGGAAGTGGGAGGAAATATATATGGATTTTATTGTGGGTGGGCACCCGGAGACAACATGACTCTATTTGGGTTATGGTAGATCGGATGACAAAATCGGCTCCCTTTATTCCCATCAAGGTTTCTTATTCGGCGGAGGAATACACCAAATTGTACACAAGAGAAATGGTGAAGTTACATGGAGTGCCTTCATCCATTATTTCCGATCGTGGCCCTCAATTCACTTCTCACTTTTGGAGGTGTGATGTTTGCGTAATCAAGACAACTTCCAATGCAAGTGTCTACGATCGTACAATAGTAAAGTAACCCAACCAACGGTTGGGGTCGAGTCCCAAGGGAGTGGTTTTGAGAATTAATAGAAAAAAAATTAAGTTCTAGTTAGTCATAGCCAAAAACATTATCGAATATAAACATGTTAAATCTAAGGAGTGACGCAAGCGTCAATTATCAATGGGGGTTTGTAACAATTAAGCAAAAACAGCAAAAATGCAAAGAGTACTAATCAAGGAGAGGGAATTCTTGTGATGTGATAGGAATACGGGTTAAACTAAACTATTGGGTACATGCTTTTGATAATAAGTCCGTTGAATATTTGTGACTAGGCTAGACTATAATTGGGGTAAATTCTCTCTCGAGCAACTTTCCCAGAATCAACTCGGTTTCTCTCGAGCACCGAGTTGCTGCATGAAGAACAGCTTCCACCTTAACCCACTCACTCTCTCGACTAGAGTATGTGGGAGAAGGACTAGGGTTCACTCTCTCTCGAGATAAACCTCATGTCGAACCAATCCCATCGGCCATCAATTTAGTAGTCTTAGTTTTACGACCTCTCTCTCGAGCAAGCCGAAAACACAAATGTGAAATTGTATTTGCAACTACTATTTCATTAAGTTCCAGCACAACTACTAAACAAAATCACATATAAACAAAAAATAAATCATCAACAAGCAAGACCCAACAAATAATCTAACCCATATTCACAAAATCACACCCCAAGAATTGGGGTTTTAGCTAGACATGTAAAAGAGATGGAAATTTATACCAATATGAGTTTGCATTCTAATGGGTATGAAGATTTAAGTCTCAAAACAAGCCAAGAGTGAAGAATCCACAAGTCCCAAGTCCTAATTCTTTGAGTTGAAACCCTTGGAATCTTCAAGTTCTTCAAAACCTTCTCCAAACTTAGAACTCAAAATTCTATGTTAAAAATTCTATATTAAAAATCTGATATTAAGCTACAACTCTCAATGAGTATTTATAGTTTTCAAAATTCTGTGCTGCAGTGGATCATTCAGCGTCGTTAGTCGAGATCGCAGATCAACTCGGCGATACGCCCTTTGGTAGGTTTCATCACCGTCTTGCTCTATCGTTCAACATCGTCGTGTTTTGGATCATTGGGAGACATAGTACTGCTTCGCGGAACTGCTCGGCCACACGCCTACTGGTCCTTTTCATCGCCTATTTGATCCTTTCTTTAAGTGCTCAACACACTAGAACAAAAGGCAAGGAAAAGACCTTTTGACGACTCGCCGAACGAGTTCGGCGATTCTCAGATCTTCATTTCTTCGTTCTTTCAGCTACCTTTGTTCCTTTTTGCTAAGTAGTGTCCATGCTTTCCCTCCAACTCCAAATATCGGAAAATTAAGGGCTTTTATAAGATTTTGAGAAAAAATATGCATTTGAGGACACTAATTTTATCAAAATACAGCCCTAAATGAGTCCAATTTGTGGACTCATCAACACCCCCAACTTAAACTTTTGCTTGTCCTTAAGCAAACTCGAGTTCGGCTGTTCCAAAAGGGTGTCTCAAACAGTGCTATACAAGAATCAATCATAAATGTACACAACAAGACTTAACTTACTCGTGCAAGGACCAAATGTGCACTCAAAGTTTCAAGTTGTGACATACCATTATCAAAGAATCTCGAGCTCACAATACTTGTTTCAAATGCAAGTTCAAGCTCAACTGTAGTGTTCAAATGCCCTCACACAAAGACTGATTCCATATTCACACAATGGTTCACAGTTTAAAGCTTCGGAATCATATGTAACGCTCACACTCACAAAGAAGAACACAATGCATAATTTCACCCATAGGTTTGCCCGTATTTTCCAATCAACACTTGTTTCAGCTCACTCAAGATCAAAAAGGTCTTTTCAAGGCTTGTAATGGGGCTGAGTGCAACGATATGGTCATTTAGGCTCAGTGACTTTCATCCTCTTGAAATGTGGTACTCACAACACTGCCTTTCCTCTTCCTTCATAATTTTCTTTAGTGCTCATAAGTTATCCTATTATTCCCTTTCCATGGATTGTTTGGAAACCCCATTTCTTTTGTACTTTATTTCAGAACTTTCTTTTTCATTATTATTATTTTATTTATGTAGAGGTTCCATTTTTCTCAACACCGTGGGTTGAAGGAGACTTTCCTTACACTTCTTGACTTGCTCTTATCTTTTCACCACATCCCCAACTTAGGTTTTTGACCTAAGTTGGCTATTCAATTAACCACAACTTCATGAGGATTATGGGTGATGGATAAAGAAAAGGTCATTGTTTCATCAAGTTTCTTCCAAAGAAAGGTAAGGCTCAAGGGGTGTTCAAAAGCGGTTCACACACTCACAAGGTAGGCCACACAAGAGGTTTATGTCAAATTGGCTCACACTCTTAGAAGTTGCCTAAGATCATATCAAGAGATAGCATCACTTAGTCACCGGACCACGGGGTAAATTCTAGGATCCATCATGCATAGTTCACAGGTAAGCTCATCACACTAGGCATTGACACTATAAGTCAAATAAGACTCTACCCTTTCGCTAGTGTGCAACGATCATCACAAGAGACTTGATTTGATCATTGGCTAGTCACAACTAGATGCAAAGCATTCATATATTGTCTATGCAACTTCATTTGGCCTCATTCTAGCCGCAAATTCATGTTTGTTCGATTATAAGCACTATCCAAGTCATCGGTATTGATCGGAACCGATACTCAAATTTGTGAAGGAACAACCACATTCAACACAGAAGGGGTGGCAGAAATTTTTCAGAAGGGTCAAAATCATTTTGCAATTTAAAACACGGATCCACAAGCTCAAACCTTCCACGAAAGCAGTATTTAACACAATTATAGCTTACAACCCAAATACATAAACGAGACACAATTCACGAATAGACACAAAGGTGGGCCTCACCCCACCATAAATAAAAGAAATTTGTCCTCAAATGCATTTAACATGATATCCAGAATTTAGAATAAAGAAAGACAGAGAGGGAGGTAAATAAAAATTCTGTCTACATAGTCGCTCCATCTATCTAGGCACAAGTGCCCGATGTGTCAGCCTGGGCTTGAATAATAGTCCCCGGAGCTACTTCAGAAGGTTCAGCGGCAACTAGCTTACTGAAATTGTCCAAGTCATGTGCCGCCAAGAAGGAATTATAGCTGTGCAGAATCCATGAGTCCACGAAGGGACAGTGGGATTTCGGGGGAAAGATCTCTTGCTGGAACTAGGCTTTTTGCCGTCACTTCCCGTCTTGGGAGGATTTGCTTCACTTGTACTATTCCTAAAAAAATTTACTCTTATCTGTCGAGGTGGCCTAGTTCTTCCAGCTACTTTTTCTCTAGCCATATCTGCAAAACTTTGGGAAAGAGTTAGAAAATATCTCAAAAAAAACAGAAGTTCAGCTGTAGAAAAACCCTGCCGAACCAGTTGGCGAAATGCTCAACCTCTTAGGCGATTCGCCGAGTGCAGTGCACAGAGGATACAAGGGTGCAGACAAAGGGTGAACAAGAGGTTTTTCAGCGAGACGCCGAGTGCGTTTGGCGACATCAGGCTTCTCGCCGAAAGTTACAGAATAAACAACACATTTATCAGTAAATTAAAGGTGAGATGGGGACGTTAGGCGAACCGCCGAGTGGTTCGGCGAGCTCAACCTATCTCCCCAAATGGCTCAACGTACCTATTTTCAACCCATCTTCTCGAATTCAACCCCTCAACCCCCAAAAGCAAAATCAAAATATACAATAGCCAAATTAGGCTCAGACCCAATGACACTTATGCATAACCCACAATTTTTCATCCACTATAGGGCACACTTTCCAGGAATCAACTATTTAACTTAGTACAGTTAATATTATCGAATCAAAGCAAGCAAATAAAAATTCTAATCCTACCAGAGAGGACCAACACACATTATCGAAGTAATGTCATTACTTTTGAGCATAACTTTTCATAAAAGGAACTTAGGTCTCGAAAACCAACCTTAGATGCCGATTAAGATGCTACTAAGATGCTAGGTAGCAATGCAATACAGATCCGTGCACAATTCAACAATCAAAATACAATAGAGATGCAACGATATTGAAAATAAAACTAGGTGTGAGTTTGTAAAGTTTGAAAATGAGGGAGAGTGTAGGAATTGAACTGTTTAAACCTTTGGCTTGAAAACCATCCAGTTCTTGACCACTCGGCGATATTGTTTGTGAGCGCCGAACCATTCGGCGTCACGCCGAGCAATCACATTATTCGCTGATTTTTACAGAATCCCCCAGTTAATTGGGGAATCCAAACGGTGATACAAATCGGGCTCGTCGAGCTGATGAGTGACTTACCAATCATTTCTTTGGGCCTGCCGAGTTTTACATACCTTAAACCTAAACTAGGTTGGATCAAACGGTGGTGTGAGTTGGGTTGCCTAATATTTGGCAACTCGCCAACCGAACATTTCTCTCACCAATCTATTTCTTTCCCAATGCTTCCCACACCTAATCCTGCACAATTAACACACCATTATTTCTAAAACCAACATAAAGCAATAAAAGGGTTTTGGGTTGCCTCCCAAACAACGCCTTAGTTAACGTCGTGGCACAACGCAAGTCCACCTTCAAACCTAATTCTTGGGGTTAGCCATAGTATCACTATGCGAACCCCCTTGTTGTCTCGGATTGAGGTAAGACGAGATATGACCCATTTGGGTCTCTAACTGCTTGATCGAAATTGAATGAGAGGTGACGGCCTGTTTAAGGGTGGACACATTTTCTTTCATGCCTTTTTAGCATTTTGTCTGACCCTTCAACTTTGTTGAGAATACGTGAGAGCATATCCTCAGACCTACCACCTTCCGAGTCCTTGGGCTTTTGGCGCTCATGGGGAGGCACATATATATCCTTCTCACTATCCTTCCAATTTGTATTACGGTCCCTCCATTCACGATCTCGATCCTTCCAACCTTCGTCTCTAGCCCAACCTTGGTTACCACCCTGCCTTGGGTAGTTTGAACGATAGCCACCACCTTGGTTGGCTAGAAAATTTACCTCCTCGTTTATAAGGCTTCAAACTTCATCTCAGGATTTGCATACCCGACCCCCACCGCATTGACACCACGGGCACCAGCCCCCATGAAATTTTTAAATAAAATGTTAAGCTGCTTCATGATCTTGGTGATGTTTTGGTCTCTCTCATGATCTTTTTCAATCTGCTCCTTAGATAGCTTGAAGGTGAAAGGAGAGACTTGGTCCTCACAAGTGTACCACACTCTGTTGATGGTTGTCATGCCATCTAAAAGTTGGGCTGCCACTACATATGGTTGCTGCATTAAGCCTCCAGGCAAAAGTTGATCAGTGACACCTTTGTTTATCGAGTCCAAACTCCGGTAAAAATACTGAAGCGACAGATTATCAGGCAAACCATGGGTTGGACATTGAAGCACCAATCTTTTGAACCGTAACCAAGTTTCATGCAAAGGCTCTCCTTCCAAACGCTTAAAGCTCTGAATGCTATCCCGAAGGGTCACCATCTTCGAGGAAGGAAAAAATTGCACTTGAAATGCGGTTACCAATTCCTCCCAAGAAGTGATGGATTCACGCGGCAACTCGATTAGCCATTTGTACGCCTCTCCCATCAACGCGAAAGGGAATAATCTTAACCGGACTGACTCTTGAGAGATGTGTTTGAACGAGAATGGTTCACACACATCTATGAAGTTCTGAAGATGCTCGTGAGGAACCTCGTGAGCCAACCCGCTGAAAAGTCCCTTTAGTTGCAAGAGTTGCAACATAGTACTCGTTATGTGGAACACTGTATTTCCCTCTACTGGAGGTAACCGGATAGCTCCAATACCTCCGATGAGATAGGGGCCATTGATGTTGGGCTCTTGAACATCGTTGAGATTTCTGATGTCGTCTTGGTGGCCCACCTGGCTACCGTTGCTATCATTAACACTCTTGCTTTATGAAATATTCACACAAGCAAACAAAACAAAACTAAAGATTAAGTGAGTAAACTATAACTAAAAAGAACAAAAATTCTACTAATCTAAGAATTCTCAAATAACACCACTCCCCGGTAGCGGTGCCGTTTTGATGTTTGCGTAATCAACACACAACTTCCAATGCAAGTGTCTATGATCGTACAATAGTAAAGTAACCCAACCAAGGGTTGGGGTCGAGTCCCAAGGGAGTGGTTTTGAGAATTAATAGAAAAATAAAATTTAGTCCTAACTAGTCATAGCTAAAAACATTATCGAAGGTAAAAACATGTTAAATCTAAGGGGTGACACAAGAGTGTCAATTAACAATGGGGGTTTGTCACAACTAAACAAAAATAAGTGAAAATATAAGGAGTACCAATCAAGGAGAGGGGATTCTTGGGATGTGATAGGAATACGGGATAAACTAAACTATTGGGTACATTCTTTGATAATAAATCCATTGAATATTTGTGACTAGGCTAGACTATAGTGGGGGTAAATTCTCTCTCGAGCAACTTACCCCGAATCAACTCGGTTTCTCTCGAACACCGAGTTGCCGCATGAAGAACAACCTCCGCCTTAGACCACTCACTCTCTCGAGTTGAGTGTGTGGGAGAAGGACTAGGGTTCACTCTCTCGAGTTGAACCTCACGTCGACCTAATCCCACTGACAATCAATTTAGTAGTCTTATTTTTACGACCTCTCTCTCGAGCAAGCCGAAATCACAAAGGTGAAATCGTATTTGCAACTGCAATTTCATTAAGTTCCACCACAACTTCTAAACAAAATTACATCTAAACAACAAATAACACATGAACAAGCAAGACCCAACAAATAATCTAACCCATATTCACAAAATCACACCCCAAGAATTGGGGTTTTAGCTAGCCATGTAAAAGAGATAGAAATTTATACCAATATGAGTTTGCATTCAAATGGGTATGAAGATTTAAGTCTCAAAACAAGATAAGAGTGAAGAATCCATAAGACCCAAGTCCAAATTCTTGGAGTTGAAACACTTTGAATCTTCAAGTTCATCAAAACCCTCTCCAAACTTAGAACTCAAAATTCTATGTTAAAAATTCTATATTAAAAATCTGATATTAAGCTATAACTCTCAACGAGTATTTATAGTTTTCAAAAATCTGTGCTGCAGTGGATCATTCAGCGTCGTTAGTCGAGATCACCGATGAACTTGACGATACGCCCTTTGGTAGGTTTCATCGCCGTCTTGCTCTATCGTTCAACATCGTCATGTTTTGGATCATTGGGAGACATAGTACTATTTCGCGGAACTGCTCGGCAACACGCTGACTGCTCCTTTTCATCGCCTATTTGATCTTTTCTTTAAGGGCTCAGCACACTGGAACAAAAGGCGAGGATAATACCTTTTGACGACTCACCGAACGGGTTCGGCGATTCTCAGATCTTCATTTCTTCGTTCTTTCAGCTACCTTTGTTCCTTTTTGCTAAGTACTGTCCATGCTTTCCCTCCAACTCCAAATACCTTAAACTTAAGGGTTTTCATTAGATATTGAGACAAAATATGCATTTGAGGATAGTAATTTTATCAAAATACAGCCCTAAATGAGTCTAATTTGTGGATTCATCAAGGTGTTTTCAAAAGGGCCTAGTCACTAAGGTTAAGCTTAGTTGGAGTTTTCATCCTCAAATTCATGGGCAAGCAGAGCGTACCATCCAAACATTGGAAGATATGTTAAGGGCTTGTGTGATTGACTTGAAGGGTAATTGGGATGACCATTTGCCATTGGAAGAGTTTGCCTACAATACTAGCTATCACTTAAGTATTGGTATGGCTCCATTTGAAGCCTTGTATGGTAGGAGGTGTATATCTCCCATATGTTGGTTCGAGGTGGGCAAAATGGCTTTGATAGGTCCCTAATTGGGTTTAGAGGCTATTGAGAAAATCTTACTCATTTGAGATAGATTGAGAATGGCTCAAGGCTGGCAAAAATCTTATGTTGATGTGTGGAGGAGGTATCTAGAATTTGATGTTAACGATTGGGTATATATGAAAGTCTCACCCATGAAGGGTGTGATGATATTTTCCAAAAAGGGGAAGCTTAGTCCCGGTATGTGGGCCCATGCCAAATTTTGAGGAGTATTGATAAGGTTTCCTATGAGTTAGATTTTCCAAGTGAATTAGCTTCGATTCATCCGGTGTTTCATGTTTCCATGCTCAAGAAGTGTGTTGGAGATCCGACATCCATTATCCCCTTAGAATGGTTGGGGGTTGATGAAATACTTTCGTATGAGGAAGTTCTGGTAGAGATTCTAGATTGGTATGTTAAGAGGTTGAGAAACAAGGAAATAGCTTCCGTGAAGGTTTTATTAAGGAATCATCTAGTTGAGGGTGCTACTCGGGAGGCCGAGGCCGATATGAAGTCCTGATATCCTCATCTTTTTCCTTCTACTCCTACCCTAGCTTGAGGTAAGTAGTTCCTCTTGAGTTTTCCCTTGTTTTGGAAGTCATGTGTGTTGTTTGAGTTTTTCCATGATTTCCCTATGATAAGCATGTTCTTGAAAAATTTATGTTTTAGTAAGAAAATAAGCTTTTGTAATTGATTTTCTTCATAATGTTGTGTATTGAGTAAAAGTTGCCTACATTCTTCATGAGATGAATTGTTGAACATGCTTTAGTATGCTTTTTGTGAGTAAATTGCATAAAGGCTCCATGATTTTGTGTTGAGCATGCTTTTAGTTTTGAGAAGGTAATTCCTTCTATGAATATGAGATATGTTGAGATTTCATGCATAATGGGTTGATAGATGTAGTTCCTACTCCCTTGTGGTGCTTTGAATATGTTTGAGTTGGAGTTGATGTTACATCATTTGAATTGTTCATTATTTTGATGTTGCATGCATGATGGACTTCAAGTCTTGAGTCTTTACTTCCGTTAGGTATCTAGATCATCATTCAAGGACGAATGTTCTCAAGGGGGAGATATTGTAACACCCCATAAATTTGTAGGCTAAACTAGAGCTTAACCTGAGGGTTATAGTCTTGGATGTAACTCCCCGTACCCGAAAGGGGAAAATGTAAATATGTTATAAAACCCCAGGTGTCACCCAAGAGGAAACCCATGGGTCGTGGTTGGACCCACGCCACGTGGGTAAGCCCATAGGTGGGCACCTTGGACACTGTCCGAGGTAGTGACCCACGAGACCATGACCCACGCCTCGTGGATGGGCCCATGGTCCGTGGGTGGGGAGTCATGGTTCAGGACCTAAAGAACCAAGGCCAGACCACCATCAACGGTTCACCAGGACGGACCGTTGGTCCAACCACGGTCTGTTGGTGAGGTTTCGTGGGTGGGGTCTATGGGACAGTTAAGTGAGGACTTAAGGGTCTTTCCAGTTTTTAATTAGGATTAAGTGGTGTTGTTTTACCCTAATCTAAACCACCTATATAAGGATTTCAGACCCCTAAATTAAGTTACTCAACTTACTATTCCAAAACAATTTCCAAAACTTCATCCTCTCCAAATATTCTCTCTCTAGAACTGAAGGAAGAAGAAAAAGGAAGTTGGAACTAGGTTGAAGGATCAAGGTTTCTCACATCATTCTTTGTGCATTGTTGATCAAGGTATAGTGGTCCTTTATCCATAGATAGCCTTCATTCATGGAGTCCCTTCAAATCCCAATTTCAAAACTAGAAATCCCCAAAAGATAGTGTTTGATTCCAAACACATGGATTCCTTTCATAATCATTTATAATTAGCGAATTATGTCACATTATCTATAAATTTATGATTTCCTATGGTGTTATGTTGAATTCCCTAAGAATCCATGATATCCCAATATTTCTCAATTATGATCTTGTAATGTTCTTGGTTGATGAAAGGAGAATGTTATGGAATTATGGATGTAGTGATTGAGTTATTTGAACTATGATTATATCCATGTCTAATGTAGTGAATTATATATGTGTTGATTGAACATGATCTTTGATCCTTGAAGGGTAAGGTATGAGAATTATGCATGTTTATGTGATTTATGTATATGCTTTAAGAACACTTTGAGAGTGAATTGTCTATGATTATGATGTAATTGTTGTGTTGTTGAAAAGTGATTCTCATATACATACGTATGCATGAATATGATATGATGTGAAAGGCTTTCTCATATAATGAAGATTTTAAAATTGAAAGGCTATTCTCACCTACTTGAATCTAAGATATGTATATGTATGCATGGACGGTTAAAGGCTATTCTCACGCATGATCTAAGCGCTGCCATATGAATTATGTTGGATTGAGTGTCAAGACATTCTTCCATGATTATGAACTACGTCAAGACTTAATAAGAACTTCATGGGAATTAATGCTTAGCACCGAGTGGATATTGTATATGAGATGGAAGCTTTTACGCTAGTTTAGTCCGGCTTCCAATGGGTTCCTTTTACGCTAGTTGAGTCTGTGTTCCCAAAGTATGTCTCATGAGATGGAAACCTTTTATGCTAGTTATGTCTGGGTTTCTAGTAGCAATATCCTTATCCCAAAAACTGTGTTCCCCCATAAGTTGATAGTTAGTGGATCCACCTAAGCTAAAGTATGGTTCTACCTTAGGCAAGTAGGACAACCCTTTTCGGTGTGGGTAACACCGGGGGATCTTGTATAGCTCACATTGTCGCATGTCAGTTAAGGCTTATTCCTACAACAACAACAAGAACAAAAATATGAATTATGAACTATGGTTACTCAATAAGATTTTTATATTAATTCTCAAATGCTTTTATGATGGTTTATGATTATGTTGATTATGTTTTATGTCTTATGTTCTCTAAACTCTCAAATCATGTTTAAGTTGATAAATTGCATACTTTTCAATGAAATGTCCCTTTTTAGCGTGTTTTCAATGTTTTTATGCAAGGCTATCTTACTTAGGGGTCGTTTGGTAGAGTGTATTACAAAAAATGATGCATGCATTAGCCTTGTGTATTACTAGTACCTTGTTTGGTACTCTTTTCCAACCTATGTATAACTAATTCTTGCATTAGTTATATACTTTATTGTGTATTAAGGTGTGTATTGCTAATACCATGGATTTCTAGGTATTAGCAATGCAATGGTTTTAATGCATTCATTAGCATGATTAAAAACCCAATTGCCCCTCAAAACCCTTTCTACATCTTTTAAACCATAATAGTGGATGGTATTTTGTAAATTAATTTTTATACAATGCATGCAATTTTTTATACATCAAACCAAACAATGCATAAAAATAATCTATGTATAACTAATGCAAGCATAACTAATATATGCATTGCTAATGCAAGCATTACTAAACAGTCTATTTAGCATTATTGTTATACACTCTACCAAACGACCCCTTAGTGCATTTTTGTACTAACACCTACTTTTCCTACATTTTCCCCAAGTGTAGGGTCCGGTTCTCAAGGTGACCACCGTAGTGTCTAAAGCTTGGACCTGCTTATTCTCCTAGCTTGTTGGTGAATCCTCATGGTTCGAGGACGGCTATTTTCGTGATGTAGTTTCATCTTTTATATTTCACTTTTGAACAATGTTGGATGGGCTATGTCCCTTTCCCATTTCAAATATTGTAATAGATGGCTATGTTGAGACTTAAAGTCTAGACTTACGCTTTTCGTTTATGAAAATTTTAGGCTTGAAATGCGTTTTTACTCTTATTGTTCTATTGCTTATGTTATAATATGCTAAGTGCCTTGTATAGACTCCTTTGGGGTTCTATACGCCATTTTACATCTAGGGGTTACCCCTGGGTCATGACATATTGGACCAAGTGTCACGTTCCGACACATGTATATTAGATCAGGTGTCATGTTCCAACATACTAACAGTTTGAGTGTGGGTTCCATGAGAGGATCACTTGTGATTATTATATTCACGTCTTCCTGTCATTGATATTGGAAATTTGTATGTTGCTCCTGAAATGATAATTGAACCATGAATTTTGTATATGTGCATTTACGGTGTTGTAATTACTTGCTTGTATTTCACTTTTTAGAGTTGTCGTATGATCCTACTAGTACAATGTGGTTTGTGTATTGATGCTGTACTTGCTCGTTCTCTGTTGAGTACATGGCATCTTCAGGCGGCTACTGATAGACCTCAACTAGGAGATCATTAACCTAGATCGGATTTGAGGATGAGCTACTTCTTTCAAGCTGCCACGGATCCTTCATTTTGTTTAGTCCATTCTCTTCAGACTCAAACTAGTGTTCATACATTTTCTTATGTTTAGTTTTGGGGTTGCAACACCTTTTCTTAGACCTGTTGATTAGCAGAGTTTTGGTACACTGACTTTCAGGTTCTAGGGGTTGAACTTTCGCAATAGTTATGTTTAGTTGTTTTATTAAACCTTTGGAGTTTATGGAAACTCCATTTTTATTTGTCATTTTAACCTGCTTCCGTATCTTTAAATGTTTTAGTTCCGTTAAGTTGCTTAGTCGGGTTGTAGTAGTGGTTGTTCCAACGGAGGATTAGTGTGGGTGCCAATCACGACAGTCTGGGTTGTAAAAAAGTTTGTATTAGAGCCCTAGGTTCGTTGTTCTATTTGTACCAAAATGAGTCTAGTAGAGTCTTGCGGAACAGTACGGAGACGTCTATACTTTTCTTCGAGAGGCTACATGACTACGAAATCTCTTTGTTTCTTCTCCTTTCGTGCTATGATTTGACTCCAATTGGTATCTGGTGATCCAAATTGGTATATAATCTCCTTTCCTCTTCTATCCACAGATGGTTAACACGCGCTATAATGACGTTAGGGCCGTAGCTCCCATCAATTGGCCAATAGAGGAGTCCATATCAAGAGGCCAAGGTCGAGGTCGAGGTAGGGGTTGAGGTCGAGGTAGGGGTAGAGGTCGAGGAATGGTAGAGGCTGAGGAAGGGTAGAATCTTCCAGGGGTGGAGTACCAACTAAAAATGTTCCCATAGAAAAAGCCCTTCCTGCACCCTAAGAAGAGATGGGAGAGAATGTGGAGATCGAAGATGAGAAGGATGTTGGACCAGAGTGGGATGCAAAGGCAAAGGCTACATGTATTCCAACCTTAGACTAGTATTAGCTCAACAGACAAAGGCAGTGGTACCCACGGGCAACTATAGTAATGTAAGAGGACGTTCACAAGGTGGTCAAGAAGGGAATCAGCGAGGGCGTAGAGGCCGGGAAAATGGTAATGCAGGTAATAGAGCAGTGCAGCCAGGAAAGAAGGTTGTCCGTCAAGATGACATGGTTCAGTTTTATGCCTTTCTGGGCAAGACTAAGGCAGAGGTGTCTAATGCACTGATCATATGTACTATTCTTGTCTGTGACCAGATGGCTACTATTTTTTTTGATTCGGGTTCTACTTATTCATGTGTCAGTTCAGTTTCCTTGGGTTTTTATGCGGTTTGGGATGTACTTATGCCCCCATCCAAGTTTCCACCCCAGTTGGAGAGTCTGTCATAGTCACCTATGTGTATCATGATTGTCCTGTTCTATTTCTGGGTTTTCAGACTTGGGCTGATTTGGTTATTCTGGATATGACTGACTTTGATATAACCCTAGGCATGACTTGGTTTTCCCCCTATTATGTTGTGCTTAATTGTAATTCTAAGTTTGTGACTCTAGAGATCCTGGGTAGGGAAAAGTTAGAGTGGGAAGGGGTGTACAAACCCAAGCTAGCTAAGGGCATATCTTTCGTTCGGGCTAGGAAACTGGTGGGGCACGGGTGTTTGGCATATTTGGTTCATATTCGGGATGTTGATGGTCAGTCTCCCTCTATTGAGTCTATTCCTAGTGTCTAAATTTAAGGATGTGTTTCCTACTGATTTTCCTAGTATGCCTCCAGATAGGGATATAGATTTCGGCATTGACATGGAACCAGACACTCGCCCCATATCCATCCCTCTGTATCCTATAGCTCCGGAAGAGTTGAGAGAGCTTAAAGCTCAAATCCAGTAGCTTCTTAGTAAAGGTTTCATTCGTCCTAGTGCTTTCTCGTGGGGTGCTCCAGTCTTGTTTGTTAACAAGAAGGATGGTAGTATGAGGATGTGCATAGACTATCGACAGTTGAATAGGGTCAGCATTTGAAATAAGCATTCATTGCCTTGGATAGTTGATCTATTTGACCAGTTGCAGGGTACATCAGTTTTCTCTAAAATTGATCTAAGGTTTGGTTACCATCAGTTAAAGATTAGGCATGAGGATGTACCAAAAACGGCATTTAGGCCCCACTATGGGCACTATGAGTTTCTAGTGATGTCGTTTGGGTTGACAAATGCGCCTGCAACTTTCATTAGTTTGATGAATGGTGTGTTCAAACAATTTCTAGATTCTTTTGTTATCGTCTTTATTGATGACACTTTGGTTTATTCTAAGATCAAGGAAGAGCATGCCGACTATCTTCGTATTGTTTTGGGTGTACTTGGGAAATGGAAGTTATATGCCAAATTTTCCAAGTGTGAGTTTTGGTTGACTCCAGTTGCCTTTTTGGGGCACGTAGTTTCAAGGGAAGGGATAATGGTAGATCCCCAAAAGATTGAAGTAGTCAAGAATTGGGTCCGACCTAGCTCTGTGACTGAAATTAGAAGTTTTGTGGGGCTTGCCAGATACTATCATCGGTTTATGAAAATTTTTCTTTTATCGCTACGCATTAGATGAGGCTAACCGAAAGGAGGTACCTTTCGATTGTACTGACAAATGTGAAGAGAGCTTTCAAAAGACTCTTCTGACCACCACACCTATTCTGGCACTGCTGGTGGAAGGTAAATATTTCTATGTTTATTGTGATTGTTCACATTAGGATTTGGGTGTTGTGTTGATTCAGGATAAAAATGTCATAGATTATGTATCACGGCAGCTGAAGGTGCATAAAAGAAACTATCTGACGCATGATTTGGAGTTTCCAATGGTAGTGTTTGTCCTCAAGATCTGGTAGCATTACCTTTATGGTATCAAGTGTGAAGTATTTACTGACCATCATAGTCTACAACATGTATTCACTCTGAAGAACCTGAATCTGAGACAGCGAAATTTGACAGAGTTACTCAAGTATTATGATGTTACCATCCAGTATCATCGGGGTAAGGCTAACGTGGTGGCAGACGTATTAAGATGGAAGACGATGAGTATGGGTAATCTAGCTTGCATGGGTGTGTCCAAGAAACCTTTGGCTAAGGAGATTCAGACTTTAGAGTCTAAGTTCACGCAGTTGGGCATTTCAGTGAAAAGTGGGGTGTTAGCTAACATTGAGGTTAGGCCCACATTCATTGAGGAGATCAAGGCCAAGCAGTTTGAGGATGAGAGTTTGAATGAGTTTAGAACGAAGACAGTATTTAGCAAGGCAGCAAATATGGCCCTTGACGCGGGTGGTGTGCTTAGTTTTAAGGGAAGGATTTGTTTTACCCGAGTGGATGACTTGATTCAGAAGATGTTGACAAAATCCCATGGTTCAAGGTATTCCATTCATTCAGGTGTAACCAAGATGTACTGAGATTTGAAACGACCGTATTGGTGTCCTAGCATGAAGAAAGAGATAGTTGAGTTTGTGGCTAAGTGCCAACAAGTAAAGTATGAGCACCAAAGGCCTGCAGGTTTGCTTCAGCGAATGTCAATCCCCGAATGGAAGTGGGAAATGATAGCTATGAATTTTTTTGTTGGTCTTCCCAAGACCTTGGGGAAGTTTGATTTTATTTGGGTGGTGGTGGACAGACTAACTAAGTCTGCCTACTTCATTCCAGTCAGAGTAGATTAAAATACTCAACAATTGGCTAAGGTGTATGTGAAGGAGATAGTGAGGCTGCATGGGGTGCCCCTTTCCATCATATCGGACCCTGGAACGCAGTTCACATCCAATTTTTGGGGGAAATTTCATGAGGAATTGGGCACTCAACTCACTTTTTGCACAACCTTCTATCCACAAACGGATGGACAGTCAGAAGGAACTATTCAAGTGTTAGAGGACATGTTGAGGGCATGTGTGATTTACTTTGGAGGGCATTGGGACATGTTCTTACCTTTGTGTGAGTTCTCCTATAATAACAGTTACCACTCCAGCATTGACATAGCACCATTTGAGACATTTTATGGGAGGGGATGTAGATCATCCATAGGATGGTTTGAGGCTGGAGATGTAAAACCTTTAAGGGTTGATGCGGTGAAGGATGTTGAAGATAAGGTGAGAAGCATCCAAGCGAAGCTTTTAGCAACTCAGAGTCAACAGAAAAAGTATCCAGACCGTAATGTAAGTGACATGACATTTATGGCTAGTGAGCAGGTTCTTCTTAAGGTTTCACAAATAAAGGGGTGATGAGATTCGGCAAGAAGGGCAAGCTTAGTCCTCAATACATCGGGCCATTTGAGATTCTTTAGTGTGTGGGGGCAGTTGCTTATAGGTTGGCTTTACTGCTTAGCCTATCTGGAGTCTATTCAGTGTTTCATTTGTCCATGTTAAAGAAGTATCATGGTACGGAGATTACATTATAAAATGAGACTCACTTCTGTTATACAAAGACCTTTGGTATGAGGAAGAACCGGTTGACATGCTTGATCACGATGTCCTAAAGATGAGGACCAAGGAGATAAAGTTAGTGAAACTTCAATGGAAGCATTATCCGGTTGAGGAAGCTACTTGGGAAATTGAGAAGGACATCTGAGATAAGTATCCCCAGTTTTTTGACGATTCAAGTACAACTCTACTTTACCTTAGCCAGTTTTTCCTAGTTTATCACTCTAGGACAAGTGATGGGTAAATTGGTATCTACTGTAATGACCTGTTTCCATCGTTATGGAAAAATAAATGAGGAAAGAATTTGGGCCAGAAAACTTTTTAGTAGTGACTTGGAAATTTCAAGCCTAGGCGAGACTTGGACAAAATCCGAGTCAGGTGAGGTCTAGGGAAATCTAGTAGTAAATAGGGTGTTTAATTATGAATTTATTACATGAGTGGATGGACAGGACGTTAAGGAGCCCATACAGATTGAAGGAATCGAATTCAGGTGAGTAGAACCTCGAAATTGATCTTGGTGTGAAGGGTCGTTTTAGAACATTAAGGTCTGAAGGTGTGTTGCGAAATGGGAGCTTGGAACTCAAATTCCAAGCTTCTGCATTCATGCAAGCTACCAAGGAGGAATTAATCCCGCCTAGGCGGGGCCGCTGTGGCGGGTTGGGGCCCGCTATGGTGGGGTAATCGCGACTTAAATTGGGAAAAAACCCCAAAATGTTATTTTCTGCAAAATTTGTTCTTGAGAGCGAACAGATGACCCAGGGCAGTTTCTTGATAGTTTGCCACCATTTCTAGAGGTAAAGGTAAGGTAATTACTCCCCTAATCCGTATTTCGATTCATAGAACTTAGAATCTTGGGTGATTATCATTGGGGGACGGTTTTGGCCTGAAGTTAATGGTGGAAAAACATCTAGTTGAGTATTGGGATCTTGGTTTGGCCTAGGATTGATAGTTTGATTATTATCCGGGTAAAATTAGGCCTTGTTTATTGATCCTTGCATTACTTAACTGTTTTAGACCAAGAAAAAGCCAAAAGACTTCAGAAAGGGAAGGCTTACGTGTTTTAAGAGTATTTAGGATTGGTTTCGAGGTAGGTGATGGTTCGATTTCCTGTTTGTGTGAAATATATCGGTTAATTTCTTTATTGTATGCATGCATGTATGAGAATAGGGAAATGTGAATCGAATCTAATGGAATGATTATGTGCGAAAAATTGCATGCCATGATCTTGTTACTTAACCATGTGACTATGTGCATTGTTCATTATGGGTGTGATTCTGACTGTGGTAGTACTGACTGGATCGGGTGTCATGTTTCGACACATACATTGGATCGGGTGTCACATTCCGACAAATACATTGGATCTGGTGTCATGTTCTGACAAATATATTGGATCGAGTGCCATGTTCCAACACATGTATATTGGATTGGGTGCCACATTTCGACACACTAACAACTAATTGGGTGTGGGTTCCATGAGAGGACCACTTGTGATTATTATATTCACGTCTACCTGTCATTGATATTGGAAATTTGTATGTTGCTCCCTAAATGATAATTGAACTATGCATTCTATATATGTGTGTTTATAGTGTTGTAATTACTTGCTTGTATTTTGGTTACTGGAGTAGCCGCCTGATCCTACCAGTACACTGTGGCCTGTGTATTAATACTGCCCTTGCTCGTTCTTTGTTGAGTATAGGGCATCTTCAGGAGGCTATTGATAGACCACAACTAGGAGATCACTAACCGAGACCAGATTTGAGGGTGAACCAGTTCTTTTAGGCTGCCATGGATCCTTCATTTTGTTTAGTCCATTCTCTATGGACTCAGACTAGTGTTTAGACATTTTCTTATATTTAGTTTCGGGGTTGCACCCCTTTCCTTAAACTTGTTGATTTCTAGAATTTTGGTACAATGACTTTCAGAATATAAGGGTTGAACTTCCGCAATAGTGATGTTTAGTTGTTTTATTAAACCTTTGAAGTTTATGGGAACTCTGTCACGACCCAGGGGTACCCCCATAGATGTAACATGGAACATAGATCCCCGAAGGAGTCCATGTAAGCCACTTAGCATATCATAACATAAAATAATTGAGAAGTACACAAATTTAAAACGTTTTTCTAATACAATCAAAGTTTCATAAAAACGAAGCGGAAGTCTTACACTTTGTCTCAAACCATCTAATACATGAAAGTCATAGGGACTTATCCCATACAAAAGTTCTAGCATAAAAAGAAACACATAAAAGGCAATGGTGATCAAGTCCTCGATGCTATGAGGACTCACTAAAACTTCTCTTCTTGATCTACTATGAACCTAGCCACGAGGATGGAAGTCAATATCGCCGAACCCTGCAATTGATAAGAAGGTAGGCAAAAGTATACGTTAGTACAATAATGTAATAAATATGATGGCTAGCAATAATCATCAACATTAGCATATAAAAGACATTAGTCAACATAAGACATATGTCAAAATCATAAGAGACAATAACCTAAGTCACAAGTAAAAGAGACATCATCATAAGACATAGGCTATAGCTTAAGAAACAATAATCATAACTTATGAGCATAAGGGACAACATCATAGTCATAGGCATAATCAATGCATTTAGCACAACATAATGTAAGAGAAACACTTCATAAGTCACCTCAAGGCAAGCTTGTGCAATGCACAAATAAGACCCTATAATCCCACCTATGCTAGGCAAGTCACTTTAGGCCCTCATTCGTATTTATCATCTTTTGATCTCATCCTTAGATTAGTTTTCATAGAAAAGGGTACATTCTCCTTTAGTCACACATATCAAGGAAAGCAACTATAGCAACAACCAAGTTAGGCATACATCATACAAATAGTCCTCCTATCAAAACATACTGACAATACTTCCTTGAAGTATCCTTGGTTCATTATTCATTTTCATATTCTTATTGTGATAGTGGAAAAGCATAGGTCATAAGTATAATCAACATATAGATCATCATAACATAAGAGAACATACCATGAATAATCTCAAAGCATACTTGTGCAATGCATTTATAAGACCCCATAAATCTCACCCATGCTAAGTAAAGCTTCTTTAGTAACCATAGTTCATAATTCATATTCTTGTTGTCATAGTGGGAATAAGCCTTAACCGACATAGACCATGTGAGCTTAACATGGAATCCGGTGTCTACCCCACACCGGAAAGGGGTTGCTCTACTTGCCTAAGGTAGAACCATACTCTTAGCTAAGGTGGATCCAATAGATAAGTAACCTTGGGTGCACGTAGTTTATGCGATAAGGAGATTGCTACTAGAAACCCAGACTCAACTAACGTGAGGGCCTCCATTCAAGAGATTGTTTCTAGAAACCCAGGCTCAACTAACGTGAGGGCTTCCATCTCATGTTCAATATCCACTCGGTGATAAGCATTAATTCCCACGGAGTTCATATTAAGTCTTGACTTAAATTCATATTAATGGAAGAATGTCTTGACACTCAATCCAACATATTTTATAAGATAGCTCGTAGATCATGCGTGAGAATAACCTTTCACCGTCCATGTCGTCATATAGCTACAATAGGTGATAAAACCTTTCAACCTTAGAATCATCATATAAGGAGAAAACCTTTCACATCATATCATATTCATGCATAAGGGTATATATGAGAATAACCTTTCAACAACATAACAACTAGATCATAATCATATTCACTTCACTCTCAAAGTGTTCTTAAAGAATAAACATAATCTTCATAAAACATGCATAATATAATAATTTGCCTTTTCAAGGATCAAAGCTCATATTGAATCTACACATCTAAAATTCACTACATTAGACATGTATATTAACATAATTCAAGTAGCCCAATTACTACAAGCATAATCTTATATTTCACCTGCTTGAGGTTCAAAACTTAATTTCAATAATCACACTTATGGCTCAAGCACTAGACATGGATATCATCCTAACTCATGTGATTCTATCAGTTCATTCATTTAAACATTCATGAAGTAGATTAGGTGGGTAAGGTCCTTCCACAACAATTCTACCTAATATTTACAAGCTTTGCTCTTCTTCTTCTTCTTCTTCTTCTTCTTCTTCTTCTTCTTCTTCTTCTTCTTCTTCTTCTTCTTCTTCTTCTTCTTCTTCTTCTTCTTCTAGAGAGAGAGGATATTTCCGAGTGAATTGAGTTCTTTTGCAGGTTTAGAAAAAAATGATTTAGGATGACTTAAAACAAGGGTCTAAAGTCTTTATATAGGTGATCTAAACGAGAGTAAAATGACACCACTTAATACTTAATTAATTCTGGAAAGTTCCATTAGGTCCTCACTTAACCGCCTACTACCTCTCTTTGTCCTAACCACGAGACCATGTGGACAGGCCGTGGGTGGAACCACTGTCTGTACTAGTCATCCGTGGTTTGGGTTCAGAGGTGTTGAAATATGGGACTTGACCTACGACTCCATCCACGAGGCGTGGGTCCTGCCCGTGGACACTGCCTTAGGCACATTCTAGGAGGAGCTCACCCACACTGCCCACCTACGGGGTGTGGGTGGCCTCGTGGGTGGCACTATTTTTGGGCAGTTCTAGGGTCCTCCTCAAGGACCCATGGTTGGTCCTTGAGGGGGGGGGGGTCGTACCTTGACTTTCTAACCCGAACCCCTCTAATTTAAGTATGGGGAGTTATATTAATTACTTTAACCCTCACATTAAGCTCTAGTTTAGCCTACTAGTTTCTATGGTGTTACAATATCTCCCCATTGGAAACATTCATCCTCGAATGACGTTATAGACACCTTACGAAAGTAAAGACTCAAGACTAGCAGCCCATGACACATGCAACATTAAAATAATGCACAATTCAAAGTAGGAAATATCTACTCCATCTCAAACATAATCAATGCAACACAAGGAAGTAGGAACTACATAACAACCCATTATGCATGAAATTTCCACATTTCTCATATTCTTAGAAGGAATTATCTTTTTCCAACCTTTAATAAATATTCAACAATTATCATGAAGTCGATATGCAATTTACTATAAAAAAAAGATACCCAAACGTGTTCGTCGATTCATTTCATGAAGTCAAATAGGAAACTCATACTCAATGCACAACTACATGGGGAAATCAAACTTGCAAACTCATTTCTTTCGAAGCCCATGGTTTTCATGAACATGCACCACATAAGGGAATCATGGAAACATCTAAAACACGCATGTCTTCACAAAAAGCACAAACCATGAGGAACTCATCATCTCTATGCTAAAGGAGGAATACAAAGAAAAAAGATGAGGATATTGAGACATCTTATTGTCCCTTGGCCTCCCAAGTAGCACCCTCAACTAAAAACCTTACTAAAAGACCACTCCTCAACATTTCCATGGAAACAACTTCCTTGTTCTTCTATTTCTTAACTTGTCGGTGTAAGATCCCAACCGGTACTTCTAAATTAGAGAGGTTCTTAGTAAGCAACTCTAGCTCACAAGCAACCTTACTAACACCACTCAAGGTCTCATATGACCCTACTAAACCGGGACTAAACTTCTCAAACTCACTACACCTTACAAGGTGAGAATTTCAAACAAACCCCAAATCATGACCATCAAGAACACTCAATGACCTTGCTATTTAAGCACACTATCTCCCCTTTGGGAGTAAGCCTATACGGACCTCTTGGGCACCATTCCCTTTAACTCTAAGGTCTGATCAAGTTACCACTAAGCTTTCACATCCATCACACAAGATGATTCTAAACCATGGTGAATTACACTGCTACTTCTTAGAGGAGTCTACTCACTCAACACATCTAGGCATTACTAAAGCACCCTATTAACCAAATGTATCAACATATACCCAAAACTCTTCATGACTAAGTCAGGTTCTACAACTATCAAATATAGATAACCATAATGCAACCCATTTAAACCAAAGACAACATCAAAGTCTATCATGCCAAGTCTATAAAGTCACAAAAGATAAGCAACATCGGAATCTAAATAAGCATAAAACACATATCGGGAGCAACATTCGGAGGACATCCTATTTCACCTCTAGCTTGGAGAGCATAGAACCTAATTTGCTTTGGAGCATCTATACCCGAATCACTAGGAGAAATTTGCTTACCCTCTCTTTCTCTAGTGGAAAGTACCAGGCAATCTCTCATTTTGTGACCACTCCTAACACAACCATAACAACCCTCCATTTCAGTTTGGCATCTACCATAGTGCTTCCTTCCAAACTTCGTGCAAGTAGGCTTAGGCAAAAAAGATTTACTATTACTCCCTCTTTGAGGCTTAGGGTTAGACATCCTCTCTTGGTTAAATCTTGGGGAAAACCTAAAAGGACCTTGTCCTGAAAACCTTTCAAGTGGAGAATTATCATCATCAATCCTAAACCTCTTTTTCTCCCTCAACATTTTCTTCAAGTTTCTCTTTATCTATTTGTTACACATAAATCATAAGGCGAGAAATATTCATATCATGATCAAGCATGTCCGTACGACATTCTTTCACTACCAAGTCGGACACACCCGACATAAACATATTCATTCCTGACCTAGGATTGGACACTAGAATTGGAGCATGCTTAGACAATTGGATGTACCTCAATGCATATTCCTTAACTCTCATATTACCTTGCCTAAGGTTAGTGAACTCAATCACTAAATATTTCTCATCTCTAAAGGGAAGAACCTATCTAGAAAAGCACTCTTGAACCTTTCCCACTATATGGGACCGTTTTCTACTGGTCTAACCTCTTTCCACTAATTAAACCAAACCTGAGCAACCCCTTTGAGTTGGTAAGCAGGAGATTCCACCTTCTCTATTGCAGTCACTCCAACAAAGTCCAACACCTTAGAGACCTCATCTATAAACTCTTGAGGATCTTCCTCTATCTTTAACCCATAAAATTCTAGAGTTTCTATCCCAGCCTGAGTCAACATTTGAAAACTAAACCTAAACTTCTCATTTGTTACTTTCTCTTCCAAAGGGTCAATTGGATCTTAAGGAGGAACTTCTTGATCCATATTGTCTTCCTTATTCCTTCTAATGTTAGCTCTTGTAGTAGTCATATCCTAAAAACCATCGGGCATGGATTAGGAGAAAGACATAATAAAGTTAAACTCTATAGCACGACTTAGAGAGTAAAGAAGTGAAGTTTCCTAAACATCCAATAGACTCCTATTCATAATGTGGCACACTTCACATTTATGAACAAGACTCTACTAGATGTGGTTTGAGACATCCTAGAACCATTCTAAACCTTGTGCTCTAATTTCCAAGTTTGTCACGACCCATGGGTATCCCCTAAATGTAACATGGCACATAGAACCCCGAAGGACTCCATGTAAGCCACTTAGCATATCACAACACAAGATAATTAAAAAGTACAGAAATTTAAAACATTTTTCCAATACAATCAAAGTTTCTTAAAAATGAAGCGGAAGTCTTACACTTTGTCTCAAACCATCTAATACATTAAAGTCTAAGGGACATATCCCATACAAAAGTTATAACATAAAAAGAAATATATAAAAGGAAAGGGTGATCAAGTCCTCGATGCTCTGATGACTCACCAAACTTCTCTTCTTGATCTATTATGAACCTAGCCACGAGGATGGAAGTCAATATCGCTGAACCCTACATTTGATAAGAATGTAAGGAAAAAGTATGTGTTAGTACAATAATGTACTAAATATGATGGCTAACAATAATCATCAACATAATCATATAAAAGACATTAGTCAACATAAGACATATACCATAATCATATGAGACAATAACCTAAGTCATAAGTATAAGAGACATCACCATAAGACATAGGCTATAGTTTAAGAGACAATAATCATAACTTGTGAGCATAAGAGACAACATCATAGTCATAGGCATAATCAATGCATT
>NW_006239003.1:185364-199730 GCF_000226075.1 Solanum tuberosum
CAAAAGATCCCTCCTAAAACCTGGAAGTCACAGGTACGTATTTGTCTATACACAAGAGTTTTAAGTCCCAAAAATGGACCCAAAATAAAAGCTTGTCTCAAAAAGCAAATGACTAGCTATCAAAATAAAGGTAGATTTCAGTAAGTATAGGACGCCAAGTACTTTCCCTCACCTTAGAACTGAAGCTACAACGGGTTTGAATTTTTAACACCGGTAGTAGGTGCTCAGACCTACATCACGGAACATATGCAGAGTGCAGAATGAGTACCAAAACAACATGTACTCAGTAGGTATCATAGGCTGACTAAATCGCAAGGGGAGTGTAGAGCAGAGCAAAAGGGAGTCAAGCCATCTATTGTGGTTGTGTCATTTGGTAGGCCAAAGTAGTCTAGTGGTGGTGAAAAGACGACAGTAGACCATACAAGGGCACCACCATAACATCCGAATAATTATGAAAAGTAAAAGAAATATGAAATGATAGAATATAGACACAGTAGAGATAAAAGCGGAATATTAGAGAAATGCACACGAGTGTACTAATAACAGAAAAAGAACTAAGTTCAACTAACTAAACACAAGTTACCTCCATAAGCTCAAAAGGTACACGCATGTACAAGTGTAAGTAAAAACTTAACAGACCCCCATAAGTCCGATAGGTGTACATAATAGCTAAATCTACTAAGAACAAGTCACGGTGAGTCAAGATCTAGTCAAGGCGTAGCCCATACCTCAAACCAAAATAACCTCCAAGTAACCAATAAGAGCCTCCTAAAGATAAGGAGTATAGAGCATGAACCTCAAACCGCAAGTGGTCTCTTAAGGGGAAATAGGCTGAAGCTAGAGTGTATCAACACCTTAGAGGATAAAGGGAACAATGACTAGACCTTGAATCATCAATTATAATAGCTTCCAAAGGACCTCATATAAATTCATCATCACAGAGCCACTGTGGAATGACATCTACAGGTAGAGAATCAACACAATATGCCAAGCTCAAACCAACTCCAATGCCCAATCGCGAAGCGAAGCTTGAAATCAAAAACTCAATCCACGGGGCCATAGTAAGAGAGAGAGTGGATAGAAGATGATTAAACTTGATTCCTCACCTAATCTAAGTCTTATTTCTATCAAACTCAAGTATGCTACACAAGTCCATAGGGAGATAAGCATCTGAAATGATGTCGAAACAAAATTAGGCCAAACGGCTCTAAATATAGCACGACTATGGCTAGAACTATTCTAAGCCTAAACTAAGGTAAAAAATGCTCAAACAATTAACAATAACAACAATTGAGGCCAACCAAAAGGTAAGGGTGATTAAATACCACAATCAACATGTTCCTAATCTTGAAAACCATAAAATATGCCTAAAACATGATATCTAACAAACTAGCATGATCACCTAGGTTTCCATCCCAAATTCACACAAATAAATATAATTTCACATATTCAAGCTCAATCTAAGGAATTGAAAGTCGTAACCTACCTTAAGGCTAACCATAATTGGGGGTTTAGAATAGTGGAAACCAACACCATGCTACAATTCAACTTTATAGAACAACAAACAAGCTAAGGTTGTCCCAAAATAGAGGAAAATACCACAAATTAAGATTCTCTAACACTTCCCAATAACAGAACCACGTAGCCTCGAACTTTCCGAACATAGTGGACTTCAAATAACCCAAATTTGAGATATATCAGAGGAGAAATTAACAAAGGAAAATTACAATTCCTTTTTTATCAGGTCTAAAAGTCATATTTTAAAGGTTCCTATATGTGTTTTGCCTATACATTGACTTCGCACTTGGAAAGTAAGTCCATGAGAATTCTTTCAAAATGCATAATTTTGGAAAAGGTTTTTTGAAGGACAAAAGTGGTTTCATATGCATTATTTGTTAATTGAGGATAAAAGAACATAATTGATTCATTTTTAAAAAAAAAGAATTTTAGTAAAGTAAAGTGGAGTAAAGGTAAGTTCTCTAAAATAGGACTATTGAGCATTAGTGATATTGATTTTTTGGGGAGTAGTATTGAGCACTGAATTGGGTAAGAGTCCATTTTAATTAACAGCCCCATAAAATACGTAGTCAGTGTAGGATAGGATCGTACCGACTTTTGGGTGACTCCTCACCACCGTTTTGTAAGACATATTGTATAGATCCATAGTTATAGTTAGCATCATGTACCTCGGAAAGGTATAGGATGGTCCTATCAATATCGGTGGAATGTTGGATCATTGCTAGGCTCATAGTGACGGTTGTCGGTTAGACAAGTTCCCTAACAGAGTAAAGTTTTTTATTTTCATCTTGATTTCATTGCATATCTTATTGTAAAGGAACAAATGGTTTTCATTACTTGTTCACATCTTATTTTCCTTAAGTTAAATCCAGTTATCAGTTCAATAATTGATTTATTTAGCCATACTACATACCATACATTGAATGTACTGATGTCCTTCAACCTGCATCATGTCATGATACATATATATGTGTTCAGGATCATCAATAGGCGCTCTGTTGATATCACTCCACTTTTCAACAGCTTTTGGTGAGACCTCCTTACTTTCGGAGGACTCTAGATGATTATTTAGTTTAGTATTGATTTAATTTGAGGTGTTGTGAGTCTTTTCCATCACCTATATTGGTATTTTAGAGGCTTCATGGATAGAAAAATTTAGATTGTTTCTAGTATTTTTCTCAGATGTTTTATTAAAACTTATCATTTATGTCAAGTACTTTCAAACAATGTTTCATAGTTTTCTTTATATGATTGAAATGCTCATCTAATAAAGCTTTGTGTATACCATAGAGTCACGTGAATCATAGTTTAGCCTATCCAAGGGTTTATTTGGTGCCAGCAACAGTCTTTGAGGGCCAGTCACGTCCAGGGTGTAGGCTCGGGGCATGACATGAACAGAACAAGAGAACAAATTTGTTTCATTTAGGCTCAAAATTATGGAACAGTGAATTATTTAATCATTTTGGACAATCTTTTAAGTCAAGTGGTTTGAATTCAAAAATAGTTTATCATCCTTTTCTAATCCACTAACCTACAACCAACACATGATGATTCAAGACAAGTTCTAGATGCATACACAAATATTTAATGATGCAGAAAATGCTCACATCCACATGGCATAGAACTGCACTATCAATTCCTGATATCAAGTTTTATGCCTACATATTAAGCATAGTTGTCGCATTCATATGCATACAATGCCATACATAGATCCTAAACAATAATTAAAATAAAAGATACGTTGATGTCATACAAAATATAACACATATTGTCTATCTTTACTGTAGCAACTATTTTTTCATTCTTATAGAAATATGTCTCGACAATAATTATAGTACTAGGAGTAGGTTATATATCAGTTAGGCCCTAGGCTTCAGAGTCTGGAAATGGTGCAAAGGCTTTTGTATCTCCCGAAACATGAATATTGGTGGTGGTGGTTGGCACATGCAATGAGACCTCAAAAATCTCCTCAGATAGTGGTGATGTAGTAGTTAAAGTTTGAGACTCCATCACAACATCAACTCCACTAATAAGTCCTACCTCTGCTGGCACTGATCTGTAAGAAGCTTCACTCATACAAGCTCTTAACACAAATGACCTCAGCTGCTCATCAACCCTCGACCTCCTCTGAGCTTCCAATATATCTTCCTACTCCCGGTCTCTATTCATGTGTTTTCTGTTCTTTGATATATTGCTCTTCTTATCTTCCACACAAGGGCGCTTGCCCGAGGCTTTAGGAAGCAAACTTAATAAGTCAACAGCTGACTCCTCCCTCTCCAATTCCACATTATCTGGAATTGATAACTTCTTTGATGTCTGCTCTTTTCTATGTATGAGCTTAAAATTCCAAAGGTAAAAAAAGGATTGTACTGGAGTCCTTGATGCAGAATCTCCCGAATCCATATGGTGAAGTTCATATAAATCTTCATTTTGTCCTTTTCTCTGGCAATAATTTTTTTACAAAATCATAACAATCAAATAGTGAAAGGACAATGAACATGGAAACAACAATAATAATACCAATATATAGAGGAACTATATGTTTCATTGTGACTTCCTTAACTTTACTTACCAATATTTGAAGGGATGTCACATTCAGATAAGTAGTTAATGTCTCCCCGATTTTTTAAGTAAACCCCTTGCAAGATTCAGTACATGTTCCAACTACATAATGTTTGATCAACTTGTTAGCGCGAATATGTGGTTTACCTCTCGATGTCACCTGCAAATTAGAGTATTTTAATGACCAAGCATACATAAAGTCAATCTCATTGCTTATTCTAATATAATTTCTTGAGCTAACCTGCAATGTTTCTTCACTTTGGCTTAATTTCTTCTTTGTTTCACGAACTTTTCCATATACAATAAAGTTATAAACTTCAATCAAAGACCGAAACTTTTTGTTTGTCTGCAAATGATGGGAGACCTGTTTTCCAACAATTATTAAATTTTTTTGATGTCACAATCTCATCAAAGAAAACTTATTTTATCAAAAATTATTTGCAGGAAAACATGTATATTAATTTAAAGGAAACTTACGTAATTGATAATTGAACTACATGGACGAGAAGTATTCTTGATGATCCAGTTTTGTCTTCTCTGTTCAAATGTATAAGTAAGCATGTAATGCATATTTTTTTGTATCATCTCATTATGCAACCAAAAAAAGTTGTATATATGGAATCAGAAATTATCCAAAATCTATTCTCAACAGGTAATTATTTGGATTAAGTGGGGAGCATTAATATTTTTTACATAATGTGGTACACACAAGATATTGGAGTATCAATATCTTATATTATAAAGGATCATAGTTTTTCCAACACAATACGATAGAATCTATTTCTTCTCAATATGTTAATTGTTTTTTTGGTTTATTCTGTTTTTATTTTTCCCATTTCTATTTCTTTTATTTATAGAAAAAATGACTAACTTCTACTTCTACCTATATTGCTAGGCCAGACCTTATACAAAAAATTTTTAATCAAATTATGTAGCTATCTCAATGATGGTTGTGGCTATGCATCTCCAAAGATTCACTAAATAATTGGATGTGAGATGAAAACTTCCATCCTAAATCAAAATTTCATTTCTAAAAAATTCTTTTTTGGGAAAATAAATTTTGAAAGCTTCTCTTTCTAAGGAAATTGTTTAAAGTGATCGCAACCTCTGGATTTATCAAAAAAGTAAATTTATTTCCACCATAGGAATGTTATTTCTCTTTCCATTTGGTCAAACCTAAGATGATTGATCTCATCCACAAAAAAAATAATCATGAAAAGCTTAGATCAATCTTGAAGAGCTTAAGATACAATAAGCTCCAGTAAAATATAACTGAAGGAGTCTGAGATAATAGTTTCCAGAGAATAAGAACGATGGACTAATAGAATTACAACTTTTTAATAGAGTAACAATCCCACTAAACCACTAACTAAATCCATTAACCTAACTCTCCTAAACTTTAGGGAAAGCTATCTCCTACTCTAGAAAATAATAGAAACCCATGTACTAATAAAATATCAAACTAACAACTAAGCTAAGAAATAGCTATACTATAGAATTTGTCAAATTAAACTAGGAATGATGTTGTCAACTTTAACACCCTTTCTCAACATCAACTCTCCGTCTTAATCATGCCTAGCTGCTTGCAGAAACTCTTCAAGTTGTTGACACTAAAACCTTTGGTGAACAAGTCTGCAATTTGATGTTCCGATTTGATGTGCTCCAAGCCAATCTCTCCTTGCAACACTTTTTCCCGAATAAAGTGGTAATGTATCTCCACATGTTTAGTCCTTGCATGGAAAACTAGATTTTCAGACAAGCAAATTGCTGAATGATTATCACAGTACAAAGGAACTGCATAGCCTACTGGTTGTCTTAGATCCTTCATCAACTACATAAGCCATGTACTTTCCTGAGCTGCAACTGTTGCTGCCCGATACTCTGCTTCTGTTGTTGACAGCGACACTGTTGCTTGCCTTTTGCTGCACCAAGAAATCGCTCCAGTTCCATGCTTAAACACAAAGCCAGTAGTTGAACGACGGGTATCATGGTCTCTTCCATAGTCAGAGTCACAGTATCCGATCAATTTGCATTCTTCACCTTTCTTAAACAACATACCATAGTCAATTGTACTTTTTACATATCTCAAGATTCGATGAACTCCATCCAAATGAGACTTCTTTGGATTTTGCATGTAACAACTCATCACACCTATTGCATAGGAGATATCGGGTCTTGTTAAAGTTAAGTAAATCAAACTACCCACCAATTGCCGATACTTTGTTGCATCTTCCAAGTCTTTCCCTTCATGAGAACACATCTTAACATTTGGATCCAGCAGTGTTGAGGTTGGTTTGCAATTGAACATTCCAAAATTCTTCAATAGATCTTTTGAATATCTTTGGTGATGCAAGCAAATTCCTTCTTCACTGCGATCAACCTCCAAGCCAAGAAACTAGTTAAGATGTTCGAGTTCCTTCATCTGGAAGCGTACTGACAAATTCTCCTTTGTTCGCAGAATTTCTTCTTCACAATCTCCTGTTAGGATTAGATCATCCACATATACTAGCACAATAGCTAGTTTTCTGCCAACAATTTTCACAAATAGGCTGGAATCTGACGGTGCTACTGAAAAACCACTATGAGTAAGAAATTCATAAATGTCACCATACCATGCCCTTGGCGCTTGCTTTAATCCATAGAGCACCTTTCGAAGCTTACACACATACATAGGATAATCGTGACTCTGAAAACCCATTGGTTGTCATATGTAAATCTCTCGATCCAACTCTCCATGCAAGAATGCATTCTTTACATCCATCTGCCATAGGTTCCAATCTTTACTAGCTGCAAGCGCAAGTAAAACCTGGAAAGTAGTAAGCTTTGCCACTGGACTAAACGTTTCATCATAGTCTAGTCCATATTGCTGAGAAAAACTCCGAGCTACAAGACGAGCTTTGCGCCTTTCAATTGATCCATTTGTGTGACGCTTTATCTTGTAAATCCATTTACAGAAAATAGGTTTGACATCCCTTGGTTTTGTCACGAGCTCCCACATTTGATTCAATTGTAGTGCAGCAATTTCCTCCTCCATAGCTTTAATCCACTTTGGATTCTGGAATGCTTCCTCAAAAGTTTCTGGTTCCTTTTCACTTTCATCTTCTACAATGGCAACATTGACGAACTTGGGATTTTGCTTTCTGATCCTTGTTGACCTTCTGAGTGGAGGTGGTGAATCTGCTCTAATTAGCTCACCTTCTTCACCTGGTTGTTTGTACATACCAGTTTGCCACGGATTTTGAGCCACGACTTCATCAACATTGTCTTCATTAGCTTCACCTTCAGCTCCATCTAGACTCAATTGGACATGGGAACAACCTAACACATACTTGAAGACATTTGAATCTGGCAACAATTCCTTATTTGAAGACCACCGGAAGAAGCTTCATCAAATGTCACATTTCGAGAAGTGTAGCACTTCCCTGTTGTTGGATCACAACATCACCACCCTTTTCGTTGACTGTCATACTCTACAAAGATACTCCTAACAACCTTTTTGTCCATTTTGCTATGTAAATGATTAGGTACAAATACATAGCATACACATTCGAAAACACGAAAATAGTTAACAGAGGATTTCATGTTCCACAACTTCTCAAAAGGTGAAAGAAAATGTAACCTTTGTTGAGGAAGTCAGTTGATCACAAAAGCTGCAGTCTTCATAGCTTCCGCCAAAATTGTCCCGGGATATTTTTTGCGTGAAGCAGGCTCCGACAGATTTCTGCTAGGTGTCTATTCTTCCTTTCTGCTATGCCATTTTGTTGTGGCATATTTGGACATGTGAACTGATGGCGTATTCGACACTTTACAAGGAATTCAGAAAATTCATGTGAGGAATATTCCCCACCATTGTCAGTTCGTAGACAAAGAATTTTATTACCAACTTCTCCTTCAGCAACCTTTTTGAATTCTTTGAATTTTGAAAATACCTCAGACTTCTCCTTTAAAAAATAAATCCACACGTACCTGGAAAAATCATCAATGAATGTCAACATATATTTCATCCCACCAACAGAGAGTTGCTTGACAAGACCGAACACATTTGAGTGAATTAACTCTAATGGTTCCTTGGCTGTATATTTCGAATCCTAATACGGCAACTGATGCGCTTTACCATACTGACAACTAACACATATTACATCCGTACTTACTGGAAGTTTGGGAAGACCCTTCAACATTGACTTTTCCATCATGAGTCTAAGTTTAGAGTAGCTAACGTGACTCAACCGCATGTTCCATAAGTCTGCCGTCTCATTCTTCCTTGTCTTGTCTATATATGTGGTTTCTGCCGACATTACATAAATAGAGTTTAACCTTTTCCCCTTCATCACTGGCTCTTCTTTAACCTCAAGATCACAGTATATTCTTACATCTTGCGGACCAAATAGAAAATAATGACCCGAAGATGTCAATTGAGATACTGAAAGAAGATTTTACTTCATACCTGGGACATGATAAACATTTTGAAGCAGCATCATATCAACACAACTATTTGGAGACACAATAGTCTTACCAATGTGAGCTATCGGTAATTTTGTGTCATCTGTTGTCACGACTTCACGACTTCCCTTGTACTCTGACAAATTTTGCAGCTTCTTTTTGTCACCAGTCATATGGTTTGAGCATCCCGAGTCAAAAATCCAGTCATTCTCATAGTCAATTTGTTTAGAGGTTGTTACTGTAGGAGCTAGCTCTTCTTGTTCTATTGCAAAGAATGCTTCAGCATCCCAATCATCTTCACTATTTTCCTTTGGACCGGAGGTAGCAGCAGCAGCGTTGCTCTCAACCGTCCTCTTTTTGAACCAGCAAATATTGGCTTTATGTCCCTTGTTCCCACAGTTATGGCATTTCCCTTCAAACCCCTTGTTGTTGCCCCAATTGTTTTTCGAACTTCCCGTTGGACGAGATCTTCCTTCTCCTTGATGACTTTTTGACTTATCATCAGTTCTTTTTGATCCACCAGCATTGTACTTCTTGGAGTTCCCTCTGCTTTTGTTGACGTAGAGTGCTTCTTCCTCGCCTTTAAGAGAGACTCAGCTCATTTGCTTAGCCAAGGCTTCTTGACCTGCTAGCAAATTCTCAAATTCTACAAGTGATGGCTGATTTTGCCATCCTTGTACAGCAGCAATGAAGCTTCTATATTCAGTCTTCAGACCATGGATTATGATCCGCTTCATCCTCATCTCTTCAATTGGAGCTTGTGGATCTAACTCTGAAATCTCTCGACATAGCATCTTCACCTTATGAAAGTATTGTGCAATTGTCATGTTGCATTGTCCTATCGAGAGTAATTCACTCTCTAAGAGTTGGAGCCTTGTATCATTTTTCTTTGAAAATAGATTGGCGAATGTATCCCAAGCCTGCTTTGGGGTGGTGGCATCTCGTATGTGCTCTAGCATATCCTCTTCGGCCGTTGTTTTCAAAGCGAACATAGCCTTACCAGCTTTTATCTTCCACTTTCGCAGAGTGCCATTTGCATCTTCTGTTGCTGGTTGTGTCACCTCGCTACCCTTGACAACCTCCCACAGATCTTGCCCTTGCATATAAGACATTATGCAAGATGACCATGTATTATAATTGCTGTTGTTGAGCTTTTTCATTCCGCCGATGTGTCAGCAACAAAAGTCTAAAAAAAAAACTACAGTAAATGATCTCCCAAGGAACAACCTTGCTCTTGATACCAAATGAAGAACTTAAGATACAATAAGCTCGAGTAAAATATAACTGAAGGAGTTTGAGATAATAGTTTCCAGAGAATAAGAATGATGGATTGATAGAATTACAACTTTTTTATAGAGTCACAATCCCACTAAACCACTAATTAAATCCACTAACCTAACTCTCCTAAACTTTAGGGAAAGCTATCTGCTACTCTAGAAAATAATAGAAACCCACGTACTAATAAAATATCAAACTAACAACTAAGCTAAGAAATAGCAATACTACAGAATTGGTCAAATTAAACTGGGAATGATGTTGTCTACTTTAACAAATCTGACTAGTACTTATAATTAATTTCCAAACTGGAAAATTTCTATGTTATTCATTGCACTGGTACATGAAATTACTATCTGCAAATATTATTAATATAAGTATCAATTTTAGTGAAAAATAAAAATTATATACATTTCATAGAGGGATGAAATAAGGGAAGATAATTTGAAATGGATTGGTCATGTGATAGGTTATTTTATATATTGATTAATCAATCCATTTGTGTAAAATTATGGTAAGGGGAGGTGTTAAATCTCATATGGAAGAAAGTTTTCTCAAAAGACATCATTTCTTAGCATGAATTTCACAAATTTCATACATTCACCGATATCACCTTTCTCCATCGATTATCAATTACCATTATCATCGCCCAACATTATTAATCACCGCCATCAACAACTCACAACTACTATCCTCAACCATCACCACTATCAATCACTAAAATGAATCAACAATAACAGTAGCTACTATTTACAATTATTATTGACAATAAATTTTGAAGAGCAAATAGATACGAAAAAGAAATTACAATCATTTTTAGGATTAGTAAACCAAGTGAGAATATATACCTAACTTAGCAGAAAATTTAAAACCCTTGCATAAAAAACTGAAGAAAGATGCCGAATATTATTTTGATAAAAAGGATCAGGACCAAATACAAAAAATAAAATTATTATGTAAGAAATTACCCAAATTATATTTTCCAGACGAAAATAAATTTTTTTATACATAGTAGAATCAGATGCAAGTGAAATAAGTTATGGAGGAGTATTAAAATATAAATATGATAAAGAAAAAATAGAACATCATTGTAGATATTACTCAGAAACATTTACAAATCCCGAAATAAAATGGGAAATAAATAGAAAAGAATTATATGCTCTATATAAATGTTTATTAGCTTTTGAACCATACATCGTATATAATAAGTTTATTGTAAGAACATATAATACGCAGGTAAAATGGTGGATTACAAGGAAGTACAAGATTCAGTAACAACCAAAGAAATACGAAGACTAGTATTAAATATACAGAATTTTACATTTACAATAGAAGTAATAAGTACTAACAAAAATGTCATTGCAGATTACATTTCAAGACAAAGCTACACAGACGGATCTAGATGAAGAAAATACTATTGAAAAGATACTCAATACTATGACACTACTTTGTACAAAGGTAGATAGCCTTGATAAAGAGCTACAACAAATGAAAAGTCAGCAGCATGACAATAAATATGCGGAGCTAAGTCAATCGGAAGACTTGAAATTCCAGAGCTAGAAGGTGACGATGGGAAACACCGCAAAACCCAAACTAATAATTTGTTACATGCAGCTACAGGAAGCACCTCTGCAACAAAGGAAGAAAACAAAACTAGATATGTCGATTCAGACATGAACAAAATATTTGAAAAACCATTTATGCCAAAAACTCAAAAAGAACCATTATTCTTACCACCCCAGCTTAATACCTATAAGGAGAGTCTAGGACAAAATAAAAAGAAATATAATCATATAACCAGAGCCTATATAGAAAATTTTCATAAAATACAAACTTTCTTAAACCAAAATCCCAGATCCAATAATACAATAAACCCCAATGAAGACTATATTACCCAAAAACCTACAAGGATATAACAAATTGGTTGCACAACCAGGAACCAGTGCTAATTTAGTAGGAACTTGCTATCACTATGGATTGCTAAGTACCGTATATACCGTAACAGGAGATGAGATATCAACAATTCCAGAGCTACACAAAGCATTTATGCATTATAAACGGATAACCAAAGGCACACTATTTTAGATAAAAATTTTATTCAGCACCAGCCGAGATATTATATGATGAAATCAAATCTATTATACAAGTGATTAAAAATCGGACTGACAAGAGAAATGATAATACCAGAAAAATAGAAAAGCAAGAAGAAATTCAAAAGATAGAGTTACCAGGATTTTACGCAAGAAAAAGAGTTATTGGAATAGCTACAATATTAAGAATATAGAAATCATTGATATAATAAGGGTAATATGGGAAAAGATATTTGAAGAAGAAGAAGAAGAATTAATGAACCAGATATGGTATGAAATAGACGAAATAGATAGAATAAATAATGAAATTATAGACTTTAATCTAAGTGATTTAGAAATTCAATATTCAGATTAATGATAAATACAAGAATACTTAGAATAATTGGCATCAAACTATTATAGATATTACTTTATCATGTAATCTAATAAAAGAAAATGTAGAAGCATTCCAACAAACCACGATATAGAAAACATAGAATATATGTTGGAAAATATAAAAGAAATAATAAGATTAAAACCTTTAGAAAAAATGTATTATGAATGAATTAGCTCATAATAATAAGGACCCCCCCCCCCCCAAGTTGGTATCAGATAGAAACAGAATTAAGAATGGAGATAGAAAAATTTAAGGAAAAACTAACCAAAGAAACCCCAGATATAAGAATTGATAATGTTGATATAGATGAAAACTGCTCAGAACAAGGCTCAGATATAAGTGAAACATATACGGAAATAATAGAAAAAATAGAAGAAACCGAAACAATTAACAATAACATAGAAATAAATACGGAAGAAATTAAAGATAAAGCAAGTACAAGTACATCAGAAGTAAAAAATCCAAAAACACTAAGTCCTAATTATTATACAGTTAGATATGAAGAATCTGACAGATATGATAGTTTATGGAAAAAAAAATGGACACCATCTACAACATCACGAAACAGTAGCTTCTTAGATTTAGATTGTGTAACTGATATAAACAAAACAATACAACTATGGGTAGGATATATATCAAAACAACTAATAGATAACAAAGTTGGAATGACAGAAGTACCAGGATATATAGAAAGAACACTTATAGGAACAGTAAAATTATGGTTACAAAATTTAACAGAAGAAAGTATAAAGACATTGAGAAATAAGAAGAAAATAGACGGAGAAATTACAACTACATCAATTGACATATTAAACAAATATGAAATAGCTATAAGAAATGAATTCAGTAGTACAACTACAGAAGTAGAAGAACAGAATAAAGAGAAACAGTTAAATAGGAATTTAATGTCAAAATTAGCCATATGTAATATGTGTTACATAGACGAATATACATGTGTATTTAGAGAATATTATTACAAAGGAACTTACGACGCAGAAGAAGCGAAAGAAATTAGAAAATTATATTTTACAAAATTACCAGAACCATTTAGTTCTAAAATAATAAAAAGATTGGAACGAAGCAGGATTACAAGATACACTTGGAGCAAGAATGAGATATTTACAAAAAATGGTATTCAGAAATATGTGAAAAATATAGAGAAGACATAAAATGGAAAAAACAATAATCAGAAACCTAGAATGTTGTAAAGATAAGATAGCACCTCAATTTGGATGTAATGATAATTATTATAAAAAGAAATACAGAAAACCAGGGAAATATAAGAAATATAATTCCCAATATAGGTATAAAAGACCAAGAAGAAGATATTACATTAAAAATAACTAAAGCAAAAAGAACTTTTAGACCAAAGAAAAAAATAACAGAATGTACATGTTATAATTGTGGAAACTAGGACATTTCGCTAAAGATTGTAAATTACCTAAAAATCCAAAGAAAAAACAAATCTATGAAATAATAAATAATTATGAAATATATACACAAATAGATTATATAGATTATGAACCAGAAAGTGATGATAGCATATATGAATTTGAGTCACTTAAGAATGAATTATCTGAAAATGAAATAGAAGAAAATAATGATGACTGAAAAGGACGTACAAGTAATAAACAAAGAAGAATATACAAATGAGGAATCTACAGAACAAAAAGTAATATTCGATATTAATATATTCGAACAAATAAAAGGAAAAGAATTAGATCTCAATGTAGAAAAAATATTTAAGATACCATTGATAAGATATATATTTAAAAGACAAAAAGAAGAATATTATGTAGTAAGTCAAAAAGAACATATAATAGATTGTAAATACACCAAAGGAAAAGCAAGAATACCTATAATAAACAAAAGGATAATAAATAAAGAAATACAAGAAATTAAAGCTAAAGAACCAATAAAATATGTACACCTAGGAGGAACAGAAATATTAATAAAAGCCTGTTTTAGAGAAGGAATAGATATACCAATAGAAATATATTTAGCAGATGACAGAATAATAGAACCAATAGAAAGAAGCATAATAAGTGCAGTAAAAGGAAATCTAATATACCAAAAATTTAAATTTATAATAAGTGCTAATTATT
>NW_006239003.1:200924-204687 GCF_000226075.1 Solanum tuberosum
TACATATAGTGACATACTCAGGAATAAGTTTAAGTAAGAAAAAGGCAGAAATAATGAAAACCCAAATAGAATTTCTAGGAATACAAAAACCATAGATATGAATTAAATAGAACAGTAATATCAAAACGACAAGAATTAAAGCATAAGCAAGAAAGGCTACAATATAACATATATGCGTGAGTATGTCACAAATCTTTCTTAGCTCAAAGAAAAACAATATTTAACCTACAACTAGAAATACAGAGAATAGAGTATAAATTGAAATACAATTTAAAATGAATAAAGAAGAATTTGCTATAGAAGAAAAAACCTACGAAAATCCAGAAGGATTAAAAATAAAAATATTATTTTCAAATTTAGGAAGAAGGTATAAAAAAAATAGGTGAAAATCTATATCTAATGATAGAAAAAGAAACAGTAAGATTAGAAGATAGTCTAACTGCAATGGTACGAATAACTAGAGAAAATGAAGAAATAGATAGGAAAAACGAAATAGATACAATAAAACAGCAAGCAAAATTAGAAATACAACAAATCGAAGAAGTGAATAATGATAAAATAATTGCCTTAGAAAAAGAATTAACTAAGCTTAATGAATTATATGCGGCTAAACAAAAAGAAAAAGACATAGAAACAGAATTAAGAATGGAGATAGAAAAATTTAAGGAAAAACTAACCAAAGAAACCCTAGATATAAGAATTGATAAAGTTGATATAGATGAAAACTGCTCAGAACAAGGCTCAGATATAAGTGAAACATATACGGAAATAATTCATATCTAGTTTATAGTAATCTAATATAAATAAGACAAAATAATTTTAACACAATTCCCTTATATCATAGTTCTGATGAATATTATTTATATTAGATTACTATAAACTAGATTATTTTCAACAATGTTTTCCTGTCACTACCAACATCGTACTTTCAAAGGTACTCTCCTCCTAACAGCGCCTCAACTCCGTTTACTCCCCACACGGCTACTCATGCCTATGGTTTCAACTTTTAGGATGGCATAGTCTGGAAGTTTTCCTTTTTTCCTCATGTTAGCAAACTAGAAAACATGCTGGTAATAATTCTAGTATATAATAACTAATATAAACTTATTCTATCATGTCTATGATATTCAAGAATTAATAGATTTAGCTATGCATAATCATGAATATGTGTACCTGTGTAGTATCTGCAATGTTTTGATCCATAGCTTAACTTGAAATTTTAGTTTTTTTATTGAGAGAATTATTTTGTATACAAGAGGCTTTGCTTTCCGTGTAGAAAGTCTTGCCTTAGGTTTCCTTCTGGCTCTGCTATATATACAAATATAAGTAACTCTACTATACTTACTTTAATCTATACTATGGTTACTTTACACAAACTATAGTTACTACTACTTTACATAAAGTTCCACTAACTTCTATAGTAATGTACACGTTGCCTACTACTTTACATAAAGTTTCCCACTATCTGTTTCTCTACATAAAGTCTTTCTTCACTTTTGTTAATGGGACGATAACTTCTCTTCTTTTATCTTCTTTTTATCTTGCTCCTTTATCTTGTTGGCTTCTTTACTCTAGATTGACAGATGGAATCACATTATCTTCGCCATAACATTTTGAGCATTAATGGTCTGGATATTTGTGTCCAATAGTTCTGCAATAATTTGCCATTATCTTTGGTGAAATAAAACTCTGTCGTATAGCTCTTGTAGTTGGTTGTTGTTCTGATTTTAGTAGACTTAGTATCCACTGACGTATTTCTTCCATATCTGCTTCTCTGGTTTCTCTAGAATTTGAATATATCATGGTTTGTTCTCTGGCATAATAACTTCATACTGAATTTCCACTTAAATAATTGGTTGATAATTCATTTAATATTGTAGCTATTCCAATAACTCTTTTGCTTGCGTAAAATCCTGGTAACTCTATCTTTTGAATTTCTTCTTGCTTTTCTATTTTTTCTGGTATTATCATTTCTCTTGTCAGTCCAATTTTTATCACTTGTATAATAGGTTTGATTTCATCATATAATATCTCGGTTGGTGCTGAATAAAATTTTATATAAAATAGTGTGCCTTTGGGTATCCGTTTATAATGCATAAATGCTTTGTGTAGCTCTGGAATTGTTGATATCTCATCTCCTGTTACGGTATATATGGTACTTAGCAATCCATAATGATAGCAAGTTCCTACTAAATTAGCACTGGTTCCTTGTTGTGCAATTAATTTGTTATATCCTTGTAGGTTTTGGGTAATATAGTCTTCATTGGGGTTTTTTGTATTTTTGGATCTGGGATTTTGGTTTAAGAAAGTTTGTATTTTGTGAATATTTTCTATATAGGCTCTGGTTATATAATTATATGAAGATACCCTTGCTCACACCTTAGCCGGATTCAAAACCAAAAGCCATTGCGCCTTTAGCCGACTGGGAGGACTCCCTAGAAATTCCTTGTTTAGAGAAAGCTGTACAATCAATGAAAAGAGCGGACAATACGATTACTGAGGGTGAGCAGTCTCACATTCTCGAGGAAAAGCAGATGGTGAAAGGCCTGGCAAGCACATAAGCTCGATCGGGCCTTACTCACTCAACAAGGGCAGAAACTTCACTCGCCGAGGAAAGAAAATAAGGAATTTTTAGGGAGAAGGATTTGGCCCTGACTGATAAACTAACAAAAGGAAAACGAAATGCAACTCATCCGAATAAGACCAATTGGCATAGGCCATAGACAGAGAGGATGAAAGAAAGACATAGGAATTTCCCCCTGAAGCTAAAGGGGCCTCTCTCCATCCATAAAGGAAGAAGAAGGCAAGACTAAGTCATTTAGTTGTTTTCTATTTCCATTCTGCCTTCACCATGCCTACCCTGTAAAAAGGATTCTCCAACTGATGATTTTTCTGTTTCGGATGTGAAGGCTTAGGCTTCCATTTTTGTTCTAGGGTTTCTTTATTCGCCGGGGCGCTCAGTTCCTTCCTGTTCCCAGAGCTGAGGCATTGCTTGTTATAGACGATGTATGGTTCAAAAGCTAATAAGCATTTATATAGAGCATATAATTCTTTTCTATTTATTTTTCATTTTATTTCAGGATTTGTAAATGTTCCTGAATAATATCTACAATGATGTTCTATTTTTTCTTTATCATATTTATATTTTAATACTCCTCAATAACTTATTTCACTTGCATCTGATTCTACAATGTATAAAAAAAAATTATTTTCGTCTGGAAAATATAATTTGGGTAATTTCTTACATAATAATTTTATTTTTGTATTTGGTCCTGATCCTTTTTATCAAAATAATATTCGACATCTTTCTTCAGTTTTTTATGCAAGTGTTTTAAATTTTCTACTAAGTTAGGTATATATTCTCTTACTTGGTTTACTAATCCTAAAAATGATTGTAATTTCTTTTTCGTATCTATTTGCTCTTCAGAATTTATTATTTTTTGTACTATGTGGTTTTGCATTTTTATTCCATTCTTATCTATTTGTATTCCTAGAAATTCTATTTGGATTTTCATTGTTTCTGCCTTTTTCTTACTTAAACTTATTCCTGAGTGTGTTATAATATGTATGTATTTTTCTAATAATCTTATATGATCATCTTCTGTTCGTGAATATAACAATATATCATCTATGTATACTATGCAATTTTCTAATTGGTTAAAATAATTATCCATAAAATGTTGGTATCTTCCTGGTGCCTTTTTATATCCAAAAGGTAGTACATTCCATTCATAGAATCCTTGTGGTACTGTAAAAGCTGTTA
>NW_006239003.1:205054-213501 GCF_000226075.1 Solanum tuberosum
ACTTTATATTTTTCGCTTTATATGTTATCATACTTCCTTCATTATTAAACCCTGTAACTACTATAGGTGTTTTTAGTTTTTCCCATTTTTCATCTGGTAGACAATTATGTTTACACATGTTTGCTTCTGCTCCTGTATCTAACATTGGAGTGTAATATTTGTTATAGTAATTTTCTACTATTATATTTACAAGTATATAAATTTTCATATTGCTCTTTTTATTATAGAAAATTCTTTTTCTAAGGCAATTATTTTATCATTTTTCACTTCTTCGATTTGTTGTATTTCTAATTTTGCTTGTTGTTTTTATTGTATCTATTTCTTTTTTCCTATCTATTTCTTCATTTTCTCTAGTTATTCGTACCATTACAGTTAGACTATCTTCTAATCTTACTGTTTCTTTTTCTATCATTAGATTATAGATTTTCACCTATTTTTTTTTATACCTTCTTCCTAAATTTGAAAATATTATTTTTATTTTGAACCCTTTTGAATTTTCGTAGGTTTTTTCTTCTATTAGCTAAAATTCTTCTTTATTCATTTTAAATTGTATTTCAATTTATACTCTATTTTCTGTATTTCTAGTTGTAGTTTAAATATTATTTTTCTTTGAGCTAATAAAGATTTGTGACATACTCCTGCATATATGTTATATTGTAGGCTTTCTTGCTTATGCTTTAATTCTTGTCGTTTTGATATTACTGTTCTAATTAATTCATATCTATGGTTTTCTTTATCCACCTCTTGTATACAAAATATTCTCTCAATAAAAAAACTAAATTTCAAGTTAACCTATGGATCAAAACATTGCAGATACTACACAGGTACACATATTCATGATTATGCATAGCTAAATCTATTAATTCTTGAATATCATAGACATGATAGAATAAGTTTATATTAGTTATTATATACTAGAATTATTACCAGCATGTTTTCTAGTTTGCTAACATGAGGAAAAAAGGAAAAACTTCTAGACTATGCCATCCTAAAGTTGGTTTCAACTTTGATTTCTATATTCTTAAGTATATACATAATTAATGTTTTGTATGATAATATCATTTCATCATGTAAATAAGACATAATAATTTTAACACAATTCCCTTATATCATAGTTCTGACGAATATTATTTATATTAGATTACTATAAACTAGATTATTTTCAACCATGTTTTCCTGTCACTACCAACATCGTACTTTCAAAGGTACTCTCCTCCTAACAGCGCCTCAACTCCGTTTACTCCCCTCACGGCTACTCATGCCTATGGTTTCAACTTTAGGATGGCATAGTCTAGAAGTTTTTCCTAATCTAATATAAATAATATTCGTCAGAACTATGATATAAGGGAATTGTGTTAAAATTATTATGTCTTATTTACATGATGAAATGATATTATCATACAAAACATTAATTATGTATATACTTAAGAATATAGAAATCAAAGTTGAAACCAACTTTAGGATGGCATAGTCTAGAAGTTTTTCCTATTTTCCTCATTTTAGCAAACTAGAAAACATGCTGGTAATAATTCTAGTATATAACAACTAATATAAACTTATTCTATCATGTCTATGATATTCAAGAATTAATAGATTTAGCTATGCATAATCATGAATATGTGTACCTGTGTAGTATCTGCAATGTTTTGATCCATAGGTTAACTTGAAATTTAGTTTTTTATTGAGAGAATATTTTGTATACAAGAGGTGGATAAAGAAAACCATAGATATGAATTAATTAGAACAGTAATATCAAAACGACAAGAATTAAAGCATAAGCAAGAAAGCCTACAATATAACATATATGCAGGAGTATGTCACAAATCTTTATTAGCTCAAAGAAAAACAATATTTAACTTACAACTAGAAATACAGAAAATAGAGTATAAATTGAAATATAATTTAAAATGAATAAAGAAGAATTTGCTATAGAAGAAAAAACCTACGAAAATCCAGAAGGATTAAAAATAAAAATAATATTTTCAAATTTAGGAAGAAGGTATAAAAAAATAGGTGAAAATCTATATCTAATGATATAAAAAGAAACAGTAAGATTAGAAGATAGTCTAACTGCAATGGTACGAATAACAAGAGAAAAGCATTTATGCATTATAAACGGATAACCAAAGGCACACTATTTTGTATAAAATTTTATTCAGCACCAGCTGAGATATTATATGATGAAATCAAACCTATTATACAAGTGATAAAAATCAGACTGACAAGAGAAATGATAATACCAGAAAAAATAGAAAAGCAAGAAGAAATTCAAAAGATAGAGTTACCAGGATTTTACGCAAGAAAAAGAGTTATTGGAATAGCTACAATATTAAATGAATTATCAACCAATTATTTAAGTGGAAATTCAGTATGGATTTATTATGCCACAGAACAAACCATGATATATTCAAATTCTAGAGAAACCAGAGAAGCAGATATGGAAGAAATACGTCAGTGGATACTAAGTCTACTAAAACCAGAACAACAACCAACTACAAGAGCTATATGACGGAGTTTTATTTCACCAGAGATAATGGCAAATTATTGCAGAACTATTGGACACAAATATCCAAACCATCAATGCTCAAAATGTTATGGCGAAGATAATGTGATTCCAGCTGTCAATCTAGAGTTTCTTTGTTTCGTTGTATATTCATGTATAAACTTTTTATCAATCTTTGCTACTGTAACGATTTGATCCATCGTTATTCAAAAGGCACCTTGTGCGGAGTCCTAAAAATTCTTAAAATATGGTGCAAATTTAAAGATTGGGTTATACAAAGAAAATTCAAGAATTTGAATGGAAAGTCTCCTTCTATGGAAGCACTACATAGCGCCTAAACTGCTGCTATAGCTGGGCTGCAAAAATCACACCCTAGAAAATATGATGTATTTTATCTTTCCTCCCACTTATCATTGAAAAATTAGAAAAGGGTTACTCCAAAAATTCTCCTAAGACATTCTATTCTCAGGAACAATGGGGGAGAGGGAGTTCAATGAAAAGAAGGTTAAAACCCATGAATTTTTTTATCTACGTCCATTGGTGTTAGAAGTTTGTATCTAGAGTTCTTCGGTAGTTTCTTGGAGTCCAGGTTGGCTAGATTTTAATCATAACTGAGTAGTTAGACCTAACTTTTTAAATATAATATCTTGTAGTTTTTCAGGAGATTATATGTATAAGCCTTCAGACACAGAGTCTAGATGTTGGAATTTGTGGGTAGTTGTAGTTTAGGTTGATGATTGATTTAGTTGGTTAATGTTCATCATATGTTGAATGATGGGTGTTATCCTATAATAGATGACTATGGTTAATCAGATTGTCAACGGGGAATAATTTGGGAAATGATTTTTTCGAGTAGGTGATGGTTGTTTATTTTTTCCATTTATGTGATATGTGCTTGTCAAAAGCTTTGTTAGTATTGCATGCATGGTATATGATTTTGGAAAAGGAATGAACATCATCTGATTGATAAATATTTTCAATCGTATGCAATAAATATGATTACTTTGGTGTACAAGTGTATTTTTTTATTCAATGTGATTATGATGTATGATTGATGGTTAGCTCGAGTACCACTTCTAGTACAAGATATTCCCATGGTTGGCTAAGTCCCATGCTCGGTATATACTAACAGTTGGCTTGAGTACCATGCCTAGTATTGGGATATTCATATATTATTGGTTCGGGTACCACACCGGTACATACCAACAATTGATATGGGTACCTTGTTAGGTGCACTAATACTTTGTGTGTCGATTCCATGAGAGAACCAAGTTTACTTCTTAATGATGTGATTGTTAAAATTTGATTATGTTAGTTGATCAGGCTTATTTATTGTGTTATATTTATCGTATGTATGTCCTTGAGTTGTTGGGTGGGTGTATTTAAATGCTTGGGTAGTTCTTTTATAGAATGGGGTGCATACTAAATACCGTAGTGATGTTTGACAGATCCCTAGAGGTCTGGTTATTTGAAAGGTGTGATGATTCAATTATAGCTTGTTGTGGAGTTATGGATCATGTGAATGGTGAATGTGTAGTCTAGGTGAGGACCGGGAGTCAGGGTTGTGTTTCTGATAGTGATTATCTGTTTAGTTAGATTTTTTTAGGGACTAGCAGTTGGTTTGAGAGTTTGAGGGAGAATAGTAGTCTAGTTAACAACATTAGTAGTGACCTTGTATGCATGATATGTCTATTTGATAGAAGGGGTTAGGTTATGATCTAATACGAGGGTGGAATGACCTAGATGGTGGAGATGGAAGTGGAGGAAGGTGGATGACTTTAGATAGAGTGTATGGGTTCCAGGGTAATTCTACTTGTAGTGAGAGGGTTGACTGACTGGAACATGAACAATCAATACTAAGAATTATATCAGGGAACACATCTAAAAGAAAGTAGATTGTAGCCTACCTTATAGCCGATGACGTGCACTCTCAATCTGCTGAATTGAACCTTTCCCCCTTAAGGAAATTGTTTCCCTCAAGTACCCGGGTTAATGGAAAATATCCTCCCCGAATTGAATGGTCCTACTCATTGATGTATTGGTACCTAAAACAGGTTGTGTCAGCTAAGCACTCAACGACACTAAAGAAAGCTCGGATATATTTATTGAGAAGAAGAAGAAGTTTTGTAGTTCTGAAAAATTCTATTTGAGAAATTTAAGGAACCCCTTTATTTATAGACAACAAAGGGTAGTATGAACAAATATTTATTATAACTAATCGAAAATGTTACAACCCTTTGGATCTGGCACAAATTTAAAAAGAAATAACTAATGATATGATGGGAATAAATTTAATTTGTGATAGATCTAAATGTAATAGCACTTTCAATAATTTTCTTAGACTAAGAAGTTATTAAAAATGATATCCGTGAAATTCTTAATTTGTTTTGAAAGAAATATGAAATTACGATGAAATTTTGTTTTCACTAATTCAATGAATACCTAGAGATGCATGATCACGGACTGAAACACTCCATTTTTTATGGATCTAAGCTTTTATTTATTTTTCTGTTTGTCTAACCAATTGTTTTTTTTCTTCATGAATGCAAATTCTAATAAAGGAGATTGATCATCTTATGTCTGACCATTAAAAGAGAAATAATTATGGCTATGGGTGAAAATTTAATATAATTTGTGATAAGGCTAAAACTTTTATCACCCATCCAATGAATTTAGTGAATTGTCTTAGATGTATGACCACACTAATAATTAATTTTGTTACATAATGCATCATATTGACGGAGCAAGATCTTTAACTTTGACTTTTTATTTTGGTATTCCAATTTCTAGCACTTTGATTAAGTTCTTAAGATGTTACTTCACACATAAATAATAATAACTAGTGAGCTAGTAATTTTCAACTTTTTTGTAAAAAAAAAAAAAACCTTCTCTATTTCTTCACAAAATATTTGTCTTACAAAAGATTTAACCAAGTATTTCTTATTTTCTACTATATATATATATATATAGAGAGAGAGAGAGAGGGAGAGAGAAATACATATAAATAGAAAATTTACATTCATATGAAAAAAACTAGTAGCTCAGATAACTTTCCTCCATATGATATTATTCATTGTTATAGATTTAACGGAAGATAATTAACTTTTTCAAGTATTAACACATAAATATTTTGTTTCATATCCAAATCATCCAAGATTGAGAACATTACTATGATATCACCTTGCTAGAAAATTAAGTAATGAAAAATCTCATACCTCTTTCCTTGTTTAGATTCATCATATATAGAAGTGTTCTAAATCATTTATACCCAGAAGAAAACCTTAGATTAGTAGATATTAAATTATCATGATCATATTGATGAAAATTGACCATACATTGAATTAATATGTGTTTACATTTTGTACTAGAATATGGATAAGGAACACAATGTAGATTGTGGAGACGAAATAATCGCAGTTCCCATATCTTGTATCACACCTCAAGCTGATCTTTTAGAGGTAAGCTTTTAAACTTTCCTTCATTGTTTATCATAAATATTTTAAGGTGCTTAATTTTGTTCCTTTTAAGATATTTAGAAAAATCTTTTGATACATTTTAGATAACTTATTTAATGTTACTTCTCTTATAGAAGAAAGATAAAGTTATCTAACGAGTCTAAGGATTCTTTTGTCTTTTTAAGATTTTAGATGTCTAAATCTGAATGCATATATATCTTATGATAATATGTGCAATAAAATTCTTTAAATTGAAATCTCAATATTAAGAATATGTATAAAGATATGAATAATAAATAGTTAAGATAACGTATTATTGTACTTGTAAGTGTCCTTAGAATTAGTAGTATAGAACCACAAAAGCTTCATCTTAGTGAATCTCTAAAAAAAAATCATGCTCATCTCCAATCTTCACCGGCCTAAAAAATACCTCGTGTCGTAAACCTCATCTATCTATGGATCCACATCACCAATATGTTGGACCCAGTAATAACATGAGAGATCATATCCGATGAAGTTGGTGCTAGTGCAACAATTTCCAAACTAGTGCCACTGCTTTCTCTACTGCGATATTAAGAGTACATAGAAGTGCAGGACTGAGATCTATCTCTAAATCATGCTCTATTGTTTAATACTTTTCTAATTCATTACCCCCTTGGTAAGGCAAGTAAGAATTAGGCGAGTTCTAACGTTGTGCACCGCTAAAAAGACTTTTAAACGAAAGGATTAACAATACATGCATAAACACTATTCAAGAATTACTTAGTTATTATTGATATGTTGTTAATTGTTCATGGTTCCCACAACCCTAGTTGTGGATTTAGCTACTCATGCTTGAGAATTCACAATTCATATTAGGGTTAAAATAAATCATGAACTCACAATTAGAATAGATGAAAACTGAAATCTTGAATTGAAATTCAAAGTGTGAATTGCGTAAACTAGCTTCTGGAATTAAAGTGCCAAATTGTTTGTAAAATAATTCCAAAAGACCAAAACAAAAGTCTCCAAACTTTATATTTAGGTCATAGTAGGACTGTGTTACTGCAAAATCGGTCATATTGTAGGATCATTTATCCATTTTTCCTAAACTTTATATTTATTACGTTTTCAATCAAAGAAATTTTTTACATATTCATATGTTCGATAATAAGTCGTCTTATAACTTAGTGTTCAAATTTGCAGTAACACAGTCCTACTATGACCTAAATATAATGTTTGGAGACTTTTGTTTTGGTCTTTTAGAATTATTTTGCAAACAATTTGGCACTTTAATTCCGGAACCTAGTTTACACAATTTGAACTTTGAATTTCAGTTCAAGATTTCAGTTTTCATCTATTCTAATTGTAAGTTCATGATTTCTTTTAACCCTAATATGAATTGTGAATTCTCAAACATGAGTAGCTAAATCCACAACTAGGGTTGAGAGAACCATGAGCAATGAACAGTGTATGAATAATAACTAAATAATATACTAGTGATTTATCTATATTTCTATTGTTTATTGCTACTGAATAATTAGCACTTATTATAAATTTAAATTTTTGGTATATTAAATTTCCTTTTACTGCACTTAATATGCTTCTTTCTATTGGTTCTATTATTCTGTCATATGCTAAATATATTTCTATTGGTGTATCTATTCTTCTTTGTTTATTACTTGTACGTCCTTTTCAGTCATCATTATTTTCTTCTATTTCATTTTCAGATAATTCATTCTTAAGTGACTCAAATTCATATATGCTATCATCACTTTCTGGTTCATAATCTATATATCTATTTGTGTATATATTTCATCATTAATTATTATTTCAGTAGATTTGTTTTCTTTGGTATTCTTAGGTAATTTACAATCTTTAGCGAAATGTCCTAGTTTTCCACAATTATAACATGTACATTCTGTTATTTTTTTCTTTGGTCTAAAAGGTCTTTTTGCTTTAGTATTTTTAATGTAATATCTTCTTCTTGGTCTTTTATACCTATATTGGGATTTATATTTCTTATATTTCCCTAGTTTTCTGTATTTCTTTTTATAATAATTATCATTACATCCAAATTGAGGTGCTATCTTATCTTTACAACATGCTAGGTTTCTGATTATTGTTTTTTCCATTTTTTATGTCTTCTCTATATTTTTCACATATTTCTGAATACCATTTTTGTAAATATCTCATTCTTGCTCCAAGTGTAGCTTGTAATCCTGCTTCGTTCCAATCTTTATTATTTTAGAACTAAATGGTTCTGGTAATTTTGTAAAATATAATTTTCTTATTTCTTTCGCTTCTTCTGCGTTGTAAGTTCCTTTGTAAAATAATATTCTCTAAATACACATGTATATTCGTCTATGTAACACATTACATATGCCTAATTTTGACATTAAATTCCTATTTAACTGTTTTTCTTTATTCTGTTCCTCCACTTCCGTAGTTGTACTACTGAATTCATTTCTTATAGCCATCTCATATTTATTTAATATATCAATTGGTGT
>NW_006239003.1:213842-227749 GCF_000226075.1 Solanum tuberosum
TTCCATAAACTATCATATCTGTCAGATTCTTCATAACTAACTATATAATAATTAGGACTTAGTGTTTTTGGATTTTTTACTTCTGATGTACTTGTACTTGCTTCATTTTTAATTTCTTCCGTATTTATTTCTATCTTATTGTTAATTGTTTCGGTTTCTTCTATTTTTTCTATTATTTCCGTATATGTTTCACTTATATCAGAGCCTTGTTCTGAGCAGTTTTCATCTATATCAACATTATCAATTCTTATATCTGGGATTTCTTTGGTTAGTTTTTCCTTAAATTTTTCTATCTCCATTCTTAATTCTGTTTCTATCTCTTTTTCGTTTTGTTTAGCCGCATATAATTCTTTAAGCTTAGTTAATTCTATTTCTAAGACAATTATTTTATCATTTTTCATTTCTTCGATTTGTTGTATTTCTAATTTTGCTTGTTGTTTTATTGTATCTATTTCTTTTTTCCTATCTATTTCTTCATTTTCTCTAGTTATTCGTACCATTGCAGTTAGACTATCTTCTAATCTTACTGTTTCTTTTTCTATCATTAGAAATAGATTTTCACCTATTTTTCTATACCTTCTTCCTAAATTTGAAAATATTATTTTTATTTTTAATCCTTCTGGATTTTCGTAGGTTTTTTCTTCTATAGCAAATTCTTCTTTATTCATTTTAAATTGTATTTCAATTTATACTCTATTTTCTGTATTTCTAGTTGTAGGTTAAATATTGGTTTTCTTTGAGCTAATAAAAATTTGTGACATACTCCTGCATATATGTTATATTGTAGATATTACTCAGGAACATTTACAAATCCCCGAAATAAAACTGGGGAAATAAATAGAAAAGAATTATATGCTCTATATAAATGTTTATTAGCTTTTGAACCATACATCGTATATAATAAGTTTATTGTAAGAACAGATAATAACGCAGGGTAAAAAATAGGTGGATCACAAGGAAGATACAAGATTCAGTAACAACCAAAGAAATACGAAGACTTTGTATTAAATATACAGAATTTTACATTTACAATAGAAGTAATAAGTACTAACAAAAATGTCATTGCAGATTATATTTCAAGACAAAGCTACACAGACGAATCTAGATGAAGAAAATACTATTGAAAAGATACTCAATACTATGACAGTACTTTGTACAAAGGTAGATAGCCTTGATAAAGAGCTACAACAAATGAAAAGTCAGCAGCATGACAATAAATATGAGGAGCTAAGTCAATCGGAATACTTGAAACTTTCAGAGCTAGAAGGTGACGATGGGAAACACCGCAAAACCCAAACTAATAATTTGTTACATGCAGCTACAGGAAGCACCTCTGCAACAAAGGAAGAAAACAAAACTAGATATGTCAATACAAACATGAACAAAATATTTGAAAAACCATTTATGCCAAAAACTCAAAAAGAACCATTATTCTTACCACCCCAGGTTAATACCTATAATGAGAGTCTAGGCCAAAATAAAAAGACATATAATCATTTAACCATAGCCAATATAGAAAATATTCACAAAATACAAACTTTCTTAAACCAAAATACCCAGATCCAAAAATACAAAAACCCCAATGAAGACTATATTACCCAAAACCTACAAGGATATAACAAATTGATTGCACAACCAGGAACCAGTGTTAATTTAGTAGGAACTTGCTATCACTATGGATTGCTAAGTACCGTATATACCGTAACAGGAGATGAGATATCAACAATTCCAGAGCTACACAAAGAATTTATACATTATAAACGGATAACCAAAGGCACACTATTTTATATAAAATTTTATTCAGCACCAGCCGAGATATTATATGATGAAATCAAACCTATTATACAAGTGATAAAATCGGACTGACAAGAGAAATGATAATACCAGAAAATAGAAAAGCAAGAAGAAATTCAAAAGATAGAGTTACCAGGATTTTACGCAAGGAAAAGAGTTATTGGAATAGCTACAATATTAAATGAGTTATCAACCAATTATTTAAGTGGAATTCAGTATGGAGTTATTATGCCAGAGAACAAACCATGATATATTCAAATTCTAGAGAAACCAGAGAAGCAGATATGGAAGAAATACGTCAGTGGATACTAAGTCTACTAAAACCAGAACAACAACCAACTACAAGAGCTATATGACGGAGTTTTATTTCACCAGAGATGGCAAATTATTGTAGAACTATTGGACACAAATATCCAAACCATCAATGCTAAAAACGTTATGGCGAAGATAATGTGATTCTAGCTGTCAATCTAGAGTAAAGAAGCCGACAAGATAAACGAGCAAGATAAAAAGAAGATAAAAGAAGAGAAGTTAGTCGTCCCATTAACAAAAGTGAAGAAAGACTTTATGTAAAGAAACAGATAGTGGGAAACTTTATGTAAAGTAGTAGGCAACGTGTACATTACTATAGAAGTTAGTGGAACTTTATGTAAAGTAGTAGTAACTATAGTTGGTGTAAAGTAACCATAGTATAGATTAAAGTAACTATAGTAGAGTTACTTATATTTGTATATATAGCAGAGCCAGAAGGAAACCTAAGGCAAGATTTTCTACACGGAAAGCAAAGCCTCTTGTATACAAAATATTCTCTCAATAAAAAACTAAATTTCAAGTTAAGCTATGGATCAAAACATTGCAGATACTACACAGGTACACATATTCATGATTATGCATAGCTAAATCTATTAATTCCTGAATATCATAGACACGATAGAATAAGTTTATATTAGTTATTATATACTAGAATTATTACCAGCATGTTTTCTAGTTTGCTAACATGAGGAAAAAAGGAAAAACTTCCAGACTATGCCATCCTAAAGTTGAAACCATAGGCATGAGTAGCCGTGAGGGGAGTTAACGGAGTTGAGGCGCTGTTAGGAGGAGTGTACCTTTGAAAGTACGATGTTGGTAGTGACGGGAAAACATGGTTAAAAATAATTTAGTTTATAGTAATCTAATATAAATAATATTCGTCAGAACTATGATATAAAGGAGTTGTGTTAAAATTATTATGTCTTATTTACATGATGAAATGATATTATCATACAAAACATTAATTATGTATATACTTAAGAATATAGAAATCATTGATATAAGAAGGATAATATGGGAAAAGATATTTGAAGAAGAAGAAGAAGAAGATTTAATGAACCAGATATGGTATGAAATAGACGAAATAGATAGAATAAATAATGAAATCATAGACTTTAATCTATTTCAATATTCAGATTAATGATAAACCAAGAATACTTAGAATATTGGCATCAAACTATTATAGATATTACTTTATCATGTAATCTAATAAAAGAAAATGTAGAAGCATTCCAACAAACCCACGATATAGAAAACATAGAATATATGTTGGAAAATATAAAAGAAATAATAAGATTAATACCTTTAGAAAAAATGTATTATGAACGAATTAGCTCATAATAATAAGGACCCCCCCCCCCCAATTAAGTTGGTATCAGAGCCAAGTAGTAATAAATGAATATGGATAAAGAAAACCATAGATATGAATTAATTAGAATAGTAATATCAAAACGACAAGAATTAAAGCATAAGCAAGAAAGGCTACAATATAACAGTAGCTACTATTTACATAGTGTTTATGCATGTATTGTAAATCCTTTCATTTAAAAGTTTTTCTAGTGGTGCGCAACATTAGAACTCGCCTCGTTCTTACGTGCCTTACCAAGGGGATAATTTATGAGAAAAGGATTAAACAACATAGATTTAGTTAAGGACTTGCTGCAATCTAATAGTCTGACTTTAATTAGTTGACGTGAGAGTGAATACCCAACTAAATTGACAAGATGACTACTGCTTTCTCTACTGCGATATGAAGAGTACATAGAAGTGCAAGACTCAGATCTATCTCTAAAAATAGAATAAAAGTTAAACAAAAATGCGTCATATTTTTTTTTAAATTATATATAAGATGTCTAAATATGAATGTGCGTAGGAATGATAAGATGTGCATTAAAAATCTTTTAATAGACTACTCAATTTTAAGATGAGATATTAAAATTTGAACCTTAAGTTATAAGAGTACTTATTATCGAACATATGAATATGTAAAAAATTTCTTTGATTGAAAATGTAATAAATATAAAGTTTAGGAAAAATGGATAAATAATCCTACACTATGACCGAATTTGCAGTAACACAGTCCTACTTTATGGAGGACCTAGTATCCCCATGAATATTTTTTAAAAGTATCATGTTGACATTTATCTAGTGTGTGACACAAGATGAAATTCAATTGTGAAAGAATAAAATTATTTATGAGATTAAATTTCAATTGAAGTGTGAAGGAAGGATTACTATTTTTACTTTGTTGGAGGAAGTTCTCTAAAAGACGGCGACGTCAGGCGAGACATTTTATGTTGTTAGGGGTGAGGCGTAGGCTCCGAGACACATGACGTATCTCCGAGATATCTACGGTTCGTAATATCATGTATATTCAATGTTATAATTTTATTACAAAGAAAATAAGTAAAAGTAAAGCATTCAATATTGTTACAAATAAACTTTAATAAATAACCTATGATATACAGAAAACAGTATTATGATTTTTATTTGAGAAATGTATTAAAAACCAATAATGAAGAAAAAAAGCATTATAATTATTATTCGAGAAATATCATTACACCAATAACAAAAACTATGATTTAAAGCAAAAGAAGTTCTAAAAAACTAAACAAATTAACGCCCATGGTGTACATTTTTATGTCTAGAGCTTACATTTTTATTCTTGGAGATTACGCCCCAAATATTAAGACCCCCCTCCCCCTAAGACTCACCCTAGGACTCACCCCAAAAATATTTTTGAAACCACTTGTTGGAAGAGTGTAAATGAATGATAACGATCAAACTCCTTTACTTTTACTTTTAAGTCAACATGCATGTTCAAATGAAATAACAAAGAGTTGACTTTTTATTTCTCTCACCCAATAAAAGCCTAAGAATTTCTTTTAAAATATATTTAGGGTGGGGAGGGGGAGGGGGTCATAGGACCACACAATTATGAGTGTATTACAGTGAATTCTACCATACTAAATGTGTCATTTCAGCCATTTTACCAAGAAAATTATAAAACTAAAATTAATCTAATATAAGATCAATAAAATATTTTTAAAAAATAAATAAATGATGATTGATGGTTGTCATGGTTAGCTATAGTGGTGGATGATGTCAATTGAGGAAGGTTTATTTACTATTCATAGTTTTGCGGATAGTAGCTATTGATAGCTGTGGTGGTAGAAGTTGATGGTCATATTTTTGTGGTGGTTGATAGTTGAACAATAGTGATAACTAATAGTTGTGGTGATTTATGATGATGGATTACAATATATAGTTGTGAATTATGATGGTAGTTGTCGATAGTGTTTGCCGATTTTTCTTATAATGATGATTAGTGTAAATAATAATTGTAAATAATGGTTGTTGATGGTGTGGATGAATTGTAGATACTGATAGTGGTGTTCATTTAGAAATGTAGAAACTGATAGTGGTAGTGTTTGAAGTTGATAGTAGTAGTTTGGTGGTGGTTGATAATTTAACAATAGTGATAACTAATAGTTTTGGTGATTGATGATGATGGTTGACAACATATAGTTGTGAATTATAATCTGATTGTTGATACTGTTGATTTTTGTTATGATGATGATTGATGTAAATAATAATTGTAAATAGTGGTTGGTGGGGGTGTTGGTTCATTGTAGTGATTGGTAGTGGTGATCATTAAGAATGGTGATTGTGGGTAGTTTATTGTTGTAGTTAATAATGATGATAAATGATGATGAAAAATGATAATGAAAGGGTGTGGCGATAGCGGTGAATAAATGGAATTGGTGCACTATTATATTTTAAGAAATCTTTGAATAGACATGTTAATGTACTTCATGGTTCATCTGTGAATTAGTTAGTAAGTCATTTGAGCCATCTTTCCTCCATATTTACATGGACCCACTTTTCATTCCATTTGTGGAAATTTTATTATCTATAAACCGTTCCTAACGAGTGATTGGCTAAGCATGATGAAACACTTCTTACCGACATGTTCCTAATACACTTTTTGGCATCATATGAGAATGAAAAATTGGAGCATTTTATCCATCCATGGATGAAGAATCGCGACCATAATAAGTTTTGGTTGACCATGTTTATAGAAAAAAGAAACTACTTAACACCTTCACTTACCATAATTTTAATCGAATGGACCGATACATCTATAAAGCAATTTATGACATAGACAAACTATCTAATAAGATCTTCTCTTATTTTATCCTTATTTAATATATATATATATATATATATTTGTCTATAGAGAACATATTTAGTAATAATGACCAAATAGCATCATTTCACAGGCCAATGCAATGAATAAGATGAATTTTTCTATTCTAGAATGCAAAGTTTGGTAAATCTAGGTGAGAAAAGAGGAGATTGATCATCTTAGGTTTGGCCAAATCAAAAAAACAATTGTGGCTATAGTGGAATTTAATTTAATTTTTGATAGACCTAGAGGTTGTGTACATCCTCTAAAATGAATGTAGTGAAACTTACATGATACGTGACCACAACAATCATTAATATTGTAATAGAATGCATATGATTGATGGACACTCATCTTCTTCTTCTTCTTCTTTTTTTTGGGTATTCTTGCACTTTAATTTTTCGTTTTACATAAGATCTTACAATTTTTTTTTCCAGATTTTCTACTAGAAGCAACACAAAATTGAAGATGATGAGGATGCAATATTAACGGATGTTCCAATATCTCTTACTGCACTTGATGAAGTAAAAGTCGATGTTTTGGAGGTAAGCTTTTGAAAAGTCTCTTCATTTACAATTTTTTTAATTTACTTCCTCTTAAGTCATGTACAAAAATATTTTGATGGGTTCTTGAACCACTTTTTAATGTTAATTGTTGTCACGGCCCGAGCCTACACCCTGGATGTGGCCGGCACTCGAGAACCATTGCTGGTCCCCAAGCGAACTCTCATCCTGGCTAGCTACAAACGGAAGACTAACCCAAGCATACAAAAGTATAAAACTGAAATAATTTCAATAAACTCCAATATTCAACCTTTTTAAAAGTCTTTACAATACACAAAATAAAAATAAATACAAAAACTCCTCAACTTTGTCTATGGATGAAGACTATACTATTACAGAAGTTTATCAGAACAAGACCCGCGACATCTCAAAACTACTAATTGTAAGATTAAGGTGAAGCCCTTTAAACTATAAGAAGGCTCACGAAAGCTAACTGGAATATCACATGACCCCAACGAACCGCCTGTTGATGATCTTGAATACCTGTATCTGTATCATGAAACGATGCACGACAAATGGCACATGGAATGTACGAGCATGTAAGAGGAATTCTAAAGCATAAACATAAGCTTGATCTGGTGGAAAAGAAACATACTTACCTCTTCTCAACTAACTCAACTTAGTGAAACATAGTTCAACTCAGCTTAGAGGAATTAAGGCTCAACTCAACTCAGTGAAACATAGTTCAACTTAACACAGAGAAATAGGGCTCAACTCAACAATAAGATACTCAACTCAGTGAAACATAGTTCAACTCAACTTTGTGAAATATAGTTCAACTCTAGATACTCAAGGATAAAGAAACACTAAAAGATGCAATATATGGAAAGCTTTTAAAACAATCCATAGAAACTCAATGTATTGAAGAATACAATAATAACAAAATTTGTATATAAAAACACAATATAACTCTATGAGAGATTCTCTAATCGACAACTATCACTATGAGCTACGTATGATACAACGTCTAGCCATGCTGCCAGAACTCTCATATACTTTGCCAGGGTATAAAACCTCCTACTAAGTGGATCCACTAGTCTATGCTAAAAAGAAATAAGGAATCATCTAAAAAGTATGACCCTTTATACCCACGTTGGCTACATGGTTTATGGGGATTGTGAGCTGTTAGAACTCTACCCCATATCGGTGCTCAATACTACTCCCAAAATATATCTATTTCATCTGGTTAAAAACATAACTCTTTCTGTGTTTTGAGATTATTACTCAAACATCATTCTCTTAAAAGAAATGGTACTCAAACTTCTCAAAACTCTTTTGGAAATCTAAGTTTCCTCCTCTTTTTAATGTGAAAACATTTACTCTTGGGTATACTTATTTCCCATGTATTCATTTTGAAAAAATGAACTCAACTCTACTCTTTCTCAAACTCTAGTGATCAGGTCTTAAAACAAGTTTAAAGTGATTGTAAAAGACTTCTCAAAATAGGGTTCATGTAGAATTATGGGCGTGAACGACTCAATTCAAGGTTTTCAATAACCATACAAAGAACTCAGTACTCGGAACTCAACAATTTGAAAACTCAAGAACTCATTATACTGCTCATCACGAGTATGCTCGACTCAGAGGGTTCATGTGGAATTATGGGCATGAACAACTCAACTCAAGGACTTCATCATACTATTCATTTCAAGAATATTCGACTCCTAGGGTTCATGCAGAATTATGGGCATGAACAGCTCAACTCAAGGACCTTCATGGGTAACACGTAATAGCCCCATGACTAGGAATATAACCTCAAAGGGGTTAGGAACTAAATATTCAAGACTTGGAACTCGAAGATACTACTCCTCTCAAAGATACTCAACTTTTGGAGTTCATGCGGAATTTATGGGCATGAACGACTCGACTCAAGGGTCTACATAAAATAATGGAACCCATGTATACGACTCTTCTCATTCTCATACTTACTTCCTCAAAACATAGCTCAAATTGATAGTTCATCTCAAAGGATTCACGATTTAACTCAAAGACTTTCTTGAACTATTCTCTTAACTCTTACTTGAATTTGACTTATGAATTCAAGACTTATGATTCATGATATGAAGGATCTCCATGATAATATAGATTCACGAATACATTCCCCTCATTCTCATACTCACCTACTGGAGTCTTGAAACAAGTTATTAGAAAATGTCGAAGATTCCTCAAATGGACTCAACGAAACTTTCTAAAAATATTCAAAAGAACTCTCAAGACTTAACTCTTAACTCTACCTTGAATTTGAATTATGAATTCAAGGTTATGATTCATGTTATGAATGATTTCTAGGCGTTTAGAAGTAGTTTAGAGTGTTTGGAATTAATTGGGAGTAAAGGTACACATTAAAAGAACTTAGGCGGGTAAAACGCTGGAAAAAGGGTGGGGCAGGTGACCCTGGCACACTTCTTGCGCGGGGCACCAACCCCTAAAATTCAGAGAACACTTCCTAGCGCAATGCTGGGGCACTGCCCCGCCCTCCACCAGAAAGATGTGACGAATTTTCTTCTTCAATTTTTTGCTCAAATTTGCCTAGAATCGAATGGTTTCTTCCCAACTTACTTCGATTCGAATACCTAACATAAGTATACGAAAATCTACTCAAAAAGAACTCTCAAACTCCTAACTTTCATCTCACGAACTCATCGAAATCCCAACAAAACATGATATATAATGAAACTTCAAGAACACTTATCAAGAACTAATCAAGAAATTAAATTGCTCAATATTTATGGATAGATTCGCAAATGAAACTCATGATTGGTACGTGGGTGAACGAACCCAACACTATGGAATCTTACATATCTCAAACAACTAGTTTCTTGGTGAAATCTTTAATTTCTTGAATGAACGCCTAGAACTTTGAACTTTTTCTCCTCTTTTCTCTTCTTAAACTCCTCTAAAAACCCTAATCGTATTTTAGGAATAACTAAAACTCAATCAGTTAAGACCCCTAAAACCTTACCTAAAACGCTTAAATCCAATTGGATAAGGAAAACACCAAAATGCCCCTCATATTTTCAGGTAACTTTCCATATTTTGATAGCCCAACTTCAAACGGGCATATCTCCGTCATACGAGTTCAAAAATTAGGAAACTCGGTGGTGTTGGAAAGAGGATTCCAAGACCTTTAATTTTATATCTTATGGGTCTGCTAACTCATCCTGTGCTAACAGTTATGGTCGTTTGAAGTTGACCCAAAACTTTAGAAGGACTTAGAAATGACTTGAATGAATTCTCTTTAATTCTTTTCGGAACTAAAGATGCTATATCTAGTGACCTGACCTTAATACTTAAGAACTTTTAAATTCTTCGATAAAATCTTACCCACAACGAAACATGGTTCGAGTCTTAGCTCAACAAAAAATTTCTTGGGTGTTACAATATCTCCCTCTTGGGATCATTCTTCCTCGAATGACGGCTGGACTAGGTATTGAACGGGGTTACTCTTATCATCTTTGCCATACCAACTAGAATTTGCCCGCATTACTATTCGGAACAAACTAAGGACTCTCATTTTGCTATTTCTCATAGAAAAACCTCATCCTCTTCTTCCTCGTTATTTATAACCTTAAACTAAATTATCACACCATCATTATCACGATAGTATCATTAACCTTCTCTTTCTAACATTACTCCATTACTAAAAGGACCTCTAAAAATATATCTTCCATACTCTATGGAACTCATTACTATCTTATTCTCAAACACTTGACTTGATTTCTCATCTTGTCATCTCCCCCTTAGGTCTAAAGCTGACACTTGAAAGCTATGTACCTATTCCATTATCTCTAACTAGTTAACCTCTTCTAATTACATACCCTCTCGGTACACCTCTTAATGCTCTTTTTTACTCTTGTGACTTAGGCACACTTCACTGCCCTTATCTAAAGGTTAGGTTCTCTCACTTGTACCACTCATATTTATTGTAGCTAATCACCTCAATTCCTTACCTACTGTATGTCAAGTCTTCTATATCAAATATCAAGACTAACATCATCACCCTTAAGGTGCCATCCTTTTGATCAAGACACTCATCTCAAATTCAATCTTAATGTTTATTACTAAACCCGAATATCAATATGATTGCTCACTTACTATACTAACTTACCACTACTCAATACAAATTGAGAAACACTCGTCCACTAGGACCTTATTAAAAGTAGTCAATCCTTACCTTTTTGTCTCTACACTCACAAATTACCATCATATTCCACTTCACAACTTAAATATGATTTACTCACTTACTGCACATTATCTCTCAAATAGTTCTATCATCCTCTGAATACTCCTGCTCTTCTATTTAACACTTACACGTGGTCATTACCTACACAATGACACTTTATCGCAAACTCATCTCTAGCTACAACACACTATACCTCCTATGATGGAATCTTCACAACTCATCACTTCTTAGTCTACTCATAGGGGAAAAACTCTTCATTAATAACTTACTAGGTGCATGATAGTAACATAGCTTGTCGAAACAACATCTCCCTTACTTAGATTACTAAACATCTGCATACTTTCCTCTAACTCTGGGCACTGTTACTACTATTACTCATGATCTCGTAACTCATGCTACCTTTTCGGGTGAACATATTACCCAAGCTCAAAACATACCATCCTCATAAAGGTCTCAGCTGAATAAGGTTTAGGGAAGAGTGTACAACTCACTTTTAGCTCAAACGCACGATTCATATGAACATGAGTGATTTCCTCTAAAACTCAACACGTAACTTACTCATGGGCTTCTCTTAAGCACCTCTGGAGTCTCATGAATTCTTCAAGACACTTGCTAAGAGCAACTCATCGATAAGGACTGACTTTGCTTTTCAACCATCTCTAGTATGAGGGGTAGTCAAATGGATATGAGAATACATGAGTTAGAATAAATTTGTCTGACATAGCTCTATTGCACAATTAAGAGAATGAAAGAAGGGAAACTTTTCTTAAATGTGTGTAGTCCCTCGTTTATAGAAGTGGGGTACTCACAACCATAAACAAGACCTACAGACATAGCTTCATAGACACACTAGGACACTTGAACTATGTGCTATGATACCAAGTTTGTCACGACCCGAACCTACACCCATGACATGGCCGGCACTTGAGAACCATTGCTGGTCCCCAAGCGAACCCTCATCCTGGATGGCTACAAACGGAAGATTAATTCAAGCATACAAAAGCTTAAAACTCAAATAATTTCAATAAACTCAAATACTCAACCTTTTTAAAAGTCTGTACAATACAAAAAAAAAGTAAATACAGAAACTCCTCAACTCTATCAATCTATAAAGCCTGTACTATTATAGAAGGATATCGAAACAAGACCCACAACATCTCAAAACTACTAACTGTAAGATAAAGATGAAGTCCCCCGAAATATAAGGAGGCTCACCAAAGCTGACTAGGATAGTAGCTATTAATAGCGGTGGTAGTAGAAGTTGATAATCATATTTTTGTGGTGGTTGATAGTTGAACAATAGTGATAACTAATAGTTGGGGTGATTGATGATGATGGGTTACAATATATACTTCTGAAATATGATGGTAGTTGTCGATAGTGTTTGCCAATTTTTCTTATAATGATGATTGGTGTAAATAATAATTATAAATAGTGGTTGCTGATGGTGTGGACAATCGTGATAACTAATAGTTGTTGTGATTTATGATGATGGTATACAACATATAGTTGTGAATTATGATGGTGATTATTGATGTTGTTCGTTGATTTTGTTATCACGATGATTGATGTAAATAATAATTTTAAATAGTAGCTGGTGGGGATGTTGATTGATTGTAATGATTGGTAGTGGTGGTCATTAAGAAAAGTGGTTGTAGGTAGTTTATTGTTGTAGTTGATAATGATGATCAATGATGATGAAAATTGATAATGAAGGGGTGTGGCGATAGCGGTAAATAAATGGAATTCGTGAACTATTATATATTTAAAAAATCTTTAAATAGACATGTTAATGTACTTCATGGTTCATCTGTGAATAATTTGGTAAGTCCTTTGAGCGATCTTTCTTCCATATTTACATGGACCCACTTTCCATTCCATTTGGGGTAATTTTATTATCTATAAACCATCCCTAACGAGCGATCGGCTCATGTTTGAGCATGATGAATCACTACGTACCGAACTGTTTCTAATTCACTTTTCGGCTTCATATGAGAATGGAAAACTGGAGCATTTTATCCATCCATTGATGAAGAATCACGGACATAATAAATAGTGGTTGACCCTGTTCCCAGAAAAAAGAAACAACTTAACACCTTCACTTATCATAATTTTAATCAAATGGACAGATACATCTATAGAAGAACCTATTACATAGACAAACTATCTCAAATGATCTTCTCTTATTTTATCCTTATTTAAAAAATATATATATTATGTTTGGCTACGGAGGATATTTTTAGTAATAATAACCAGATAGCATCATTTCACATGCCAGTGCAATGAATAAGATGAATTTTTCTATTCCAGAATGCAAGTTCTGGTAAATCTAGGTAAAAAAAGAGGAGATATATGAATTTTTTGTATTTGGTCCCGATCCTTTTTATCAAAATAATATTCGACATCTTTCTTCAGTTTTTTATGCAAGGGTTTTAAATTTTCTGCTAAGTTAGGTATATATTCTCTTACTTGGTTTACTAATCCTAAAAATGATTGTAATTTCTTTTTCGTATCTATTTGTTCTTCAGAATTAATTGTTTTTTGTACTATGTGGTTTTGCATTTTTATTCCATTCTTATCTATTTGTATTCCTAGAAATTCTATTGGGGTTTTCATTATTTCTGCCTTTTTCTTACTTAAACTTATTCCTGAGTATGTTATATAATATGTATAAATTTTTCTCATAATCGTATATGATCTTCTTCTGTTCGTGAATATAACAATATATCATCTATGTATACTATGCAATTTTCTAATTGGTTAAAATAATTATCCATAAAATGTTGGTATCTTCCTGGCGCATTTTTATATCCAAAAGGTAGTACGTTCCATTCATAGAATCCTTGTGGTACTGTAAAAGCTGTTA
>NW_006239003.1:227763-229049 GCF_000226075.1 Solanum tuberosum
TTTTTAGATTCTTCTTCTAACTTTAGATGATAAAATCCTGATTTACAATCAAATTTGCTAAAATAATTGTATCCTTGTATTTGCCTTACTTTTAGTACTTTGTTTGGTATGGGATAATTGTATGTTTTTGTTTTTGCATTTAAATTTATGTAGTCAATTACCATACGGCTTTTACCTCTTTTTTGTTCACTGTGTTTATTTACTATAAAATGCTGGACTAGTATGTTTGCTATTGCTTTCTTGAATATATTTATTTTCTAATAATTCTTTTATATTCATTTTAAAATTCCTTTAAAATCCTCAAAAATTATATTTCAATGGTTTTTGGGTTATTATACTATTTTCATCAATTAATTCAATTTTTACTTTTGTTTTGTATTTTTCCCATCCTTTTAAGGGATCTTCGCTATATAACATATCTAATTTTTCTTGAATTATTTTTAATTTATCTATTGAAAATATTATTAAATCTATATTGTGAGTACTTTCTTTAATATTTTCTGGCTTTTGAGTGATTTTTTCACTCCCTTTAATCCATGGTGTAGGCTTTTCTGTTTTTATTATTTACTCTTTTTGCTCCTATCTTTTGTTTACATGGTGTGGTAAACCACCAATGTGTTTTTGTTATTACATGGGGGATATAGTTTCTCTAGAAATGGCAATTCTAAAAGCATATCTTTGTTTATAAATTCATAACTATATATATCTTCTATAGTTAATAGTTTATCCCATATTTGTAACTTTATATTTTTCGCTTTTATATGTTATCATACTTCCTTCATTATTAAACCCTGTAACTACTATAGGTGTTTTTAGTTTTTCCCCATTTTTCGTCTGGTAGACAATTATGTTTACACATGTTTGCTTCTACTCCTGTATCTAACATTGGAGTGTAATATCTGTTATAGTAATTTTCTGCTATTATTTTTACAAGTGTATAAATTTTCATATTGCTCTTTTTATTATGATCTTTTTATTTTATAAGTTATAATTAATTGTGTATTTTCTAGGTTATATGGTTTCATTTCTTCTAACCATTTTATTCCTAATGTTATATTATCTTCTTGGTATATCTTAAAGTCTATCAATATTATTATACCTCCTATGATTATTTCTTTTCGGGTCGTTTCCTCTATGTGTAACAATTCTTTTGGTAATTCTGGACATACTTGTTCTTTAGTGGTTATTTCTTCTTCTAATACTAGTTCTCTAGGTATATAATTTTCTTCTTGTCCCGTATTTATTATGATAATATGTTTTCTTTGTTCTATTATTCCAGTTATATA
>NW_006239003.1:229151-337375 GCF_000226075.1 Solanum tuberosum
GTTCTTTGGCTTTAATTTCTTGTATTTCTTTATTTATTATCCTTTTGTTTATTATAGGTATTCTTGCTTTTCCTTTGGTGTATTTACAATCTATTATATGTTCTTTTTGACTTACTACATAATATTCCTCTTTTTGTCTTTTAAATATATTCCTTATTAATGGTAACTTAAATATTTTTTCTACACTGAGATCTAATTCTTTTCCTTTTATTTGTTCGAATATATTAATATCGAATATTACTTTTTGTTCTGTAGATTCCTCATTTGTATATTCTTCTTTGTTTATTACTTGTACGTCCTTTTCAGTCATCATTAGTTTCTTCTATTTCATTTTCAGATAATTCATTCTTAAGTGACTCAAATTCGTATATGCTATCATCACTTTCTGGTTCATAATCTATATAATCTATTTGTGTATATATTTCATCATTAATTATTATTTCAGAGATTTGTTTTTTCTTTGGATTGTTAGGTAATTTACAATCTTTAGCGAAATGTCCTAGTTTTTCACAATTATAACATGTACATTCTGTTATTTTTTTCTTTGGTCTAAAAGGTCTTTTTTCTTTAGTATTTTTAATGTAATATCTTCTTCTTGATATTTTATACCTATATTGGGATTTATATTTCTTATATTTCCCTGGTTTTCTGTATTTCTTTTTATAATAATTATCATTACATCCAAATTGAGGTGCTATCTTATCTTTACAACATGCTAGGTTTCTAATTATTGTTTTTTCCATTTTTATGTCTTCTCTATATTTTTTCTACATATTTCTGAATACCATTTTTTGTAAAATATCTCATTCTTGCTCCAAGTGTATCTTGTAATCCTGCTTCGTTCCTAATCTTTTATTATTTTAGAACTAAAATGGTTCTGGTAATTTTGTAAAATATAATTTTCTTATTTCTTTTCGCTTCTTCTGCGTCGTAAGTTCCTTTGTAATAATATTCTCTAAAATACACATGTATATTCGTCTATGTAACACATATTACATATGACTAATTTTGACATTAAATTCCTATTTAACTATTTCTGTTTATTCAGTTCTTCTACTTCTGTAGTTGTACTACTGAATTCATTTCTTATAGCTATTTCATATTTGTTTAATATGTCAATTGATGTAGTTGCAATTTCTCTGTCTATTTTCTTATTATTTCTCAATGTCTTTATACTTTCTTCTGTTAAATTTTGTAACTATAATTTTACTGTTCCTATAAGTGTTCTTTCTATATATCCTGGTACTTCTGTCATTCCAATTTTGTTATCTATTAGTTGTTTTGATATATATCCTACCCATAGTTGTACTGTTTTGTTTTATATTAGTTTACACAATCTAAATCTAAGAAGCTACTGTTTCGTGACTGTTGTAGATGGTGTCCATTTTTTGTTTGTGTTTAACCTTTTATTCCATAAACTATCATATCTGTCAGATTCTTCATAACTAACTGTATAATAATTAGGACTTAAGTGTTTTTGGATTTTTCTTGAATTATTTTTAATTTATCTATTGAAAATATTATTAGTTCTATATTGTGAGTACTTTCTTTAATATTTTCTAGCTTTTGAGTGATTTTTTCACTCCCTTTAATCCATGGTGTAGGCTTTCTGTTTTTATTATTTACTCTTTTTGCTCCTATCTTTTGTTTACATGGTGTGGTAAACCACCAATGTGTTTTTGTTATTACATGGGGATATAGTTTCTCTAGAAATGGCAATTCTAAAAGCATATCTTTGTTTATAAATTCATAATTATATATATTAAGAGGGGGTGTATTTTTTCCCTTATGGTAGATAAACAATAAATGAGAGAGAATATGAATTTATTACATGTTATTACAATGCCAAAAACAAATATTTTTTTCTTCTCAATTTATTTGATGTTGTTTAATTTGACACGAATTATATAGACTACATATTTTAAATCTTGTAAAAAAATAAAAATAAGGAATAAAATAATTATCTTCTTAACAAAAAATACCCTTTATCATTTTAGAATCAAAATCTATTTCACTATAAAATTATTTGTGTCCTTGTTTATCTATATATGCTCGGCTACCAGCTCCAATAAATAATTTAAGTTAGCAAACATCTAGGTTTAATTTTCAAATTATATAACACAAACCATTCAATTGTAGTTAAATTTTTTTTATTTGCACAATGATTTTCTCAACGGAAATTCAACTTTCCTTTGTTATCATCATGAATTTAATTTCTTGGATGACCATATAATTAGTAAATCAAATTTTATTTGTTTTTGAAGTATTTCAATTGGTAAATATTAGTTTAGGACACTTACAAGATTATTTTCTGCTAAAGGGAATTTGTAACTCAGGATTTGTGTTGTTGATCATTGAAAACCTGCACAAATCGGATGAATTTCCTTTATCCAGATTCCAATGTCCTCAGAAAATGTAGAACATTCGTTTGTGTTTTGGATAGATAACCCTAGCTGTTTAATGTGGTGGAAATAAACCCTCTTTTTCTACACCTATAATGGAGTTTATACAACTAGGATTAGGGTTAATGATCACTAATGGGCTAATGGGCTAATCAACTTATTGGTGGACCTAACGCAATAATTATTGGAAAATGGACATAACTATTAAAACATAAGCCTTATATTTACTCGTTAAAATCCTACATTATGGGATATGTCATGTATTGGAAATGTATCATTATGTAATGTATCAAAAAGATATCATGATACATCATGTATTGGAAATGTTTCATTATGCGATGTATCATTAAGGTATCATGATACATCATCTAGAAGAATTATATGATTGTGTAATGTATAGAAGAGGTATCATGATACATCATATATCATAAAGGTATCATGATACATCATACAAAATAAAGGTATCATGATATCATCAACTACAAAATCTAGATAACTGTTCTCTACATTTCAAATCTCGAAATGTCATATAAGAACTTAAATAGTTCACATAGTTGATGCACCACAATAATCATCTAACTTTTATTCTCTAATTCACAACCCCCAATTAAAAGAAAAAGAAAACTAAGCTAATGGGATAAATAAAAATCATCATTTTAAAAAAAAAAAGGGATAGAATATTACTGGTATATATGTCATGACCCAATTCCTCGAGTCATAATAATACCTACTATAACCCTCTAGTAGGTAAGCCAACCCGTAACACAAAACAACAAGTAATAGATATAAAGGTAGAAACAAATCAGAAGCAGTAATTCAATAATAGAAATGGAATAACAAACATAAGAAAACTAAAATGATATATATACAAAAGATCCCTCCTAGAACCTGGAATTTACAAGTACAGAGTTGTCTAAACACAAGAGTTTTAAGTCCCAAAATTGGACCCAAAACAAAAGCTTATCTCAAAAAGAAAAAGACTAGCTATCAAAATAAAGGTAGAGGTCAGTAAGTACGGGAACCCAAGTACTTACCTCACCTTAGAACTGAAGCTACAATGGGCTTGAATGATCAACGCCGATAGCAGGTGCTCTGACCTACATCACGGAACATATGCGGAGTGTAGCATGCATACAAAAATAACATGTACTCAATAGGTATCATAGGCCGACTAACTCGCAAGGGGAGTGTAGACCAGAGTAAGAGGGAGTCAAGCCAGCTATTGCGGTTGTGCCATTTGGTAGGCCAAAGTAGTCTACCGGTGGTGAAAATACGATAGTAGAGCAGACGGAGGCACCACCGTAACACCCGAAAAAGTATGGAAAGTAAAAGCAATATGAAATAATAGAATATAGACACAGTAGAAGTCAAAGTGAAATTTCAAAAAATGCACACGAGTGTACTAACAATAGAAAAATAATTAAATTCAACTAATTAAACATAACTTACCCCATAAGCTCAAAACGTACAAGCATGCACAAGTTTAAATAAAAAATTGAACAGACCCCCGTAAGTCTGACAGGTGTACATAATACCTAAATCTACTAAGAACAAGTCACGATGAGTCATGATCTAGACAAAGCGTTTCCCATACCTCTAACCATAGATAACCTCCAGGTAACCAATAAGAGCCTCCTAAATCTAAGGAGTACAAAGCCTGAACCTCCAACTGCAGGTGGTCTCTTAAGTCGCAATAGGCTTAAGCTAGAGTGTATCAACACCTTAGAGGATAAATGGTAACATGACTTGACCTTGAATCATTGAGTATAATAGCTTCCAAAGGACCTAATATAAAGTCATCATCACAGAACCACCATGGAATGCTGTCTACAAGTAGATATTCAACACAATACTCCAAGATCGAACCAACTTCAAGGCCCAATCACCAAGTGAAGCCTGAAATCAAAAACACAATTCACGGGGCCATAGTAAGAGGGAGAGTGGATTGAAGGCTATTAAAGTTGAGTCCTTGCCTAATCTAAGTCTTATATCTATCATATTCAAGCATGCTACACAGGTTCATAGGGAGTTAAGCATCAGAAACGATATCAAAACAAAATGAGGCCAAACGGCTCCAAATATAGCACGACTATGGCTAGAACTATTCTAAGCCTAAACTATGGTCAAACATGCTCAAACAATTAACAATAACAACAATTGAGGCCAACCAAAAGTTAAGGGTGATTACATACCACAATCAACATGTTCCTAATCTTGAAAATCCCATAATACGCCTAAAACATGATATGTAACAAACTAGCATGATCAACTAGATTTCCATCCCCAATTCACACAAATAAATATCATTTCACACATTCAAGATCAATATAATGAATGGAAAGTCATAGCCTACCTTAACGCTAACAATAATTCGGGGCTTAGAATAGTGGAAACCAACATCATGCTACAATTCACACTTTAAAGAACAACAAACAAGCAAAGGTTGTCCCAAAATAGAGGAAAATACCAAAAATTAAGAGTCTCTAACATTTCCCAATAACACAGCCACGTAGCCCCTCACTTTCGGAACATAGTGAACTTCAAATAAACAAAATCTAAGATATATTAGAGGAGAAATCGCCATAGGAAAATTATAATTCCTTGTTGATTGGGTCTAAAAGTCATATTTGAAAGGTTCCTATATGTGTTTTTCCTATACATAGACTTCGAACTTGGAAAGTAAGTCCATGAGAACTCTTTCAAAACACATAATTTTGGAAAAGGTTTTTGGAAGTACAGAAGTGGTTTCATATGCATTATTTGTTAATTGATGATAAAAGAACATAATTTATTCTTTTTTATAAGCATTTTAGTAAAGTAAAGTGAAGTAAAGGTAAGTTCTGTAAACTAGGACTATTGAGCATTAGTGATATCGATTGTTTTAGGGAGTAGTATTGAGCACCGAATGGGGTAAGAGTCAATTTTTAACTAAAAGCCCCATAAAATACGTATTCAGTGTAGGATAGATCGTACCGAATTTTGGGTGACTCCTCACCGCCTCTTTGTAAGGCATATTAGATGGATCCATAGTTATAGTTAAAATCATGTACCTCAACAAGGTATAGGATGGTCCTTGCAACGTGGGTGGAATGTTGTATCATTGATAGGCTCATAATGACGGTTGTCGGTTACAGAAGCTCCCCAACATAGTGAAGTTTATTATTTTGATCTTGCTTTCATTGCCTAACTTATTGTAAAGGAACAAATGGTTTTCACTACTTGTTCATAATCCTCCATAAAATTATGAATAACTAATGAAAATCAAAATTCTTGGCCATAGAGATTTCAAGAATCTCAAGAAAGGTTTTCTTGATTGTTTACCTTCAACCTAGGGTTTCAAGGCTTCTAATCAAGTTCTTTTTCAAGATTCTCCAAGAACATTTTTCTTCCATGTATGTAAGGCTATCATAGTGTTGGACTAGTTCATCCTCAAGCCCTACATCTTCTTTTAAATCAGTAAAAGAGAAATCTAGGATTCTTTTCCTAGGTATGAGTATTCTTGAGATAAGTTGATTTTGAGTTCTTGAGTTCATGTTTCTTTTTAAAGAAATTCTATTCCTAATTATTGAGTTTCTATATTGATATGGAGCTCCTAGAGTTGATTTGTTCATGTGTATATTTCAGCATGAACCGTATTTTGAGTTATAAATCTTGAGAAGTTTTTCAAAGACCACACTTGAGTTTCAAACTGAGTTTTGAGGAAGTAAGTATGAGAATGAGAAGAGTCATATACATGAGTTACATATTGTTACTTAGACCCTTGAGTCGAGTCGTTCATGCCCATAAATTCTGCATGAACTTCATCAATTGAGTACCTTTAAGAGGAGTAGTATCTTTAAGTTCTAAGTCTTGAGTATTGAGTTTCTAATCATTTTGGGATTATATACCTAATTATGGGGCTACTACATGTTACCTATGAAGGTCCTTGAGTTGAGTAGTTCATGCCCATAATTTGGCATGAACCCTATGAGTTGAGCAATCTTGAGATGAGAGGTATCACTAAGTCCTTGAGTTGATTAGTTCATTCCCATAATTCCGCATGAACCCTCCGAGTCGAGCATCTTTGAGATGAGTAGTATAATTGTAACACCTCACATCTCAAAATGAAGAAAAATCCTAGTTTTTCATAAAACTGGTGCCAGTACCAACGGAACCACCCACGGACTGTAGGTGGGACCACTGACCATAGGTGGGATTCCATTGTTAAGGCCCAACTCTTTATAGACTTTGATACCACCCACGATCGACCTGTACGGTCCGTGGTTGTACCTACAGACCGTAGGTGAAGGTCAGCAGCCAGTTAGAGGGTAATTGTTGTTGGGTCAACTTCAAGTGGTCAAAACCCTTAGCACAAAATGAATTAGGTGGCCCATGACCTACCAAATGATAGATAATTTAATCCTCTTTCCAACACCACCAAGATTGCTAAAATCCCATCTCCGAGTGCAACGTTATTCTCATTTTAGTGAAGACTTGTCAGACAGACTTGACCAACGACCCCACTTACGGTTGGTAGGTCGACCTACGGCCAGTAGGTCCCTTCGTGAGTGGCTTTCATCAACTTTTAAATTAGGGTCATTTAGGGCCTTTCCTATGTGTTGGGCACTTAAACTACGTCGTTTGATGCCTAAACTACGTCGTTTTACTTAGAATAAGCCTAATAACCTAGTCAGACACACCCTGAACCCTTATTCTCCAAATATCATCCAAATTAGAATGAAAAGAGGAGAAAGATGCGTCAGTTTCTTTCAAGAACAAGCAGCGGTGTTCTTCAAGTTTTAGCCCTGAAATCCAAAGGATTTCTCCATCAATTTCATCGGCAGGTATGTGAGATTTCACTAGTGGATTCCTTTATTCCACTAGGTCCCTAGAATTCAGTCAGATTCTTGATTTGCTATATCATGTTTAGACCTAGGGTTTCTCAAACGTTGCATAATTGTTGTGAATTAGTTGTTATAGTATTCCTAATCAGATTATCATGTTTTTGTGAAATCATTTCTTAATTATTTGCATGAAATTCAGAACCCTAGTTGTGTAGATTCTTCTAGTTTATGAATTACACTTGCTAGTTCAGTTTAAACATATATACATGCTCCAGTTAAGAATGTTTCATTGTCAGCATTTAAATGTTGCATTCTCATATTTGCATGTCAGAACATTGAGCTATCTAGTGTTTCAGCTCTGTTGTGTCATACGCATTCCAGTTGTGAGTAGGTTTAGACCGAGTTAGACTAGGGTTCACCGTACTGTCATAGTCCCATAACTATGTCCACCCGTAGGTTTATCAGTACCCTCCGTTGGGCATCAAATTTAGTGATCATGCCAGTCATGCCTTTATACCCTTGGAAAGGTATATTGGGTCCTCTCAATTGGGTGTATACATCGGAGTCCACATTTAGCTCACGTGGTTTTATGTTGGTTATTAGTAGCTCCAACAGTTAGACTCTATTGTACTTGACCAGGTTTTCTGTTATACTTCTGTATTCAATCTCAATATATCATGTTCAAAATTAGTGGTTGGTCAGTAGATTCAGTTTAGCTTTTCAGTATATTTCAACATTTACATTCAATTAAGATTATATTATTGCTCAATATGCTTTGTTCATTTATGCATTTTTTCAACTATATTCCATATACCACATGCTCAGTACATTCCAAGTACTGACGCATACTCTACGCTACATCCTTTCATAATGTAGGTTCAGGTACTCAGGATCCAGAATATGCATAGATTGGTACCTGATCTCCAGTTCAACAGATTTAGTGGTAAGTCCTCATACTTCGAAGACAATAGACATGCTTTACACTTTAGTCTTTTTATTTAGTTTTCAGTTTTGCTAGAGTTAGCTGGGGGCATGTCCCAGCAACTCTAGTCAGTTAGAGGCTTTTTCAGACATAGTACTAGATTCAGTTTTATTTTTGAGTTTGATCTTCCAGTTGTTATTAAAATCATAGTCTTTTATATAATTAGATCAATATTGGGTATTCCCCACTTTTAGTTATTACTATTTAAAGCTTCCACATAGTATATTTGATTTAGTAATATTTTAGCATACTGATGATATGCTAGCTCAGGGTTAGCTTGTGGTCACTCGTGATCCTAGGTCCAGTGTTTATGTCCAGGGGGTGGCCTCGGGGGGTGACAATCATGACTCCTTGAGTACTGGAGTTGTTGAGTTACAAGTATTGAGTTCTATGCATGGTTATTGAACACCTTAAATTGAGTTGCTTACATCCATAATTTGGCATGAACCCTATTTTAAGAAGTGTTTTTACATATTGTTTTAAAACTTTTTTTAAAAACTTGAGCACTGATTGAGAAAGAGTAGAGTTGAGTTCATTTTCTTTAAAATAATATACGGGAACTAAGTATTCCCAATTGTAGATGTTTTTACATTTAAGGTGAGAGGAAACTCAGATTTCCAAAAGAGTTTTGAGAAATTTGAGTACCATCTGTTTTAAGATAAAGATTTTTGAGTAATAATCTCAAAACACAGAAAGAGTTGCGTTTTTAAACATATGAGATAGTATATTTTGGGAGTAGTATTGAGCACCGATATGGGGGACAATTTATACAACTCATAGCCCCCATAAACCATGTAGCCAACGTGGGTAGAAAGGGTCATACTTTTTAGATGATTCCTTAATGCTTTTTAGCATAGACCAGTGGATCCACTTAATAGTAGGTTCTATACCCAGGGAAAGTATAGGACAGTTCTGGCAGCATGGGCGAGACGCTGTATCATCACATAGCTCATAGTGATGGTTGTCGGTTAGAGAATCTCCCAAAGAGTTATATTGTATTTTTATACAAATTGAATTATTATTTTATTCTTCAAACAATTGAGTTATTATCTACTATTTAAAAAGTTTTCCATATATTGAATCTTTTATTGTTGCTTTATCCTTGAGTATCTTGAGTTGAGTATTATATCTTTGAGTTGAGTATCTTATTCTTGAGTTGAGTTTAGTTGAGTGAGTTGATAAGAGGTAAGAACGTTTCCTTTTTATCAAGTTTAAGCTTATGTTTGTGCTTTAGAATTCCCCTTACATGCTCGTACATTCTATGTACAGAGCCATTTGGCCTGCATCGTTACATGATGCAGATACATGTATTCAAAATCATCAACAGGTGTTTCATTGAGGTCATGTGAGAATCTAGTCAGCTTTGGTGAGCCTTCTTATATTCCGGAGGACTTCACCTTTTATCTTGCAGTTAGTAGTTTTGAGATGTCGTGGGTCTTGTCCTGATATCCTTTTGTAATAGTAGAGCCTTCATAGATAGAGAACGTTGAGTAGTTTTCAGTATGTATCTTCTTGGAGTTGTTTTTTACAAACTCTGAGTTTATCTATTGAGTATGTTTTAGATCATTTTAAAGATTGAGTATTTAAGTTATTGAACTTAATTCAATTTTAAGCTTTTGTATGCTTGAGTTAGTCTTCCGCTTATAGTCAACCAGGATGAGGGTTCGCTTAGGGACCAATAATGGTTCTCGAGTGCCGGCCATGTCCAGGGTGTAGGCTCGGGTCGTGACTATATGCATACAATGCCATACATAGATCCTCAACAATCATAAAAATCAAACATATGTTGATGTTATACAAAAGATAACACATATTGTCACACTTTACTTTATTAACTAGTATCACTGATAGTACTAGGAGTAGGTTAAATATCAGTGGTGCCCTAGGCTTCAGAGTCTAGAAACGGTGGAGAGGCTTTTGTATCTCCCGAAACATGAATAGTGGTGATGGTGGTGGCTAGCGTACTCAATGAGACCTTAAGAATCCCCTCATAAGTTGATGATGTAATAGTTAAAGTTTGAGAGTCCATCACAACATAAAATCCACTAAAAAGTCCTACGTCAGCTGGCAATGAGCTGGAAGAAGCTCCACTCATACAAGTTCTCAACACAAATGACTTCAATTGCTCATGAACCCTCGACCTCCTCTGAGCTTCCAATATATCTTCCTGCTCCAGGTCTTTATTCATGTGTTTTCTATTATTTGATATATTGGTTTTCTTATCTTCCTCACGAGGGCTCTTGCCCGAGGCTTTAGGGAGCAAACTTAATAAGTGAATAGTCGACTCCTCCTCCTCTAATTCTACAATATCTGTAATTGAAAACTTCTTTGTTGTTCTCTATTTTATATGGATGAGCTCAAAATCCCAAAGGTATAAAAAGGATTGTACTGGAGTCCTTGATGCAGAGTATCCAAGTCTATATGTGTTGCATCATTTCCCAAGTTTACCTGCTGAAGTCCATGTAAATCTTAATTTCTCTTTTTCTCTTTATCTGTGGCAATAAAATTTTTACAAAATTATAAGAATCAAATAGGGAAAGGATAATGAACATGAAAACGACAATAATACTACCAATAGATAGAGGAACTATATATTTCATTGCGACTTCCTTAACTTTGCTTGCCAATATTTGAAGGGATGTCACGTTGAGATAAGTAGTTAATGTCTCGCCGATTTTTTTATGTCAAACCCCTTGCAAGATTCAGTACATGTTCCAACTACATAATGTTTGATCAACTTGTTAGCGTGAATATGTGGTTTACGTATTGGTGTCACCTGCAAATTAAACTCTTTTAATTACCACGAATACATAGAATCAATCTCATTACTTATTCTAATATAATTTTCTTGAGCTAACCTACAATGTTTCTTCACTTTGGCTTAATTTCTTCTTTGTTTCACGAACTTCCCCATGTATAATAAAATTATAAACCTCAATCGAAGACCGAAACTTTTTGTTTGTCTGCAAATGATGGTAGACCTGTTTTTCAACAATTATTAAATATTTATTTTGTCACAATCTCATCAAAGAAAACTTATTTAATCAATTCTTTTTGCAGGAAAACATATATATTAATTTAAAGGAAACTTACGTAATCGATAATTGAAGGACATGGATGAGAAGTATTATTGATGATCCAATTTTGTCTTCTCTGTTCAAATGTATAAGTAAGCATGTAATGCATATTTTTTTGGTATCATCTCATTATGAAATCAAAACAAGTTGTATTTACGGAATCCAAAATCTATTCTGAAAAGGTAATTATTTGGACTAAGTGGGGAGCATCAATATTTTGTACATCATGTGGTACACACAAAATATTGGAGTATCAATATCTTATATTATAAAGGATCATGGTTTGGCCAACACAATACGATGGAATCTATTTCTTCTCAATATGTATAATTGTTTTTGTGGTTTATTCTGTTTTTATTTTACCCATTGCAACTTCTTTTATTTATAGAAAAATTGACTAACTTCTACTTCTACCTATATTGCTAGGCCAGACCTTATATATAAAATATAATCAAATTAGATATCCAGATCAATGATTGTTGTGGTTATGCATCTCTAAAGATTCACTAAATAATTGGATGTGAGATGAAAACTTCCATCCTAAATCGAAATTTCATTTCTAAAAATATTTTTATTGGGAAAGTAAATTTTGAAAGCTTCTCTTTCTAAGGAATTTTTTTTAAGTGATCGCAACCTCTGGATTTATCAAAAAATAAATTGATTTCCACCGTAGGAATGTTATTTATATTTCCATTTGGTAAACCTAAGATGATTGATCTCCTCCAGGAAAAAAACAAGAAAAGCTTAAATCCATCTAACTAGTACTTGTAATTAATTTCCAAACTAGAAAACTTCTATGTTATTCGTTGCACTGGTACGTGAAATGACTTATGAAAATATTATTAATATAAGTATCAATTTTAGTAAAAAGTAAAATTTGTATACATTTTCTTAGAGGGATGAAATAAGAGAAGATAATTTGAGATAGATTGGTCATATGGTAGGTTATTTTATATATTGATGAATCAATCCATTCGTGTAAAACTATGGTAAAGGGAGGTGTTAAATCTCATGTGGAAGAAAGTTTTCTTAAAAGGCTTATCATTTCTTAGCATGAATTTCACAAATTTCATACATTCACCGATATCGCCTTACTCCATCGATCATCAATTACCATTGTCATTCCCACCATTATTAAACATCGCCATCAACAACCCACAACTACTATCCTCAACCATCACCATTATCAATCACTACAATCAATCAACACTAATTGTAGCTAATATTTACAATTATTATTGACATAAATCAGCGAATCATAGAACTATCAACCACCACCAAACTACTTTCATTAACTTTTATCACAACCATTACAAATATGTCTACTATCCACACACCATTATTAGTGAACATACAATCCTCAATTGGCATTCATAACCGTCACCACTAGCCATCACACTCAACATATATATATTTTTTAAAGTATTTTATTGATGTAGTATGTTTTCATTAAATTTTAGGGAAAATGGCTTAAATGACACCAATTTTATGGTTAGATTTGTTATAACACACTCATACTGTAAGGAAGGTCCTATGACTTACCTTGATATTTTTGCTAACATATTTTTTGACATTAGTGAGTTGAACAAAAATCAAAGTTTTCCTATATGGTTTGTACACACACGTTGATCAACATGAAAAACAAAGGTTTTCGATCGTTATCATTATCATTCACACATGTTTTTTCCTATAAGAAATAAATTGAATCTTTTGAAATTTATTTGATGAATCATATATTCTTCCATAATCGAGTTTTGGATAACAAAAGTTAAAAAAGTGTCCTCTAAGCCATTTTTCGTAAGTCTTATATTTATTAATTTTTTAATAGAGATTATTTTATAATCAAATATACAATAATAAGTAGTACTATTATTTAATATTTAGATATTAATTTTAACGACCTGATTACTTCATTAGGAAAAATCCAATGGTGAAAGAATTGGGGTCAGAAAACTTTTGGGTAGTAACTAGGAAATTCCTAGCCTTGTTCATATTTGGACGAAATATGAGTCATGTGGAGTCGAGGAAAATCTGATAATGAATGAGAGAACTGAATATGATTTTGAATACATTAGTAGATTGCTAAGATGTTAAGGAACTCATACGACTTTACAGAATTGAATTCAGGCGAGTAGAACTCCCGAAATTGATTTTCGTGTGAACGAGTAGTTTTTGACTGTTTCCAAAAACTTGTTGCACCCAAATCGAACACGCAAGTACATGTGGTTGTTCAAGTATTAAAGTGGCTTTTATAAAGAGCCGGGTATCATATCTACAGAGACTTACACTTAGAATCACTTAATTTCTCCAACTTTCAGCTAAGGACAAGTGTTATCAGAATTTCCAAGAGTGATTTATTTTATAATTCTAAGAGTTAAACAAATGTAACAAACACAATTCATTTTCAAGGGTTTAGAAAAATGATCGAGTAAAGTCCAGGGCTGCAGCTTTTATCAGGATTCATGCAATTAATATCATTTAAATGGGTATTTATCAACTATTGAATCAATCAATCATAGGGTTAACTGTATGATCATGGTCTCCCGACTTCTAATCGCCTACAATAAATAACAACCTAACTACATCGTTGAGTGGGGATAGGCTGGATTAAGTACTGAGCATACGATTTCTTCATGTGTAGTGACCAAACATGGTTTCTAGGTATATCCCTATCCTAGATACAAATTAACCCTAATTATTAAGAATTAATCATGCTCCTTATGCCCCACGTTCTATCCTCTTACCTTTCCCGAGTTCAATTCGGACAATGTATTTATTTCAATGGCGATAAGTCACGAAATACGAAAAACAAGAACATAAGAAAGATTCATATGATAATTGATATTAATCCAATGAAAACTTAGTGAGATACAGTCATCATGTAGCCACAACCCTAGAACTAGGGTATTTAGCTACTCATAATCAAAGATTCGATCAAGAAATGTTTAATAAACATAAAGAGATCGAAAGTAAAAGAGTTTAGGAAAGAACCCTAAAAATGATGAAAACGTTTTCCCATGTAGTCGTTCTTCAAAATCCAGAAAAAGAATGTCTAATAAAATAAAATATTTAACTATTTATACTAAAAGTCGAAACAGACAAAACTGGGAACATGGGGAGTGACACGGAGGCATCTTTAAATTCCCATTCACACACAATTGCTCATCTCCGCGACGCGACACTCCACAGAGTGTTCTGCCTCAAACTCACTTTGTTGAATTAATTTAGGACTCCTTCTCCACGACACGGAGAGGGCACATAGTACTTTGCCTAGAATTTGATTTCACGAGCCAAATTATAATTCCTCTTCGCGACGCGGAGAGGATACAGAGATGCCTTAAGTGACATTTCTTCAAGCTTCTTCGTTGCTTTCTTTCGACTCGGATCTTTTGTGTTCCCCATTGTCCATTTTCGTGCTCGTTTCTTCAATTAAGCTTACCTACACAACTAATCATGTTGGTTAGCTTATAAACAACCAAAAGACTCGATACGACAATAAACATACACATATTGAATTCAAACTTAGCTTAAATGTGGGTATTATTGTATTTCTAGGCATAAAAATATGCCTAAGATCACTAACCCACACTTAGAGCTTTGTTCATCCTCGAACAACTTACTAACTACTCCTAGACCTAGGCTCACTACTATAATAATTGTGCGTCCGCCTCTTTCTTCCAAATATATGTAAATAGTTAACACATGCATGATTTCATTCAAATATGCATGATTCCTGTAATCGACTTGACAACTTTTAGCAACCAACACATTCAGCAATATGTGCACCATTACATATTACCTATCCTTCATACACCAAGTGCCCCTCGCTCCAAAGAATAGTCCACACACTGAACTCAGCAAATTGAATATGCTTTAAGGACTCTGCAAACAAGGTACACTCTCACTCAAACAACAACATCATACATGCATGCATTGAGAACCATAAGCTTGACCATTATGTACATCTCTACTAATAAAGTGTGTTATGCTCAAAATCAAATAGGACTTGTTTCGATTGTAATGTAGGCTTAAGGTGAAGGAGGATTCGTTTAAATGAAATTAGTGATTGTCCTCCCTAATGCACCATATTTAATTTCCTTCTTACATTCACAACTTTTTCTTTTCGTCAGCCCCCTCTTTCTTCATAGGTTTCCACTAGTGTTACCAACCTTGCCTTTATTTCTCACTCGCCCCTTCATTTTTCTTTTTTGACAATCAACAAAAGCCACCCTTGACTTAGAGATTTTTCTCGAGTTAAGGTGCACAATGCCCTTTTAAGGGCCAGGGCCATCATTAAGGTATTCACTAAGTTAGCCACCTTCAACTTAGGTTTTTAACCTTAGTCGAAGTGCACAATGTCCTAAGGACCAGGGACAATCTCAGATTCAAACTCATGGGGTATAATTTTACCTCCTCTTTTCACTTTTCTCCAACAAACTAAACATTTCCACCATATTTACACTTTCCGGTGTTTTTACTTTTCCTCCTAACATAGTGCATTAGGGATTTAGGATCAAAGCTAACGGTATCAATAAAAGGGATTCAACTTCATTACGTGGGTGAGAACAAAATTAAGGCTAAATAGGCTCAATTGGGCTATACTAGGGAAATTATTTCTGAAAAGGCTAAAATTCAAGACAATTCAAAGAAGGCCTATTGTCATCTTCTAAGCACCACAACACTTGTATTTCGCTTCAATAACGTGCCGGGCAAGTACTAGACTCAGATGCATTCATGGATACTACAAAATCTCTCCACACATGGCACTAGTTCTAATGAAGAATGGTTCAATCACAACACACAATCAGTTTATGCACGAGGTCCAAATTAAGTTTAAGTTGCAATCAAGTCAAATACAAAAAGTTCAACTGCATTCATATATCAATTTCAAGCATGCTTTTCATACATATTCCTTTCAGAATTTCAGCTTCAGCATAAACCAACCTAAGACTCAATGACAAAATAGCCTTTAAGATGGTCGTCATCCATCTATCATTGGTCAACGTGACTCAACTACGACTACTGATTCAATCATACAAAGACAATTTTTTTGTATTTTGTACGGTTCAAAGGGATTATCCTTGGCCAAAGAATCGAAAACAACCTCCAAGGAACCCAAAATAAAACAAAACAAAGACAAAACATACTCTAACAATGTTCAACAATAAAAAATATATATACAGACAAGGTATGCTTTTCACCGTTCACCCCAAACGTATACATTAGCAGTGTCCCCAGTGCTTTACAAAAATTAAGAACAGTTCAAGAGGTAAGGTGAAAACATTTCCTAATCAATCTTCAATCGCATCACCCCCGTCGGCCTCATCACCGGCCTGAGCATGGTCTACCTCATCATCCGAGTCGGACTCCACATCTGAGCTGGTCCGCAATCTCTCCTTATCGATCGGAATGTCATTGTCGACCGACTCGTGAAATTCAGAACCAATGCCAAGTAGGGCCTTGGTGTGGTCATTCAGAGGGTAGCGCCTCTCAACCTCACCCAACTGCAAATCAGTGGACACCAGACAACAATTTTGATAGCGCAACATCTCTAAACCATACATCCTGGCCATAATCAACTCATCCCGTCGATGGCGCTCAGCAGTGGTAAGAGTTGGGCCAAACTCAGTGTCGGGCACTTTTGTCCTAGTAATGTCCACCGGTGCTAGAAATGGGGGTGCTATGTAGTCCAAATTTTCTTCGGGAACACCTACAGCACGACACATCTTTGTAATCAGACCACCAAAACCATACCTGTGGCCTTTGTGAACCCGGGCCTTTCGCATAATTGATTTCAAAATAGCTCCAGTCATCAAGGTATATACCAAACACACCCTGTCACGAGTAATATCTGTGTAGTGGAGCCTCGGTATTAAACAGTTCATGACAACCTTCAACCAGACGCGTGTCTGCATACACATGTGAGCATAAGGAAAAGATTGGTGATATCTCTTTCCACTATGCTTAGTCCATTGTGCCATGGACTGTGGACCGCACAGAGTATGTCTGATGGACCGGTATGGAGGGCGTATATTTAACCCTGTCAGCATTAGTGGGTCTGTATCCTGTGGTGTACCCAATGTGTCATTTATACTTGAGGGAGTGATAGGCACGTTTCTTCCTCGCACCGTCACAAAATGGGATCTCGCCTACGGTGCCTAGTTGGCATAGAACTCTCGGACCATGTACAAGTTGCACTATTCCGGTTCGGCGAAGATAAACTCCATCCCTAGTTCCTTAATCCACTTCAGGATCTGTGGAAATTCACGCACCAAGCTGTCCCTATCAATACAAACATCAGAGAAATAGGTGGCCTGGATGTGCTTTTTGTACCAAGCCTTGCCTTCCCTGGTGACAACTTTTACCCCAAATCGCCTTGTTTGCTCTATGGGGACTGCATGTACGAGTAGGACATTCCTACTACGGACACGTTATGGCTTGATGTGGCCACTTCCTTGCCGGGTCTTTGTGAGCTCGACATCATCACCTGCAGGTATAGTTGACTTCAGCTCACTACACATAACAGTGACAACAATTGGGTCACACACCACCCCACACTTATTTCAAAGCAGTCACAAACCTAGGTACTCATACTTCAAACATGCGTACTCAACTAAACCACAACAAAACACCACAAACCTCAACACATGTTGAAACCAAAATTTCAGGCCCCCTACGCGATGCGCCAAGTACACAGACCCCTCTACCTCATCCTGGAAAATGAAATCCAGGCGAGGAGAAATTTATCCCCAGCTCCGTGATGGGGCTCCTTCACATATTTGCCTTGGATCAAATTTTTTGATTCCTGCACATTTCAAGTTCAACAGTTGAAGGGTTGCCTCCCATCCAACGCCTTAGTTTTAGTCATGGCACGACTCATCCTTTTGTATTTTTCTTGATTTATCAATTTTTTATACTAATTCCTATGATTTGAATTAACAAAACAAAAGAAAAAAATTCCTAACTAATACAAGGGTTCACGGGTTGCCTCCTGTGTAGCGCCTGATTTAATGTTGCGACACGACCCAAATCATGACTAATTCATCATTCAAAGTGAGCGCTTCAAGCTCATGATCCATATCATTCTCAAAATAGTGCTTGACTCATTGCTTGTTCACAATGAAAGCAGAGCTCTTGTCCTTGTTCCTTAGTTCCACCGTACCATGTTGAGTCATTATCACAAATTCAAAAGGGCCACTCCATTTAGACCGAAGCTTTCCGGGGAACAACTTCAACCTTGAGTTAAACAATAACACTAATTGACCAGGCTCAAAGGTGCGTGACACAATATGGTTGTCATGTTATCTCTTGGTCTTCTCTTTGTACAACTTAGCATTTTTATAGGCGTGAAACCTAAACTCTTCTAACTCATGCAGTTGTGTTATTCTCTTCCTTCTGGCTAACTCAACCTCCAGATTCAACTTTTTGATCGCCCAATATGCCTTATACTCCAATTCAGCTAGTAGATGACATGCTTTTCCAAACACCATTCGAAAAGGAGAAGTCCCTATTGGTATCTTGTATGTAGTCCAGTATGCCCACAAAGCATCATCTAGCTTGTTAGCCCAGACTTTCCCATGGGCATTCACAATCTTTTGGAGGATCTTCTTGACCTCTCAATTAGACATTTCCACCTTCCCACTAGTTTGGGGATGATATGTTGTAGCTACCTTGTGTCTCACCCCATATTTAGCTAACAAATTACACACTGAACTATTAATAAAGTGTGTACCTCCATCACTAATCATAGCCCTTGGAGTTCCAAACCTGGTGAAGATGTGCTTCCGGATGAATTTCACAACCACCTTTGAATCATTAGATGGTAATGCAACAGCCTCCACCCACTTGGACATATAGTCCACTGCGACTAAGATGTATTTTCCTTTGTTTCATCAAGTTCTGCATTCTTTAACACTTGGTTCAGACAAATACCATGCTTGGGTTAATGCTGAAGTTCTAATGGAGAAATGTCTTGTGGGCATTTTGGATGACAGCAAATGAAAACTTTGTTCCATTGATCCCAGAAACAACTGTATCAGAGAAACATTCTCACTACAAGAAGATTGTTCTTTACAGAAGACGAGACATTTTTGCTTCTTCTGAGGAAAAGCTTACATGCCATAGTATATTGGACTAACTATTTACATACTCAAGGATTTTAAATTTTTTAAAGTTGTATGTCAAAGAAACTGTCTGAATCTTGGACTAATAAAATTTCAAGAAGCAGAAGTATCCAAAGTTATATTCATTACTTGGCTGATTGTGTATTGTTTTTAATTGCATGATCTTTTATCTTTTTAGCACTAAGCTAATCAAGAATGCAAATGAATTGGAGTTTGTCTGGAAGAGTGATTTACCTTCCAGACACTGCGACTAATATTCCTGACCCGCCAATCTATCCAGTAACTGATCAATAAAAGGCACTGGGTAATGATCCTTTCTCGTGGCATCATTCAACTTTCTATACTCCATGCAGATACACCACCCAACCACTGTTCTTTTGGGGATCAACTCATTCTTTACATTAGTTACCACCGTCATTCCGCCCTTCTTGGGCACACACTGTATTGGACTTACCCATTTACTATCTAATATTGGGTACACGATGCCTTCATCTAACCACTTGATTACCTCTTTTCTCGCCACATCCTTCATCAATGGGTTTAGTCTCCGCTGATGGTGTGCACTCGACTTGTGCCCTTCCTCCATGTATATTTTATGTATGCACAACGCGGGACTAATTCCATGGATGTCGGATATTTGCCAACCCAAAGCTTCTTTTCTCTTTTTCAAGATGATTAATGCTGCTTCCACATGTGCATCAGACAATGCTGCAAACAAAATAACCGGTAAAGTTTTATCTCCACCCAAAAATGCATACTTAAGGGGGGCTGGCAATACTTTTAGCTCCAGCTTGGGTGCTACGTCAATGGAGGGCTTGGGTGGAGGACCCATCACCTTATTTAAAGGCTCCCAACAATCTCCGGATGTACCTATAAGTGCCACATCAAGAAATTGCACCATTTCTTATGCCTCAACATCCCAATATATATCATCTCCTACTAACACTCGCTCTATTGGGTCCTTAAATGTAATGTATCGAGCCTCTACCTTAACAATATCACAGTTATGGCAGACAACTCATCATAAACAACTGGTAGGTTTAATGCTTTGTACATGTCGAACTCCAGCTTATCATGTGCCTGCATAGTAAGTTGCCCAGCTGCTACATCTATCATAGCCCGCCCAGTAGCCAAGAAAAGTCTTCCCAAAATGAATGGGACCTTAGGATCTGGCTCAAAATTCAACACCACAAAGTATACTAGGAATATGAACGATCCCACTTGCACCAACATATTCTCTACAACACCCTCAGGCCTAGCAATGGATCTATCAACCAACTATAAGATGATGGTAGTAGGTTTAGGACTACCGAACCCCAATTTTTTGTACAAAGAAGTTGGCATCAAATTGATACTAGCTCCTAGATCAGACATTCCTCACGCATGAATGCTTTGCCCTATAGTGATCTGAACCGTAAAGATACCCGAATCATTCAATTTAGTGGGCAACTTATTTTGGATTCTGGAGCTGCACTCTTCAGTAAGTGCAACAGTTTCATATTCAGTCAACCTTCTTTTGTTCGCCACAATCTCCTTCACATATTTTGCATACCTGGTATACCCTGCAAAACATCTACCAATAGTAAGTTAATGTGAACTTCTTTAAAAAGAGAGAGAAACTTACCAAAACATTCATCCTCCTTCTGTTTCTTGAACTTTTGAGGGAATGGATGAGGTGGTTTCACTATTGGTTGCACTCGTTCTTTTTGTGCAACAACCATACTCTCCTTGGGTTCACTGTCTTTACTCACTGCATTAGTGTTTCTTTTCTTAGGAACTAACTCCTCTAACTGCAAACAACTGTGTGTACCTACCGTGTTTACCTGCTTGGGATTTGGATCAGTGTTACCCGGCAAACCTCCTTGCGGTTGTGAGTTTTGGGCACTAGCAAACAGCCCGAAATGTTTCTCCAGATTCTGTATAGCTAACTGGTTTTTTCTTGCATTAGCAGCTAACTGGGCTTGATCAGCCATAATCTTTTTCAATATCTCTTCCATGCTCATGTTACTAGACTGCTTATTTGGCTTCTCCTGTTAGGCGTGTGGTTGGTACCCTTGTGCATTTCCTTGGGGTCTATACTGATTTTGGCCTTGACCGTGATTTTGATTTCCACCCCAAGAAAAGTTTGGATGGTTGCGCCAACTCGAGTTCTAAGAGTGTCCGTAATTCTGCTGGCCTCTACGTCATTGTGCATTGCCTACAAAATTAATAGAATCCGGTTTCACACCACATACCTCTGCACTAAGCACCGAGTGGATATGAATTGGGATGGATGCTCATCCGGGAGTTGAGGCGGGGTATCTAGTAACAATCTCTTCAGATGGATGCTCATCCGTGTGTTGAGGCGGGGTATCTAGAAGCAATCTCCGTATCCCATAACTATGTGCCCACATAGGTGTAGATAGTGGATCCATTTAAGCTAAAGAACAATGGTCCTACCTTAGCCTAGTAGGAATCCCTTATCTGATGAGAGTGACACCGGGATTCCATGAATTGCTCACATGGTCTATGTCGGTTAAGGCTTACCCCCACAAAGAATGTTAATAAACTATGGATTCTTAAGAATGCACTACTTAGTGTGGGTGGTGGTATGGGACGCCATCTATGCATTGCACAAGTAGGCTTTGAGAGAGGTTGTGGTGTGTTCCTTTATAATATTAAATGTAATGAATGTGCTCTTATGATGATTTTAATGAAGAATGTTGATCTAATGTCTAATGATTGAAGGTACTCTTAATGAAATGAAGTTAATGAAGAATGTTGACTTTTATATGCTTAAATGTAAATACGCATGCTATACTTGGATTGTATCATGAGTTACTTCCTTGTCATGACTTATTGAGTATGAATGTGCCTTGCCTATGGTGACTTCAAAGGAGTCCTTAGTGTGAGTAGTAGTATGGGATGCTACTTGCACATCGCACAAGTATGACCTAGAGTTGTCTTAGGTGATAGTCCTTATGTGTTGATATGACTTGTGTAATGTGTATGGCTCTTGTGTAATAGTATTGTGTAAGGATGGAAATGTTGAATGGTAAGATCACTTTTGGTGACGTTAATGTGGTATCTTGGTGTGGATGGTGCTATGGGACGCTATCCATAAATTGTACAAGGTATAACATGAGGGTTAGTTAAGGTGAAGGCTTAAAGTAAAGGTAATGCCTTATATGGTTGATCATGTTCTATTGTGAAAATGTGACTTGTATGTTGGTTGTGACTTAAATTATGCCTCTTTTATTAATGTTCATGATGTTTTACCAAAATGGCATATATCATGACTCTCAAACAAATGTCCTTTTTAAGCATGTTTTTGCATGACTATCATACTTAGTACTTTATGTGCTAACCTATTCTTCTATGTTTTTACTACAAGTGTAGGTTTCGACAAGTGATTTGCATTGCTGTAGAGAAGCTTGGATTAGAGTTATCCAAGACCATTTGGGTATGTCCTCATAGATCGAGGACAAGTATTTAGAAGTTGTTTTCCTTTGCATGTAATAGACTACTTTAGATTTCTGTTGTAAAGGGTCGTGTCCCTATTTTTGTCCAAGATTGTGTCTAAGATGGCCATGTGAGATATAGACTTCTGCTTGTGTTTAAATGTTTTTGAATTGTCAGATTGTATGATTTTAAATAAAAAGTTATAAATTCCATACTATTTCTATTATCTATGCAATGAATGAGCTATGCGGATTGTATAAGACCCATTCTGGGTCGAGTACGCCTTGTCACATCCCGGGGCTAGACTCGGGTCATGACATGTTTTTTGAGAAGTATATGCGCCTAACATTGAGAGATCGTAAGAAGGATGTGTTCATGGATTTGGAGCAAGGTGGTAAGTTTGTGGTTGCTTATGAGGCTAAGTTTCATGCTTTGTCTAGATATGATATGCAATTAGTGACTACTGAGGACGAGATGAGCCATCTATTAGTTAAGGGACTAAATTCTGAGTTGCAGGTATTGTCTGTTCATACGACCTCTGCCCGAAAAGCTTCAATGAGGTGACTGATTTTGTGAAAAAGGTAGAAGGAGTTAGACGTGATGGGCAGGCAAAGGCTTTGGCTAAGAATGCTAAGAATACAGGTAAATTTCAGGGTTCTTACTCCAGAGGTTCAGGGAGGCTGACACTTGTAGCCCGACTGATTCACTCTACTATGCCTGCTTCTACAGATAATTACTCAGGAACTCCACATCAGAATTTGATTCAGGATAGCTAGGGAGCCGAACCTTTGATGGGCAGCATGCCATCTTTTGATCACACTTGTTATAATTGTGGAGAACCTTGGCATATTAGGAGAGATTGTCCCCACGCATGCATGTTAGATTCCGTACAACAGTAGACTAGAATAGTGGTACCCGCAGGCAATGGTAATAATGGGCAAGGAGGAAATCAGCGAGGCCATGGAGGTCGAGGAAATGGTAACGCAGGTAGAGGTACAGTGCAGCCAGGCAGGGAAGTCAGCCGTCAGGATGACAGTGCTCAATGTTATGTCTTTTCGGGCATGACCGAGGCGGAGGCGTCTGATGCAGTAATCACATGTACTATTATTGTCTGTGACCAGATAGCTAACGTGTTATTTGATTTGGGTTCGACTCATTATTATGTGCATGTTCAGTTTGCCTTGGGATTTGATATGATTTGTGATATACTTGATGCCCTCATCCATGTTTGTACCCCAGTTGGAGAGTCTGTCATAGTCACCCATGTCTATTGTGCTTGCCCTATCTTGCTTATGGGTTTTCAGACTTCGGCTGATTTGGTAATTTTGGATATGATTGACATTGATATAATCTTAGGCATGACTTGTTTGTCCCCTTATTATGATGTGCTTTATTGTAACACTAAGTCTGTGACTCTAGAAATTTCGGGTAGGGAAAAGTTAGAGTAGGAAGGGGAGTACAAGCCTAAGACCGCTAAGATCATATCCTCCAATTAGGCTACAAAAGTGATAGGGCAGGGTTGTTTGGCGCATTAGGCTCATATATGGGATGTTGAGGTTGAGTCTCCCTTTATTGAGTTTATTCTTGTGGTGTCAGAATTTAGAGAAGTGTTCCCTACTGATTTTCCTGGTATGTGTCTGAATAGAGATATAGATTTCTACATTGATTTGGAACCTGGTACCCCTCCCATTTCATCACTCATTATCGCATGGCCACGATAGACTTGAGAGAGCTTAAGGGTCAAATCCAAGAACTTCTTGATAAAGGTTTTATCCTTCCTAGTGCTTCACCGTGAGGTATTTCTGTCCTGTTTGTTTAGAAAAAATATGGTAGTATAAGGATGTGCATAGATTACCGGCAATTAAATAAGATAACCATTCGAAACAAGTACCCATTGCCTCATATATATGATATTTTCGACAAGTTGCAACGTGCATCAGTTTTCTCTAAGATTGATCTAAGGTTTGGTTACCATCAATTAAAGATTAAGCCTAAGGATGTACCCAAGATGACATTTAGGACCTGCTATGAGCACTACGAGTTTCTAGTTATTTTGTTTGGGTTGACTAATGCGCCTGCATCTTTCATGAGTTTGATGAATGGTGTGATCAACTCATTTCTTGATTCGTTTGTTATTGTCTTCATTGCTGACATTTTAGTCTACTCAAAAAGTAAGGAAGAGCATGTCGATTATCTCCGTATTATTTTGGGTGTTCTTGGGAAATAAAAGTTATATGCAAAATTTTCTTTGTGTGAATTTTTGGTTGAATTCAGTTACCTTTTTGGGGCATGTAGTTTCAAGGGAAGGGGTAATGGTAGATCCCCAATAGATTGAAGCGGTTAAGAATTGGGTTCGGCCTAGCTCTATGACTGAAGTTAGGAGTTTTATGGGTCTTGCTAGCTACTATCATCGATTTGTGAAAAACTTTGCTTCTATTGCCACGCATCTGACTAGGTTTACCAAAAAGGAGGTACTTTTGAATGGACTGAAAAATATGAAAAGAGATTTCAAAAGCTCAAGACTCTTTTGACCACATCACCTATTCTAGAACTACCGATGGAAGGTAAAGATTCTATTATTTATTGTGTTGCTTCACATTCGGGTTAGGGTGATGTTTTAATACAGGATAAGAATGTTATAGATTATGCATCGCGGTAGTTGAAGGTTCATGAGAGGAATTACCCAACACATGATTTAGAGTTGGCAGCAGTAGTGTTTGCTCTTAAGATCTGGCGGCATTACCTCTATGGTGTCAAGTGTGAGGTGTTTACTGATCATTGTAGTTTGCAGCATGTGTTCACTAGAAGGATCTGAATTTGAGACAGCGAAAGCTGATGGAGTTACTCAAGGATTATGACGTGACCATCCAATATCATCTGGGTAAGGCTAATGTATTGGCAGACGCACAAATTTGTAAGGCAGTGAGTATGGGTAGTCTAGCTTGCTTCAGTGTATACAAGCGACCTTTGGCGAAGGAAATTCAAACCTTGGAATCTTAGTTCATGTATTTGGGCATCTCAGAGAAAGATGGGGTGTTAGCTAGAATTGAAGTAAGGGCCAAATTTATTTAGGATATCAAGGCCAAACAGTTTGAGGATGACAGTTCGAATGAGCTTAGAAATAAGATAGCGTCTGGTAAGGAAAGAAAGATAACCCTTGATGTGGGAGGTGTGCTCAGTTTTAAAGGAAGGATTTGTGTTCCTCAAGTAGATGACTTGATTCAGAAATTATTGAAAGAATCCCATGGTTCACGATATTCCATTCATCCGGGTGTTTCCAAGATGTACCGATATTTGAAGAAACTTTATTGGTGTCCTGGCATGAAGAAAGATATAGCGGAGTTTGTGGCTAAGTCTCAAAATTGCCAATAAGTGAAGTATGAACATCAAAGGCCTACAGGTTTGCTTCAGAGAATGCCAATTCCAACAAGTGAAGTATGAAAATCAAAGGCCTGTAGGTTTGCTTCTGAGAATGCCAATTTCGGAATGGATGTAGGTAATGATAGTTATGGACTTCGTGGTTGGTCTTCCCATGACTTTGGGAAAGTTTGATTATATTTGGGTAGTGGTTGACAGATTGACTAAGTCAGCCCAATTTATACCGGTCAGAATAGATTATAATGCTCAATAGTTGGCTAAATTTTATGTAAAGGAGATAGTAAGGTTGCACGGGATGCCCCTTTCTATCATTTCTGACCGTGGTACGCAATTCACATCCAAGTTTTGGAGGAATCTACATTATGAATTGGGCACAAAACTGACTTTTATTACAACTTTCCATCCACTGACGAACGGACAGTCAGAGAGGACTATTCAAGTATTAGAAGACATGTTGAGGGCATGTATGATTTACTTTGGAGGGCATTGGGATAAGTTCCTACCGTTGTGTGAGTTCTCCTATAATAATAGTTATCACTCCAGCATAGATATGGCACCATTTGAGTCACTCTATGAGAGGGGATGTAGATCACACATAGGATGGTTTGAGGCTAGAGATGTGACCTTTGGGGGTTGATTTAGTGAAAGATGCTCAAGATAAAGTGAGGAGTATTCAAGCTAGGCTTTTAGCAGCCCAGAGTAGACAGACAAGTAAGTGGACCATAAGGTAAGAGACATGGCTTTTTAGCTTTACCATTGGTCCATTTGAAATTCTTGACTATGTCGGGCCAGTGGCGTACATATTAGCTTTACCACCTAGCCTATCGAGAGTTCATCCGGTATTTCATGTGCCCATGTTGAAGATATATCATGGTGACATAGATTACATCATAAAATGGGACTCAGTATTACTAGACAAGGCCCTTCAGTATAGAGAGGAACCGATTGCAATTCTTGATCAAGATGTTCGCAAGCTGAGGACCAAAGAGATTAAGTCCGTGAAGTTCAATGGAAGCATCGTCCAACTGAGGAAGCTATTGGGAAACCGAGAAGGACATTCAAGACAAATATCCCCAGTTCTTCGTTGATTCAGGTACTACTCCATTCTTACTTTAGCCAGTTTTTTCCTAAGTTTGTCACTCCGGGATGAGTGATGGGTAAATTAGTATCTATTGTAACGACCTGTTCCCATCGTTATAGAAAAGCCATCGGGGAAAATTTTTAGGCTGGAAAACTTTTTTGTATTAACTTGAAATTTCCTAGGCTAGTCCTGATTTAAACGAAATCAGAGTCAGTGAGGTCTAGGGAAATTTGGTAAAAACTCCGAGATCTAGTAATGAATTTGATTACACGAGTGGATAGCTAAGACGTTAAGGAACCCGTACTACTTAATGAAATTGAATTCGGGCGAGTGGAACTCCCAAAACAGATCTTAGTGTGAACAAGTAGTTTTGGAGGGTCATGGGTTGAAGGTGTGTTGTGAAGTGGGAGTTTGGAACTCTTAATTCGACTCACTGGTTCCATGCAAGCCGATAGTGCAAAATTATTCCCGCTAGGGCGGGGCCGCTGTGGCGGGATGGGGGCCACCATAGCGGGCCAGTCGCGAATTAAGTTGGAAATAAACCCCAAAAATGTCATTCTTCTGCAAATTTCGTTTTTAAAAGTTAGGAGAGGAACCAGGGCGGCTTCTTGACAACTTTTCATCATTGTTGAGGCTAAAGGTAAGGTTTTTACTCCCTGAATCCATTTTTCGATACGTAAAATGTAAATTCATGGGTAATTATTGTTGGGGGAGGGTTTTGGAACTGTTTTGGATGGTGGGAGGAAGCCGTAGCTGCAACTAAGGATAATAATTTGGGTCTAGGGTTATTGGGTTTGTCATAATTCGGGTAAGATAGACCTTAATTATTGATCACCCTATTGAATTGTCTATTTGTAGACCTAGAACAAGCGGAAAGAATTCGGAAATGGAAGGATCAAATTTCTTTAGGAGGATTCAAGCTTTGTTCGAGGTAGGTGATAATTGTGATTTCATGTTGGTGTGATGTATGTTGGTAATTACTACATTTTAATAGATGTGTGTATGCGAATGTTGCACTATTGATCACCAAATGTAAATAAGTATAAACAAATTATTATATGCCATGAATCAACACTTGATGGTATGATTATGAGAATGTACATTCCGATTGTGATTGTGGCTTGTTGAATGGATCGGGTGTTACGTTCCAACACACTAACTTGGATCGGGTTCCACGTTCCAGCGCATATTTGGGATCGGGTGTCACGTCTGGCACACTAACTTGGATCAGGTACTACGTACACGTACACTAACAGTTTGGGTATGGGTTCCATGAGAGGACCATTGACTTGTCATGTAGATGTATTTTGAGAATGTGGAAGTGTTCGTTGATCATGAAATGATGATTGATATTGTATATGTTCGGTATATGTTCGTTTTATTATGTTGTGGTTACTTGGATATGTTTCACTTATTGGAATAGCCGTGTGATCCTACCAGTACATTGTGGTTGTGTACTGATACTGCACTTGCTCTTTATTTGTTGAGTATAGGGCATCTTTAGGCGGCTACTGACAAACCTCGTTTCGTAGACCAATGATTGATTCAAATTCAAGGGTGAGTCAGTTCTTCCAGGCTACCATGGGTTCTCCTTTTGCTCAGTCCCTCTTATTCAGACTTAGATTATTATATTAGATATTCGCATGATCAATTGGGTTTTCCAATTTTCTTTAGGCTTATGGTTCCTTGTTAGAGTTTTGGTACATTGACTTTTAGGTTGTAGGGAATATTCCCGCAATGTTTTTTTAGTCGTTGTTAGATCTTTTGGAGTTTATGGGAACTCTACTTTAGTTCTGCATTTAAACCTGCTTCTATATCTTCAAATACCTAGTATTTGATTAATTTGGTAGTTCTTGGGTTAGCTAATTAGTATTAATTGTTCTCCCACTAGAGGGTTAGTGTGGGTGCCAATCATGATGGTCTGGGTCTTGACAAATTTTTAAAAAATGACAACTTCACTCTTCCTCAAACTCTATGCTCAAGTCTTAAAACAAGTTCAAAATAATGGAGAAAGACTTCTTAAAATAACTTAATGAACTCTCGAAACTTGACTCTTAACTCTACCTTTAATTTGAATTATAAATTTAAGGTTATGATTTATGATAGGAAGGATATTGTGATGATTAAATGAGTTATAGATAGTTACTTATGAGAAACAGTTGAAAAACATTGTCTGAGGAGCAAGTCCGCGACGCGGAGATGAATTATACTATTTGGTCACGAAATAATTTTTGAAACAGTGGAGTCCGCGTTCTCTCCGCGACACGAAGAGGGAAATTTCACTCTAGGGAACAGGTCCATGACACAGACCTGGTATCTTAGGTTTTGCCGAGCACTTTTTACTCGTTTTTCAACCCTAATTCGCCTAGAATAGAATGGTTTCTTTTCCATTCACTTAGATTTGAATATCAACTTATGTACACGATAATCTACTCCAAACCACCCTCAATTCACTAACTTTTATCTCAAGAAATCATCAAACCCGTCCCAATTCAAGAATGGAAACAATACTTTGAAGAAACAAATCAAGAACACAAATTCTTCCACTTCAGGAACGAAACTTCACTGAAAATAACATGATTGGCGTGTGGGTGAACGAACCCAACACTATGAGAAACAAACATACCTCGATTTGGTGAAACAAATCCTCGAATCACGAAAACCTTATTCGTTCTTCCTTTTCTCATTTTTTCCTCTTCTTGAATTCTCATCTAAACCCCTAAGCGTAATTTAGGATGGTAAAACTGACCCAAATCAGATTTGACCCCAAAATATTTTTTAAAAGTTTTTTAATCTCAATTAGGAAAAGACCAAAATACCCCTCACATTTTTGAGTAACTTTCCTTAACTGGACAGGCTAACTTCAAATGGGCATATCTCCCTCATACGAGCTCGAAAATTAGCAAACTCGGTGGAGTTGGAAAGAGGAATCCAAGACCTTTCATTTGATATTTTATGAGCCACCTAAATCATCCTGTACTGAAAATTATGGTCGTTTGTAGTTGACCCAAGACTCACAACTTAAGCATAATTTGTAAAATTCTAGATTTGGCTCTTTCTAAATTTAGCTCTTTCTAGTGCGGGATGTTACATTATCATTCATATTTAGACATCTTATATATAGTCTTAAAACAAATATGAGACATTTTTTTTTACTTTAATTATATTTTTAAAATTAAAAACTCTCTTCATACATTATAACCATTAATTCTATAATAGTAAATAATATCATATGGACAAAATTTATCTTGAAAGACCTATTATATTTTGGGATTAATATAAGACTTAACTAAAAAAAGGAAAATTAACATAACAAGTCGTTCAAGAAAGCACCTTATCATCAGAGGAACTTTACAAAATTAAGCTTACCTCAATAACATCAACTTTTGATTCTTGGGATGTGATAAAAGATATGGTAACTTCCATTAATGATGCATCTTTATCACCATCCACTTTGTATTGCTTATCCATATCCAAGTAGCAATTATGAAAAAACAATAATTAGATCATTTGTTAATTGAAACCTTGTATGAAGTGGTGAAGAAGGTTTCCAAAAAGATGTAAATTACCCGCTTTTTAAAATACATACATTTATACTACTATAATTTGAAAATCTATATTTAGTAAACATGCATATGTGTGACATCTACTAAATTACAACATCTATAAAGAAAGACAAAATTAGACTGCTATTGCATAAACAATCGTTTGATACAATATAGGATGGCTACATTTTCTGGGTATATGAATCTAAAGATTAGGCATAAATTTAGAAATAGATCTGAGTCCTGCACTTCTATGTACTCTTAACATCAAAGTAGAGAAAGCAGTAGCAGTAGTTGGGAGATTGTTTCACTTGCACCAACTTCATTAGATATGATCTCTCAGGTTATCTGTGGGTCCATCATATTGGTGATGTGGATCCGTAGATAGATGAGGTTTACGACACTGGGAATTGTTTAGGCTGCTGAAGATTGCAGATGAGCATGAATTTTTCTAGAGATTTACTAAGATGAAGCATTTGTAGTTCTATACTACTAATTCTAAGGATACTTACAAGTTCAATAATACGTTATCTTAACTCTTTATTATTCATATCTTAATACATAATATTATTATTAAGATTTAAATTTAAAGAATTTTATTGCACATGTTATCATTAGATATGCATGAAGATTTAGACACTATAATCATAGAAAGACAAAAGAAGCCTTAGACTAATTAGATAACTTTATCTTTCTTCCATAAGAGAACAAACATTATAAAAAGTTATTCCAAAATGCATCAAAAGATTTCTTCTCTAAATGTCTTAAAATGAACAAAATTAAGCACCTTAAAATATGTATGCTAAACAATGAAGGAAAGATTAAAGGCTTACCTCTAAATGATCAGCTTGAGGTGCAATACAAGATATCGGAAGTGCGATTATTTCATCTCCACAATCAACATTGTGTTGCATATCCATATTCTAGTAGAAAATGTAAAACACATATTAATTCAATGTATGTTTAGTTTTCATCAATATGATTATGATAATTTAATATCTACTAATCTAAGGTTTTCATCTGGGTATAAATGGTTCAGAACACTTCTATATATGATGAATCTTAACAAGGAAAGAGGTATGAGATTTTTCATTACTTGATTTTCTAGAAAGGTGATATCATAGTAATGTTCTCAATCCTAGATGATTTGGATATTAAACAAAATATTTATGTGTTAATAATTGAAAAAGTTCATTCTCTTCCACTAAATCTATAATAATGAATAATAACATATGGATGAAAGTTACCTAACCTACTAGTTTTTAATATTAATATATTTTTTTTACTCTTTTATAAATCTAGTTATATGTATTCTCTCTTTCTCTCTATATATATATCAATAAATCTTTTGAAAGGCAAAAATATTTTGTGAAGAAATAGGGAAGGTTTTTTTTTTAAAAAAGGATGAAAATTACTAGCTCGCTGGTTATTATTATTTATGTGTGAGGCAACATCTCAAGAACTTAATCAAAGTGCTAGAAATTAGAATACCAAAACAAAAAGTCAAAGTTAAAGATCTTGCTCTGTCAATCTTATGCATTATGTAACAAGATTAATTATTAGTAAGGTCACACATCTCAGACAATTCACTAAATTCATTGGATGACTGATAAAATTTTTAGCCTTATCACAAATTATATTAAATTTTCACCGATAGCCATAATTATTTCTCTTTAATGGTCAGCCATAAGATGATTAATCTCCTTTATTAGAACTTGTATTCATGAAGTATAAAAAACAAATGGTTAGACAAAGAGAAAAAAAGAAAGCTTAGACCCATATAAAAATGGTGTGTTTCAGTCTGTGATCATGCATCTCTAAGTATTCATAAAAAAAATTCATCGTAATTTCATATTTCTTTCTAAACAAATTAAGAATTTTGGGGAATGTCAATTTTAATAACTTCTCAGTCTAAGAAAATTATTAAAACTGCTACTACATTCAGAGCTATCACAAATTAAATTTATTCCCATCATATCATTAGTTATTTCTTTTTTAATTTGTGCCATACCCAAAGGGTTGTGACATTTTCGATAAGTTAAAATAAACATTTGTTCATACTACCCTTTGTTGTCTATAAATAAAGGGGTTTCTCACATATTTCAAATTGAATTTTTAGAACTTCATAACTTCTTCTTCTTCACGATAAATAAATTAGAGTTTTCTTTACTATTGTTGAGTGCTTAGATTACACCATTGTTTTAGGTACCGATACATCAATGAGTAAGACCATTGTAAGGACCTATTCCCATCGTTATGGAAAATCCAAGGGGGAAAGAATTTGTGCCAGAAAACTTTTGAGTAGTGACTTGGAAATTTTCTAGCCTAGGTCAAACTTGGACGAATCTTGAGTCAACTGAGGTTTAGGGAAATCTGGTCATAAATAGGGGGTTTAATTATAAATTTGATCACATGAGTGGATAGCCAACACCTTAAGAAGCGTGTACTTCTTTATAGAATCGAATTCGGGCGAGTAAAATTCTCGAAATTGAGCTTGGCATTAAAGGGTTGTCTTTGAACGTCAAGGTTTGAAGGTGTTTTGCGAAATGGGAGCTTGGAACTCAAATTCTGACTTTTTGTGTCCTTGCAAGCCGCCGGGGTGGGGTTAGTTTCACCAGAGCGAGGCCTCTGTGGTGGGTTGGGTCCCGCTGTGGCGGGATAATTGCGACATAAATCGGGGAAAAACCCCAAAAATGTTATTTTCTGCAATACTTTGTTCTTGAAAGCAAAGGGACGACCCAAGTCAGTTTCTTGATAGTTTTCCATGATTTCTAGCTCTAAAGTAAAGATAATTACTCCCTTAATCCATATTTAGACTAGTATACCAAAAATAGAACCTCACAAAGAAAAACAACTACATGGTCCCCGCACAAGTGAAAATTTGCGTTAATGGTTTGCCATACCTACTAGTTGAACGTAGTAGGTGTCATCATGATCTGAATTTTAGATTTGTGAGAGATTGGTATCAGAGCTCTAGGTTTGCCAATATCATCGATATGATCGAAAGTATCTAGTATAGTCTTACGGATCGGTCTAGAGACGTTTATATCCATTCTTAAGGAGGCTATATGAAAATCTTAGGAATCTCATTATAGATTCCTTATTGTGTATTTTTTCTTTTATTAACCTCTAAAACTACTTATCTAGAATCTACTTCTCTTAGATGTCTAGCATCAAGTGTTCCATGGATGTGGATGGGACAAGGAATCTTACCACTAGGGCTTTGATCCCTAGTTAGGACAGCTAGGATTTTTAATGACATCTACAGGCCTTGGGGGAAGACCGGGTTTCGATATACTTAGTTGTTGCCTTGCCTCTCAAATATTTATTTGTGGGAGTTTTGAGTCTCATCATAGATACAACAAAGTCTAGCGAGGTTCATGGTACAACTCATGATTCATAGGATAGAGTTGAGGTTGTAGGCAACAAGCAGGGTTCCTTATTTAATTTTTAGTACACAATCAAGTTCTCGACTAGGATACACATACTCCTTCATTATTAATTATAGGGAAATGTAGGATTCAGTGATTTATTAGAAGATTTACTTTGCCACCTCATCGAGTATAAAAATAGTTGACCACAGTTAGGTCTTCTTTTCCCTAGGTGGTTTGTCATGTGAATGTTGTGGAGCATTCATGAATTGACACTTCCTCAATTAGTGGTAAAAGGCCATGCCATTAGTAAAATGGTAAGTTGATCTCAGCCCAAGGTAGAAATCATCTTAGTTAGGATCATCCTCACTCTCGACCTACCGGACCCATGGATAGAGCATCTTGAATTCAAGGTGATACTGTGGCAAGTTAGGGTACCTAGAGTGGATAGTGTTCAAGACAAATTTCTTAGTGTTTTCATTTTGGATATTCATGTTCTAGGGTTAATTCCATTTTCGTTGGGACATCTTAACAAGTTGGTTTTTGTTGGAAATGTTATGATTGTTGCAAGTTCGACAACTTTGCTAAGGAGTTTCATAAAAGTCGACCTTTGATACTGCATGGTCAGCAGTTTCAGGGCCCTAGGGTGTGGTAAAATCATCCAGGGTAGGTCCCCGGAGTGTTAGAAGTTGTGCCCCTAGTATTGTAATTAGTGATGTATATGTTCAATTAGGGGTAGACACCTTCCATTCAATTATCTTGTAGGCAGTCCATGGGTTGAGGTTCTAGGTATCGATAGTATAAGTATGACCTCATATTTAATTTACCCTTTGATTGCTTATGGGGTGTAGATTTGGTGTTTTTATTCCTATACATTCCTATGTGTCTTGTTGTCAAGTTGTTAGTTGTTGTGAAATCCCTATTTTTTGTTATGTGTCTATGTTTATCCAGCTCTAGGATATTTCATTTAGTAGTGAATAGTCTTGGCATTGTTTCTATGTTTGGACTAGTTGTGGAGTAATACCAATTTGTGCCTTTGTGTTTAACTATATTTCTCAGGAAAGTTATTTTTCTGTTATTCTTACAAGATTATCTATGCCAAATACATTTTTCACTCATTTTCTCTTAGTTCGTTAGTATGACGTTAGTTGTTGAGAGAATGGTGTGATGGAAGGTGTAATCTTTAATTTGTTGATTTGTCTCAACTTACTTTAGTCGATTATTTCCCTTGCCTAAATCCTATTCCTTGTTTCTTTGTGGAAAAGTTGAGGTTTTTCCTCTTTCTCTCTTCCTAATTTGTGTCTTCGTGGTAGGCTTGGTGTTTAGAATTGGTAGTTAAGCCGGCGATTGACTCATGTAGTATCGGATGGTTGTGTTTGTGTTTTTGAGGTTAGAAGGTGAGTAGTTTTGAATATTATAAGTATGGCGAATAAGTGAAACTAGAGCCTAACATGTGTCTGTGTGTGAGTTTGGTGTGAGGTTTGAGGGTGTTTGATGTTGTCCAGAGCTATGGTTGAGGGGTTTAGGGGTTAAACATAAAGGTACCCTAAGCCTAACCCCCAAGACCCCTTGCAACCAAAAAGTTGTCAAAAATGGAGTGACCTACGGAAGGGGTCCATGCCCCGTAGGTCCATCCACGCCCCGTGGATCGCCTCCGTAGGTCAAGGGCCCCCAAACCAAGCTTCAGCGACAAACCACTTGGTGACAGAACGGTCTGTCACCTCACCTACGGCCCGTAGTTAAGGGGGCGTTGTTTGCACTTGTGTTATTGGTTTGGTTCGGCCTAGTGAAGGGTGGATTGGTAAATTCACCCTTTGCTTAGTTAAGTGTTTGGACAGTTATTTTAGGTTAATTAAAGTATTTTAACAGTATTAAAAGTATTAGACTCTATTTTTCACTTATTATTCAAAATCACAAAATAGAACCCACCTCTCTCCTCAAAAGTTCTCTCTCTAGAAACCTCCATTGGAGGTGAAAACATCAAGCTCTCAAGGTAAAATCTTCAAGGTTTTCAAAGGATTTTCGTGGATTTTTTCTCTAAAAAGGTATGGTGGTCTTCATCCTTGACTTATTATCTTTCAAGGAGCCAACTTCAAAGTGATTTTAAATGTTCAATGTTTACCCCAAAATCCTAACTTTCAATCTATGCATGGGTTTGATTCAAAATGATTTCTAAAGGCGTTACTGCATTTTATTGTGAATGAAATGTGGATTGAAAGGTGATTTAAGATGAATTCTTCTTAGAACCCATGTTTTCCCCCAAATCCCTAAGTTGTGATTTGAGATTGGGATTTGATTGATTATGCTGGAATGTGAATTGTTAATGTTTGTATGGATATAGAATGTTGAAATTATGCTATTAGTCTTGCCTAAATGTATTGATCCACTTGAAAGGTTGAAGTGTTTAATTACAATGGATGCTGTGAAGGATATGCATGTGATTTCAATGATTGAATGATGATCTTGTATAGAATGTAGATGTGTTGGATTGAAAGCATATTCTCACTTAACACTCATGAATGCTGATGATGGAATGTGAAGGGTTCTATAATGTAATATTGTATATCTAAAATTGGTTGGTTTGTGTATCTTATTCTTGAATAAATGAAAGTAATGTGATTATTGTATATTGAATTGGTAGGCTAAGGCATCCTTTTCTTGTATTGGTGAAAGTCATCTTGAATGAAGTATCATGAGTTGGTAGGCTTAGGTATCCTCCTCTTGTATAATTAATGTATCTTGTCTTAATGTCTTGAATTGGTAGACCTAATATTCGTAGCCTTTCATGAATGAATGAATGATGAAATATTATAGGCTAAACCTTGGATTGGTAGACCTAATGTTGGTAACCTTTCATGAGGAGTCTAAGAACTAATGTGATGTTAAAACCTTGGATCGGTAGACCTAATGTTGGTGGCTCTTCCTTGTGTGAATGTTAAAACCTAGAAACGGTAGACCTAATGGTGGTGGTCATTCTTGTGTGAAATGATGAACCTAGAAATGGTAGACCTAATGGTCGTGGCTCTTTCTACGAAGATCATTGAGTTATCCTTAAATGTACATTAAATCGGAAGACCTAATGGTGGTGACCTTTCATGTATATGTTCTTTGGGTCGGTAAGCCTAATGTTGGTGGCCCTCTCAAGTACAAAGATGTAATGTGATTGAAATACTCTATAGGAATGTAGTCTAAGCACTGAGTGTATATGGTAAGATGGAAATTCTCCCAATGTTAGGCAAGGGTTCCTCCCAAGCTAATATTACCGGTCTTCCTTAGGCAAGGAGACCACCACTTTTCGGTGTGGGGGGCAGAACAGTGGATTCCATGTCTAGCTTGCATTGTCTATGTCGGTTAAACTCTTATTCACATCATGTGAGATGTGCATTATAGTTTCTTGAGAGGTTCTATGAAGTGTGGGTGGTAGTATGGGATGCCATCTATGCATTGCACGAGTAGGCTTTGAGAGGGTCATAATAAGTTCTCTAAGTCTTAATGACTTTTGTGTGAAAGTCCTCTAAATGAAGTTAATGAATAATGTTGACTCTTATATGATGCATGCTATACTTGGATTGTATTATGAGTTACTTTCTTGTCATGACTTGTTGTATGTAAATGTGTCTTGTCTATGGTGACTTCAAATAAGTACTTAGTGTGAGTAGTAGTATGGGATGCTACTTGGACATTGCACAAATATGACTTAGAGTTGTCTTTGATGTTGGTCTTAATGTGATGATGTGACTTATATAATGTTTAGCTCTTATGAGTGAGTATTGTTGAAGATGGAAAGGTTGAATGGTAAGTCACTTTTGGTGACCTTAATGTGGTACCTTGTGTCGATGGTGGTATGGGACGCTATCCATACATTGGACAAGGTATAGCATGAAGGTTACTTGCGGTGAAGGTTTAATGTGAAGGTAAAGGCTTAAATGTTGATTTTGTCACTATTGATGATTAATGACTTGCATGTTGATTATGTTTGAATATTAGGTCTCTTAAGATTATATTCATGAGATTTTATCAAAATGGCATACTAGCATGACTTTCAAACAAAATGTCTATTTTATGCATGTTTTTGCATGGCTATCATAGTTAGTACTTAAATGTGATAACCCCATTCTTCTTCATGTTTTACTACAACTGTAGGTTTCGGCAAGTGATTGATTCTCTCTAGTCAAGTGCTTGGATTTCTATTCCTCCAAGATCAAGTGGTATGTCCTCATAAATCGAAGACAAGTGTTTAGAAGTTTCTTTTATTTCTTGTAATAGACAATTTTAGTCTTTTCGATTGTAAAGGGTCGTGACCCTATTTTAGTTTTCAAGTCATTGTTTAGATGTCTATGTGAGACTTAGACTTTAGCTATGTCTTTCAAAAGATTTTTAATAAGTATTTTGGATTGTTTGGATTTAAATAAGTTTTTAATTCCGCACTATTTCTAGTCCAATGCAATGAAATGCTATGAGGCTTGTATTAGACCCCTTCGGGGTCAAGTACGCCGTGTCGCATCTAGGGGCTAGCCTTGGGTCGTGACAATCTTGGCCATATGTTTTCTGTGGAAGGTTTTGTGGGGTTTTTGGGGACTATCAACTAATACACATATGTTCTATTGACAACTAGTGGAGAGAAGTGAGTAACTTTTGACAAGGGTGTCTACATTCTTGATTATTGGTTCATTTCGCCAACATTGGGGTATAGTTCCCATTTATGGAATTCCTGGTATTTAGCTTTCCTTGTTTGAGTTCTGAGTTGTGGTAATATTCTACATTGTGAGCAAGACTACTTTCTTTCATTCAAACCAATTTCTAATACCTTTGTTTTGTTGGAGCTCCACAATGGTTTTGTCAATGGTTTAAGAGGTCATACCTTTGATTTAGATATATGTGGTGGCGTTCATTAAAAACTTCTAAACTCAAGTTTGCTAGAGACTTGGAATCTCTGCAGAAGGCTCATCTTCAGATTAAGTACAAGTAATTTGTGGATCAACAATGTTCACTTGTTTTAGCATGTGAGGTTTTGTGTGTACCATTGTGGTTACCTTGCAGTTGTTTGGATTTTTTGCATCACTCTTGAAATTATTCATACGTTTTTCCTCTAGTACAAGTTTAGTTTCCCTTGGATTAGGGTGATTTACTTAGTTTTTCACTCGGACGATAGTTCGTGGATTCTTAGTTGTAGTCTCTATTACTTTGGATTTATAGTTTAATGTAACTTATATTTTCTAGAAGATCATGAGTAGAATGTTATCACTGGAGTTGGGCATAGTGTGGTTGCATTTGTAGATTGCTCGTCCTTAGAGTAGTATTTCAATTTCGAGAGTTTACATTCAAACTTATGTTTTGGGTTTGAGAGTTATTGGGGTTGAACTTTGGCCTTTTGTTCTAAGTTGAATCACTTATTATTGGTTTTGTCGCTATTCTATATTCAGATGGTGCTGGGAACCGTATGTATGGTTTAGGATGTGTATGATATATGTGATGAATATAAGGTGTTGGGTTTTGAGTAGGAAGGAAAAAGTTTTACTTAAGAGCTAAGTAACATCTTCTCTTGTCTGTTGGTCACCTCATTATGTTGTATCTGTGTGGTATTGGTTCATCTTCGATAGGTATGCTGCATTCAGTTTTGTTGGGTCTTGTTGGAAGGAAGTTATTAACAAAAGGAAGGAGTTGGGATTTCTATTTTGAGTTTTGGAGCGATCAAGACAATTACTGAATTTCTATCAACCTAAGTTTTACGTTGGGGTCGTTCGACCTGAGAGGGTATTTGTAAGGTCATGAAAAGTGTGTTGGATGGGTACCTTTTGGTAGTGGATATTGTAATGACCCTTAAAGTCATTTTTGCTATTTATTATTCTTTTCAACATTAAGAGTTTTCATGTAGCAGCCCAAGTAATTTATGACTTGGTTGGACTGATAGTTCAAACGTCGGATTGCTCGTTTGAGTTTGGTGCAAATTTCCATGTGTTAGAGCCATTAAAAAATGAATGATTTACTTCGGTAAGAATTTCAAGAAGAGGACCTAGAAATGTCATATTGATGAAATCATCTATGTAAGGGCCATTTAAGGCTATGACATGCTTGGTTCGGGCTCGAAATCTTTTGTTGCGAGTTTGTGCCATTTGGTGTTTTCACTTCAAAGCTTTAGTCAAGGTTTGACATTGCTCAACATTATTGGTAGATGTGGTTAGACATGAATTATGTCAGTATGGTAAGCTCTAGAATGTTACGTTTGGTCTAGAGAGACCTTTTTATTTGGTACCCAAGGGTTTTTGTCTTATTTGATTCCTCTTGTGGAAATTGGCTAAAAATTGAGCTTGCATGTGGGTCCCACGTTTCATGAAGATGAGCTCGAAAGGAACTTTTGATGGATCCATTGAGTCTGGAATGCAAAATTTTAAAAGGGTAGAGTAGTTTATTTATGCGTATTAGTTTCTGAACGAATCTTGAGCACCCCGTCGGAGCTCTTTATATTCTTAAACTTGGGCTGGGCAGTAGTTTTTATCTTCGCATTTGCATCCTAGGCACCGCATTCGCAAAGGCCTACAATTTTTGGCCTCCGCTTTCGTAAGCCAGGCACCACGTTCGTAGAAACCAAGTTGCTTGGTCATCGTAATCACGAGCCAAGCTCTGCATTCTTGAGGGATGTGGGCTTGACCCTTCACTTTCGTGAGAGGTCCTTAGTTTTCATGCTAAATTATCTGGGTAAAACTGATCTTGTTTACCTCCGTTATTGTGGTTTGGGGTTCACATTCACAGTAGTTAGTTGACCGGTCTTTTTATTAACCCATTTTTAGCTTTCTTCAACTTTTTCAAAACTCAAATTTGGGAGCTAGGGAGCTCCAAATTGGTTGATTCAAGTTGGGTTGGTTTGAGTTAGTTTGTAGATATGCGTTAGTGCAAAGAGCGTCGGTTTGAGATTATTCTCACCCCGAATAGGGCTACTTATGTCTTTTTAATGTTGATTAAGTTTGCACGTTGTCATTTGGCATGTTCCGGACTTGGAATTGTGTCGCATGTCGGGGAATGAGCTCAGGTAGACAATTAGAACCTTTTGACGGAGTCAATTTCGAAATTTCACAACACGCCCCTCATATTTCCATTTTGACTAAATTTTTTTGTCCATTTCAAATTAATGCATATTATGTACCTTAACTTTGGTATTGATGTTGTTATCAATATTTTTCTACAATGACAGTTATCGAAGGTGATTTGAAAAGGAGAGCGCTATTAATGTGATTCCAGAGCATGCATATTCGAATTTAAGGTAGGCTACTATGTACTTGTTCTTATATTGAGCTCTATTAGATAATGCTTAACATTCATTGCATGTTATTTCAATATGTGTGTGGTGGGTTAGGATTATCTTCCTTAATCTTATTTCTTGATTCCGATTTGAGCCTTAGGCTAGTTTAGAATTGTTCAATCCTTATTTTAGGTTTAATTTTACTTGTTATGACTTTATTTAGTATTATTTGTCTCTTTAGATTTGTTCAATGCTTTGTAGTATTCGGTGTAATTGGTACCTTAGAATGATAATTGGTTAAACCATAGATAATTATGGTTTCTTCTTGGGAGTGTTTCATCTAGTTTAGAATTGAAACTTTGCTATAGTCCTATATCAAGGTTGGCCTCTCGTTCTTTCATTGATTTTTATCACCGTAGGATGGAGCTAGTTGTGTTGTTCATGGGGGTTGTTTTATACTGTAGAGGAAGAGATTCTAGAGTTAGTCTTTGGTATGATGATAATTTATAATGCCTTTTGCTACTTGATTAGATATGGTTTTTCCTTGTGTGATCGTTGTTGAGTTTGTTAGAGTATTTTTTTGGCTCGAGGCCTTGGTTGAGGACCACCTGTATTCGAGGTTAGTATATGTGCTCTAGGAGCGAGGTGTTTGGCATTAATATTTGTTCTGATTGTGAACGAGTTTTTTTTATGCTACTGATGGCATGCATTGCATTGAATTTTCATTCTTGTATGATTTCTAGTACGACCCCGGTCATGCATTGTTTCTCAACATAATTTTGAGAAAAAAGGTTTTTCGCCTGATTACTTTTAAAACTGATCTTTTCATAGGAGGCTTACTACCTTTACTACCTCATAAATGTACATAAGACTTAGATTCATTAGAAATGCGCTCACTTTTTACTTGACCAGTAAAAGAGTAGCTTACCCTTTCCATACTATTTTGATTCTACTGTTATCTCCTATCACATTAATAGAGTGGATAAGACCTGGATAGGAACTAGGCAGGTTTATATGGATATTCCTGAGACCCCATGCATTGCTCTATCCATGTGACCGATTAAATAGGAAGAGGGAGGCACAATGTTCCTACCTAACTAGATGGGATTGAGGGGTATGTATACCTATGAATGAAAAACCTGGTACTATTGGCACTATTGAGTTTCATTGCATCACTCAAATTCATCATCCACTGCCTATTACCAATATAATTGATTGTTATTTGTACATATTGGTCATATAGGGGGTCGTAATAGTTTAGTTTGTTGTTCTGTACCTTATGGGTACATAGGGGCCCGATAAGATTATATTTTTAATTTCTTGTTTACTTACGTCAGTAAGAAGGGTGGTCCTTTGTTTGATGGTAGATACTACCCATGCCCCCTCCCCTCCTTCCTCTATTTGACATTCTTATGTAGGGTTAGTTTGGAATACAATTTTTCACTTTTGTGTGTTATTTGTATTTATTTCTATCAGTATGCATATGGCTAGCTATGTCCCTTAGTAGTGCCTTATCGTGAATAGGTTTATAGGCTAGAGCATCCAGGTTCATCCTATAATTCCTTCATCTAGTTTCCTTTACTATATGTTCCTTGTTTTAGTTGATTATTCCTATGATATTCTTGTGGTTCCTTTAGTTATCTATGATATATGCTCCTTCCTTAAATGTTGTTTATGCTTACTTTATGTTTGGAGATCAATCAGCCTATTCCTACTCAGGGCCTATTGTTGGTACTCAATACATTTCTGGAGCCTACAGATCATAGTACGACTTCTCACCGTTGATGTGGATATGATGTGGAGCAGCTCTTGGATTCGCACACTTGGGTGAGCTCCTGGGTTCAGAGTTGCCTCTCTCTCTGTCATGGGCTACGACAGGTCATTAATTTGCCAATGGAAATAGTTCTATATGTTTGTATGTTATTATAATCGTGTTTTTAATAGTTGCTCAAATACCGTCTTACCCCGGGTCATGGGTTGGTTTTCTGTATTGTTTTATTCTGCCTCTTTCTTTTGTTCTTATTATTATTGTTTATATTCTTCAATTCTTTCCTTCCGCACAATAGCTCATTATTTCTAGTTCCAGGCTATGAGTTCATCTTACTTACTAATGGGACGTAGTAGGTGCCATCATGACCTGAGTTGTTGGGCTGGGACAATGAAAGAACTCTATGTTAATGTGGATGGTGTTCTTTGGGATCAATCACAAGATAGAATAAGTAGTGTGATGCTTCATAAATTTATTGAAAAATACGAGTTAGTGCATTTTTGTCAGGCGTGAGTTTCAAATAATCCCCCCATACTCTTTCATTCGCTTGAGTCTATGAAATGAAATCGAGCTAGAGTGTCAAGCTTGGTGTTGGTATAATCATGTTATCTTTTTCCATGATTAGGATGATTTTTGTGACGATCTTTCTCTAATTTGATAGGTTTAGTCAATTTAAATATAGGATGGTTTCTCTTCCTTGGTGGGTTATGGTTTTAGACATAATGTGATCAATGCTTTCATTGTGTTATTATCTATATATGTTACATACTACAAGCTTTGTTTAGAGGAAAGGTAGTCCTAAAGTAACAATGGATTTTCTTGAAATGTAATATTGAATATTTTGAAATGTCTATAGAAGTATACATTGATTCATGTATTAGATGATAATTTGTTATATACTTCTAATGCTAAATGTATATTTTTAAAAGTATCTTGAATTGTAGGATGACAACTAAATCTTCTTGGAAGACAAGAAGTTTGGTAGGAAAAATAAGCGTTTCCAGTCATTAAGCATCTAACTCTAAGACATTTGATAGTGTCCCACTTTAACTTCCTTTTTTTCTTGGTGTTGCATTCTCTTGAATAAATATCTTATCGTCCAAAATAAATTTCAAGCAAATTTGCCTTATAGGTTTCCTAGTTTTGTCAAATATATGCTTTCTTCTCAAATCACGGGGTGTTTGTGTTGGTAAGTTTAATTTCTTCTTCATAGAATTAGAGTTATTTTGGTACCATATAGTTTAGATTTTCAAATCAATATTTTGATACAATAGAGTTTTCAAAGAATCTTTTTCGAATCTCATTTGTTAAAACATGATAATACTATTATTTTGGTCGATGAACGTGAAGAAGAATTTGCCATCAAATACCTAATTGATAAAAATTGATTGTGTGGTGGTTGAAAAGGTTTCTCCATTGCTCACAATCTTCTTGAAGAGATATCTTGGTCTTCAATTGATTCAGCCCCGGGAATTTATGGTAACATCTTCTAAGTGCTTAAATCCAAGTCATTTTGTTAAAGAAAGATTTTTTTTATTTGATTATCTTAAATGCACCAATAGTATAAATGAATTGTTGCATGACCTAGAGAGGTACTATTAGGAACGAAGATATAATTAATTCGGTGGGAGTGGGTCCTATGGTGGACAGGATGAGGGAGGCGAGATTGAGATTGTTCTGGTATGTGAAGAGGAGAAGCATAGATTCCTTTGTTATTTTATGCACTATTGGTATTGCGTCTCCTCTTAACAAACCAGAACCATACCAGTCACAATTTTTTCATCTTCTCTAGCACGAGGCAAACTCCTACCTTGTTGAATATATCTTCATTCCTAATACTACATATCGAGGTTAATGAAGAAATTAATTTACACTATTGGTGCATATCAGATAAATCTATGTCTACACTATACTACCTTAAAAGCATGAACTCCCAAACTTGAATGTTGAATTACTATAATACCCCCAATTAATAATACTCTATTTATTTTATTTATTAGTTTAATTATTTGTATTATATTAAAAATAGATGCCTTTTCACATTAAAGGGTGGTGAGTTTTTCAAAGAGTTGTCACTTTTCCAAAAGGTTGCGATTTTTTTGATGGGTTGTGATATTTTCAATGAGTTGTGACTTTCCGAAGGGTTGTGAGTTTTTCAAAGGGTTGTGGCTTTTCCAAAGGGTTGTGCCATTCTCAATGAGTTGTGACTTTTCCAATGAGCAATGACTTTTTCAAAAGGTTGTAACTTTTCTGATAAGGCACAATTAGCACCTATTCATACAACTATTTGTTAGCTATAAATAAAGGAGTTTCCTCTCACATTTAAACTACAAATTTTTTAAAGTTTTGTACTCTTCTTTTTCTTAAAAATATTCAAGGGCTATTTGTAATAGTTGATTAAGTTCAAAATTCAACGAAATTCGAGGTATCTCATAAGAAAGAGGTGGTGAACTAATTATAGCAAATCATTCAACAATTCACACTAGCAGTTTTTCTTACGATTTTCTTGAGTTAGCAATGACGAAAAGTTGTTGGTAAGACAATAATAAAAAAAGATATGAAAAAAGTCACATAATTTATGTATGATATTTCTTTTTTATTTTTTAAGTTTTTATTCTCTTACCCTCACGAAGGAGCTTCTTTCTAATTTTGGTAAAACAACGGGCATCAACATAGTCCATTGAATTATTAGTTTGGATATAAAATCCACTATTTCAAAAATGCATTTTAGCTTTTACTTATAATATGATTTCAATCAAATGGAAAAATTACCTCTCTATATATGATAGTCTTACTCAAGTATTAATTGAGTAATAATATTTTGTAAAAGATAGATTACGTTTAAAGATAAAATATTTAAATATTTATGGTAATCCTTATTAGTGTCATGCACATACTACATTTCAAGCATGAATATTTAAGAGAAAAATTGTACTTAAATGGTGTCCATCTTTTATGTACATAACCTCACGAGGAAGGCTATTGGTGACATTTTTTGTATTGATACTTTTAAAAATTTGTTTGTTAGATTTGCTTACAAAATTGAGTGAAGTAAAAATACTACTAAAGAAATGTCACTTTCTCCCCCACATTTAAACTTTGAATGTATTTTGAAATTCTTCAATGATATCTGCTTATTTTGATCTCAAAATACAAGTAACTCTATAACAGTTTGTATTAATTACTTAAAAACACTTGTCCTATGTTCTTTCAATTATAATCATTTACTAAAAATCATTAATTTAGTAATATTAATTCTATTTTACAACATTGTATACTATATATACAATACATACGTGCAACACAAGTGTCGTGAAACTAGTCAAATGAAAAACGTAACTATTTCTTTAACAAAATGACTAGAATTTAAGCACATACAAGTTGTTACCTAAAATTTGCAAAGCTTAATCAATTGGAAGTCTAGCGCATCTCTTTCAAGAAGATTCTGAGCATTGGAAAACCCTTTCCAACCCCCACTCAATCAATTCTTACCAATAAGGTACTTGGTAGAAAATCTTTCTTCATTTTCATCAACAAAAACACCAACGTCATCATAATTTGACAAATTAAAATCAAAACAATTTCTTGAAAAAACGTATTGTATCATCATATTTATAAAAAATATCTAGAATATATAGGACAAAAAACAACCTTGACTGAATGAAGAATAAATTGCACTTACCAACAAAAATCTCCCCAAGACATGCGAAGAGAGCATACATTTGACAAACTAGGAAACCCGAAATGCTAATTTGCTTGAAATATTTCGCGTTGCAGTTGGGTTGATGAGTTTGCTTTAGCAGAGATGTGATTTTGTCGCTACCTTTCAGTGCTAGTAATATAAAGAATCAAAAGAATTTTATTGAGATAATAAAACCATTCCGACAGCCAAGTACCAATTCATAATACTAGGTGGAATGTTTGTATTCTACTATGTATTTAATTAATAGATTGGCATCTAAAGTGCTAAATATTTAGTCTCTATATATAACCCCAATCATGGATTGTGACAGAAGATTAAATGTCCAAACACTGAATTTCAAACTAATAGAAGAGCAGCGTAACGAGATCTTGAATCTACGACCATAAGTCTACTGAAGAATCCTATGTCAAATCAATAGGGCGATGCGACCAGACCTTGAATATTCAACCATAAGGCTTCTAAAGAATACCATATCAAATAAATATCACAATGCCTCATTGGAACAATGTCCACTCAAAGATAATCAATACAAAATCTCCAAGCCCGAACCGAATCCAATCCCAAACTGTCCAACCGTGTCGGATAGCCTAATCGTAATTATCTACTGCCGTAGAAAAGGGGAGGTATGGATAGAAGGTCATCTTAGCTGAGCTACTACCTAACTAAGACTTATTCTGTTCGACCTAATTATGCTATATCAATCTACAAGGGGGTATGTCATATGAAGCAAGCACATGCTCTTATATATGCAAGTCTAAGGCAAGAACTAGCCTACTCCTAGACTAAGGCCGAACATCCCTTCAACCAAAAAAATAATCAAGTACAAAACATGCAATAATATAGGAATAATCGCAAACAAGAAGAACAACATGCTAGTAGCCTAAAAAACCTGACAAAAGGTTAAAACTTGATATTGACTAACAAAGCATGATAAACTAGCTACCAAACCCAAATTCACACAAATCAACATTTATTTACACTCTCAAGCTCAATCATAAGGACAGGAAGCCATAGCCTACCTCAAAGCAAATTGCATGTGCTTCGAATTCACAATTCTAATGCTTCTCCCTTTCGAATGCTACCACACAATAAAATAGAGAATATCAATATTAACACGGTCGTTTAGCCACCAATTATATTAATTAGAGATAGACCAAAATTTGAGTCAACATGGGAATATGGGACCCACCTTAGGAATCTTATAATTGATTCCATCAAAAGGTCAATTTAAGCTCCCCGAACTTGTATCCCAAAATGAGACACAATTTAGGGCACGAAACACGCCCAAATACCAACATGCAACAATTCAATATTTAACCACAATCAAAAGGGGTGGAAGGCTCTTCAGAGTAGATTTTACTGCAAACAAGCTTTTTCGAGTAATCACAAACACTCCAATGCATAGCCACAACCTTCCCGAACACACTAAACTTGAAATCACCCAACCCGGACACTAACAAGTCTCACAATTGTAGAAGGAAATTCTAGAACAGAAAGAAATCACAGTCAGGTATTTCATTCAAATGTCAAGTAACAAATACACATCTCGATAGCAATGGAAGGATGTCCAAATAACGGGCCACCCTTTAAATGACGTTCATGATCACAAAAGTTAAACCTCGTGAACAAGATGACCAAGGGTGGTCAACGCCACATGACAACTAATCTCGATTACAGACTGAGGCCCATGCGATAATATTGGTAAATCACAACCCTCCATGATTCTGATGGAAAACATGCCACCTCGTTGAAGGTGGCACATACACAAGATGCTGTAGTTGAAAAAATTGACGGGATGCTCAAGATTCATTTGAAACCACTGTGCATGCATAGGAAATATTCTACCCCACCAAATTTTGTATTCCATACTCAATGGAGCCATTGAAAATTCCAACTAAAAGTCATCTAGAAAAAAAGTAGGTCCAACATCAAAACTCATTTTTAACCTAAATTCCTCAAGGGGGCTCGAAATTAGCCAAGAGGCTCATAATCTGTATGAAAGGTCCTAGAAAAAACTTAATATTCCAAACCTGACAGAACCGTCAGAATTAAATTCTTAGGCTGGCTTCTTGAACTTTTGACCGAAGTGAACCATTCTTGTTTTTTAAGTTTCAAAACAAAGAAACATGAACAAAATCCAAATAAACGACTAGGTTACTGAACTATCATTCTTAGCAAGTGATGAATTACTTGGGTCACTATAAGAACGCTCTAAGCATAATAACTAAGCCAATAATACTTGAATGATCTAGAGGGTTATTATAGTATTTCCTCAATCAAATCTTGCTCCTCTCCACGTTGACAATACATGGACTATTTAGATTATTATTACTAAAGTTTAACATGAGAGTATGAAACACTTCAAAGTAGATTGCCATTGTAAGGAGAAGTTTTATTAAAATGAGTCATTAATCTCCCATATGTAGTCAATGATTTTCAAATAGCTTATGCTTTACAAAATTCATGGCATGATAATCCCATTAATTTCTAGTAGGACTGCATATAGCTTAGATGTGCACACATTCTGGACATTCAAGAAGGACAATTTAGCATTTGGATGAAAATGTTAGGTTAGAAATGATAATTCTGATGACCTTCTAAAAAATAGGTCTACAGATAAGTTGGTCCTATGATAACCTGACAACACTCTCTTCTTAAAATCAAGGGGGATAAATATACTCATCGTTCAAGTAAATGTCGATGACACTACCCTTTGAGCTACATTGGATTCCCTATGCGAAACATTTACCAATTTATTGAGAATTGATGAGTTTGAAATGATTATGATGGAGGAGCTAAGATTCTTTTTAAGCTTACAAGTTAAGATGTCATCAACATGCACTATGATCAATCAACCAACGTATATTGGTGATCTGCTAAAAAACGTCCACATTGAAAGTGCCAAGCCCATTAATACTTCAATTAGGACCATGAGAAAACTAGATATTGACAATCCAAATCTATCCGTAGTTGAGACAATGTATTGAGGAAATATTGGATCTTTCCAATACATCAAAACAAGTAGATTAGTTATAGTCTTCAGTGTTGGAATGTGTTCAAGATTTTAGACCTGTCTTAAGGAGTTCTACCCGAAAGATGCAAAAATGATTTTAAGTAATGGAGACTCCATATAGCATAATATGTAAACTACTGATTTAAACTATGAGGTAGGATTTAAGCACCAAAATATTGTGTTTAGACTCTTTCATGTAATGGACTTAATGAACTATAAGCTACCCATGGGAATTGATTATAACTATTACAATCAAATGTAAACTGCCATACAAAATAAGGAACACAATTAAATAATAGATTAGTACCCAAAGTTGATTAAAAAAGAGAGATACACAAGCTGTTAGCAAGATAGAGAATGGAATAATTGGTGCTCCACCCTTTGTTTATTTATGTTCGAGTGAGTTTCCAAGGAGCCAAAGATAGAAATAAATATGTATATGCATATTTCATATCTTGCGGTGACGTTGAGTCTTAAATTGCAATTCTTCGCTCTGGTTTTTGTGTAAAAATAGAAAGGTAATATAAATAAAAATAATAAAAATCTTAATAGTAAAAACAGGAAAGCAACAATAATAGGAGCATTTATTTGATGTGTATGTCCTAACTCACCATAAGTACAAAGATTAATCCAAAGTGATGAGCATGTATGAATTATATTATTGGATTCTTTTTGACAGAGATAATAACATGTTCATTATACATCATGATACCCAAGATCCATACAATAAATAAAATGAAATCACAAACAACATAAAGATCTATATTAAAGCACTGATTTCTAAAATAATGTAGTTCAACAGAGAATAGACAAAGGGTTGTCCGGATTTACCTCTTGTGGTATAGTGAATTGTTCATTATCATAGGTCTCGAATCTACACTCGTTCTTCAAACAATGTGAAGAGAGACCAAAAAAGGGAATAAAAATATTTTGTGAGATGATATGCAGATTAAAGAGAGTGGTGTTCTTCTGAGTGTAAAATCTTCTCTGCATATGAAAATTTGATATGACTTGGAGCATGAAATGAAAGAGTCATCTCTCGAGAGAAGAACATCTAAGAAGGATTAGGGAAACAAACTATTTTGTCTCAAGAAAATGAAAAAATCTTAACGCATCCTTGGATGACGAAAGTGCCAAATTAGCATGAAAATTGCAAGAGATAGAGGGAGAGAGGAAGTGTGGCTGATGAGAAGAAAATAGATTTTGGGTTTGGGCTATTATATTTTTTCTTGTGTGTGCTGATTCGAAAAGGTTCATGTTGGAAAAGAATTGACACAACATGAAAACCTATAGATTATTACATACATTTTTTCCTGATTTTTTTTTCTCTATTTCCTTTAAAAGGAAAAAAAATATATTTTATTCTTTTTTTTCTCTATTTCCTTTAAAAGGAAAAAATAATATTTTCTTCTTTTTTTCTCTCCTTTATGATTTGACAACTATTTTAAAATAGGGTTATCTCTTTCCTTTTTATTGTGTCTTTTTATCTCTTTCTAAATTCTTTTCATACATATATTTGCTTCACTACCAAATTTTCTCTTCATTTCCGTAATTCAATAATTTTATGAAATTCTTTCTTTTCCTTAAAACCACTCCATAAATAGAAATTCTTTGTTCTTTCATTAATATCTTTTAGGATTATTGTTATTTCATTAATTTTCTTATCTAAAACATCTCACCCATCTACTTATCTCTATATTTATTCTCTACTTTATGATTTTTTCTATCTTTTTCAATTCTAAAATCTTCTCCCCCCCCCTCCCAAGTTAAAAGTGTAATAATTTCACAGACTGAAATCGCACGTCATCATAACACATACTAACCAAACCAGTAGGTAAGAAAACCACATAGGCCGTTACCAGAATCAACAAGCTATTACAATAAAAAGAAACACATAGAAAGTAAGGAAAGAACATCAAATAAAATAAAGAGAATTACAATCTTATGAATTTTTCATGAAAAACATTTTTTAAAGAAAAGCATTGTTTCATGCAAAACTATTTTTTTTAATAAAAAAAACATTGTTTCATGAAAGAAACATAAAGGAAGTAAGGAAAAAACATCTAATGGAAAAACTTTTTTAAAAGAAAAATGAATAGTCACTTCGATGAAAGAAAAATAAAGTTTCATGAAAAGACACATTACTTCACATACTTATGGCCTTCTTCATCTAACTTGGGACTCCTTCTCCTCAATCCTAGAGATTGACATTCATATGTCGTAATCCTTTCCTTATTCTTCTCCATACTTACAACCTATTTTTTTTTTGGTTCTCTCATTTTCAATTTCACTTCATTCTACACTTTTAAGAGGTAAGATTTTGCAATTCAAGACTCAGTAAATCACTGGCCGTCAAATTAAAATTCAGAGATAGAAAATGAATTTAATGAACCTCGAGGTTGTTTGTGTAATTTTCATACTTTAACTATTTTCCCCTTCCTATAGGTTAGTTGTAGCTCTTGTGTACTGTTGCATTGGGTGGCACATTTCCCAAGGTGTTTTGGAGTGCTTTGATCTACTTTTTCCTTTTGGAGCCTTTTAAAATAAAAGAGAGTTGACTTTAGTCAACTTCTAGAAAGTCTAATGTTGAATGAGGATTCTATAAGTTTCCTCAGCTCCAAAATGTATTTTTTTAGTCTAGTATTGTTGTTGGTTTGGGTTGTGAGGCTTTCATTTTAAGTTTGTATCTTCAGATATTTAAGATTTAAATTTTTGCATAAGTTTGACTACTGTTAACAATCATGTTAAACGCTCTCAGATGGAAATTAGATCAGTGCAGTTAGCTCCAAAATATTGAGTTTGATCTAAAACGATCTTTGGTTTTGATCCCAAGGTGTTTGTGGATGAGTTTGTGGCTTTTGTCTTTTTGTTTGGTATTTCGTTATAAGTGTTGATTTTGGTTAACATTTTTACGAGCTCAGATTGTGCCCATTTTTGGGTACTAGTTCTTTTAGCTATTCAGGACCTTTTGGCCGTGTCATTTTGTAACACCTCGTATTCTAGAAAGACCAGATATGCAGAAATCAGAAGTTGAAGGTGCCACCAATGGGCACCACCCACAAATAGTAGGGTGACCCACGGACCGTCGGTGGGGTCTGTGGTTGGTCACCCACAGCCCTCCCCAGAAACTCAGACAAAATTCGTCTAAGGGTCGACCTCTGGACCGTAGGTGGGACCACAGTCCATGGTCCTGGACGTGGTTTAAACCCCCATATACCATCTCTCTGAAAGCCAAATGACGGTTGACAGAACGGACTCTAGGCCAGTCGATTAGCCTCGACAACTTTTAAGACAGGGGTCATTTAGTCTTTTCTGATAACTTTTAACCTCTAAACTACGTCATTTTAGTCAGTTTTAGCCTAGTAACTTAATTAGAACTTACCCTAGTCAACTCATTCTCAGAAAATTCATCAAGTTGAACGAAAAGAAGGAGAAAGAGTCGACCAAGCCCTCTCTCTTAGAACGCAACAAGTTTTCTTCAGTTCCAGCCCCGAAATTGAAAGATTTCTCCATGAATTTCATCACCAGGTATGTGGGATTTCACTGGTGGATTCCTTTCATCCACTAGGTCCTTAAAATTTAGTTAGATTCATGATTCTCTATATTATGTTAGACCTAGGGTTTATAAAATTTCAGATTTATGTTGTGATTTAGTTGTCAGACTAATCCAAATTAGATTATCATGTTTTTAAGGAATTCGTATGAAACTAAAAACCCTAGTTCTATAGATTCGTTTAGTTCATGAATTATACTTGCTAGGTTAGTTTATTCAGATATAGATGCCTCTGTTAAGAATGTTTCACTATCAGTACATTAATGTTGCATTTTTAATTAGCTTGTCAGTATTCTGAGCTACTCAGTATTACATAAATTCTGTTATTATGTATTACTTACATAATCACTTGGGAGTACGCTTAACACCTAGTGGACTAAGGGTCAGTCACCCTCATAGTCCCCGAACTACGTGGCCCCATAGGATAAATTCCCTCTGTGGACAACATATTTAGTGATCATGCCAATTATACTCTATACCGTTGGCAAGGTATATTAGATCATCTCGATGCGATGATACATCGGACTCCACGGATAGCTCTCGTGGCTTTATGTCGGTTAATAGTAGCTCCCACAGTCAGATTTTAGTGCATTGACCAAGTTATCAGTTATAGTTCAATATTCAGTCTCATTATGTTTATACTTGGTCATTGCATTAAGTTAGCTCAGTATTCTGTTTATTTCAGTATTTCTTTCATGTTAAGATTATATCATTGCTGTGTTCAGTTATGTATATTATTGTTCAGTTTTATCCTATCATGCATGCTTAGTACCTTGCAAGTACTGACGCAAACTCTACGCTACATATTCTTGTGATGTAGGTTCAACTCCTCAACATTCAGATCATGCATAGATCAGTTCCTGATCTCCAGTTTAGCAGTATCAGTGGGGAATCCACATTCTTCGAGGACGATTGACATGTTATCTTGCTATTTTCAGTCTTTCAGTTTTGCTAGAGTTAGCTGGGGCATGTCCCTATATCTCTAGTTATATTAGAACATAGTTTAGATTCAGTTTTTATTTGAGTATGATCTTTTAGTTGTTATTGAACTCTGAGTATTTATATATCAAGACTTAGAATGGGTATTCCCTATCATTTTCTTTATGTCATGTTTAAGCTTCTGCACAATATGATTTATTTTTTAGAAAATCTTTAAGTATGCTTATGATATGCCAATAGGGTTAGCTTTGGGTCACTCATGATCCTAGGTCCCATGCTTTTGTCAAGGGAGTAGCCTCGGAGTGTGAAAACTTTGTATCAAAGCACTAGGTTCAAGAGTTCTAGGATGTCTGAAAAGTCGCACTAAGTAGAGTCCCTTTCATGAGTGTGAAGCGCGTAACATCTATTAGGGGGAGGCGACGAAGTGTTTCAGGAAGAACTTCACTTTCTTGATATTCTTATCGTGTGTGGGTATGATCTCCTTTTTCTAACTAGACTTTATGCTTTTTTTAGATCATGCCTCCTCATAGACCTTACCCAAGGAATGCTAATACCCGCAATGCTAACGCAACTCCTCAAGTCCCAGATCATGAAGTTTCGAATGCAGAGTTTTGGAACGCCATTCAACTATTGGCCTAGAGTGTAGCTAACCAAAATAATCAGCAAGTTCCACTTCCTGCAAATGGTAGTGGTGGATCAGTGGCAGCTAGGGTCTATAACATTTTAGGATGAACCCACATGAATTTCTAGGGTCACAAGGTGGTGAAGATCCCCAAAATTTTATTTATGAGGTCAAGAAGATCTTTGGAGTGATGCAAGTGACTGGAAATGATAGGGTAGATTTGGCGTCCTACCAGCTTAAGGATATGGCTCACATTTGGTTAACTCAATGGAAAGAAAACAGGGTGAAGATGTCGATCTTGCGACATGGGAGTATTTTAACGGAGCTTTTTTGGACATGATCTTCACAAAAGAGTTGAGGGAGGCTAAGTCTCAAGATTCATGAATTTGAGACAAGGTTCTATGTCGATTCAAGAGTATGGACTCAAGTTCACCCAGCTCTCCAAGTATTTTCCATATATGGTTGCCGATCCCAGGGCACAGATGAGTAAATTTCTATTTGAGGTATCTGACTGGGTGAGAATAGAGTGCAAAAATGCTATGTTACTGGAAGATATAAACATCTCTAGAGGCATGACACATGCTCAGCAAGTTGAGGGAGATAAGCACAGGGAGCAGGCTAAAGATAGGAAAAAGGCAAGGAAAGGCAACTATGAGTATTCTTAGCAGAAATAGGGTGGTGGAAATCGCTTGCAGTTTCAGCAGAAATCTTCAGCCCCAGAACCTTCATCAGCTAGTGTTCCATCCTCTAGGCTTTGACATGATCAGAAAGGTAGGGCATCAGGCTCTAAGATTTAGGGGAGTGTTTCAGTTACCAGAACCTACCCAAATTTTCCAAAGCATGGTAAGAACCATCCAGGCGAGTGTGTTTCAGGCAAGGAAGGATGTTTTGGGTGTGGTTAGTCTGGACATTAGTTGAGAGATTTCCCTTCTTCTAAACACGGACAAAGAGGTAACATTAGTAGGGCTTACTCTACAGCTCCAACAACACCAATAGGTAGCCCAACTCAGCAGGGTACTTCATCTAGTATAGGTGGCGGTGAATGCCGGAACAGGTTGTATGCTCTTTAGGCTAACCATGATCAGGAAGATTCTCCTCATATGGTTACTGGTACGTTACGAGTCTTTCATTTAGATGTTTATGCTTTGTTAGATCTAGTGGCTACTCTTTCCTTTGCAATTTCCTATATAGCAGTAAACTTCGGTGTCACTCTAGAAACTCTTTAGAACACTTCTCAGTCTCTACTCTAGTTGGTGACCCAATTAAAGCTAGATGGGTATACATAAATTTCCCTTTCACATTCTCTGAGAAAGTCACCTCAGCATATCTTGTAGAGTTAGAAATGGTAGACTTTGATATCATTCTAGGCATGGTTGGTTACATTCCTGTTATGCCTCAGTTGATTATAGAACTAGGATCGTTCATTTTCAGTTTCAAAATGAGCCATTCTTAGATTGAAAAGGTAGTATCTCAGTGCCTATGGGTTGATTCATTTCTTACCTTCAGGCTAGAAAGATGATCTCCAAGGGGTATATCTATCATCTAGTTCGGGTTAAGGAGTCAAGCTCTGAAACTCCAACTCTGGAGTCAGTTCCAGTAGTAAGTGAGTTTCCAAAAGTATTTCTAGAAGATCTTCCCGGAGTTCCTCCTGAAAGGGAAATTGACTTCAGAATAGATCTCTTTCTAGCTGCCAAGCCTATTTTGATTCCTTCGTATAGAATGGCTCCAGCTGATATTAAGTAATTGAAAGAGCAATTGAAAGACGTTCTAGATAAGGCCTTCATCAGACCTAGTATTTCCCCATGGGGTGCACTAATGTTGTTTGTGAAAAAGAAAGATGGTTCTCTCAGGATGTGCATTAATGTCACGACCCAAGCCTAGGGCCTAGACGTGACCGGCGAATGGGGAACCCGAAGGAACCCCAAACAAGCCTCATAGCGTATCATTACACATCCTTGGTCGCAGAAGCAATTAAAATGACCATAAGCGATAAGCATAATCAAGGGGAAAATCGGGACTAAGGGAGCAAGAAAAAATGGAATGATACATAAATACCATAGATGAGTCAAGCTCAAGCATAATACACAACTTGTCCAACACCACCTCTAAATATGGGTACTTAGCAGGGGCCAAGACAAACTACCGGGCTCACCCTCATAGTCAGTACATAACAAAAAAGGAAAAGTCTAATACATAGCAAGAGATCATAAGCAACGTCCCAGGAATGGAGGACTCACCAATAACCTCGATAAAAAATCGTACTAGCCATGCAGAGGAGGATGGTCAAGCGATGCTCCAGTTCCTACATGGTGACATTATGTAGGTATAGAGTATGCATTAGTACGTTTGAATGTACTAAGTATATGGGATGCAATGCAATGCTACAATAGATGGACATCATAGGAAAATGCATAATAATACCCGTTAGATAGCACATTAATGAAACGATATATATATAATGACGCTTACATAAAAAATCATATTTAGTGGGACGTAGCACAAGTGTGGTGAGTGACCATCAATATAGTATTTCCAAGGCCTACCACCCCCTTTCTCAAATATGTTCTAAAATAGTCTACACATCCTCGTAAAGTCACACTAATCCAAACGTCAAGGCTCTAGTTCAACCTATCATTTTGCAGGTCGTTAGATTATCTCCCACTTAGGAACATTCGTCCTCGAATGACAACACTTATATAGAGAAAATCATATACATGTATCCATTTCATCATCATTTCAATGATTATATGACCATCCGACTCATAGGACGTACCTTGGACCTTCCATTTCCTAAGAATTCTATAAATTGGCATTTTATCAAACACATGGTGGGCTATTGTTCATGTAAATGAAATCATGTACTTCAAGAGTACTAAGTCCAACCAAATTCCGAAATGCATATAAATCAGCCCACCAACAACATACATATATATATATCAACCTTCATAATTTGATCATGGAAGCATGAAAACCATAAACATCACATAATAATTCCATTTCATGATAATATGCAAAATAGACCATAATAGGGTGTGTAGTAGTAATTCCATACTTCAAGAGTTCATAAATAACCATAAGGACCCATAAACTTGAAGTAGAAATAGAGGATAAATGGTTGGACTTGTGGAAAGGAAAGTTTCCACAATCAAGCCCACATACCTCAACTTTGGAGAATTCTTGATGAAGATTGGAATGGAGAATTGAAGCTTGAGATTGAGTCTTGAATCCGGAATTAGAGCTTGAGATGTTTGAATTTGGTTGAGGATCTTGGTGGAATTTTGGAGAGGGCTTAGAGAGTGTTTTTGAAGTTAAAAAAATGACCAAGTATGGGACATATCCCCTTTTTATAAAAAACGTCCCCAACCCGCCTCAAAAAAATATCTCACTGGAAATTGCAAATGTGCACAGACAAGTTTTACGAAAATGGTCATAACTCCCTCATCCTAACTCGGAATGAGGTGAAACCAAGTGTGTTGGAAATCTAACTCAAAGAGCTTTAATTTAATAGGTTTTTTCCCTTCCAGTTCCTTGTGTGCTAAGAGATATTCCCCTTTAAAGTTGACCCTCCAAATCGCATTTTTTGCGATTTTCGAATTTTGATACGGTTGCTCTAAAAGTCGGGTTAGACCTACTACCCACTCCATTTTACCCCATGAATAAGAATATGAAGTCAAATTTCTGAAATCATGTACGGCTTTTGAGATATATGGAAATTACAATTATAGGCGTTTCCGAAGCACATTTTCTGGCATTTTTGGGGTCGTTTCAATTAACTATCGTTAGTTGAACAAATTCACAGTCAAGAATAAGTACTCTATCCCCAGGATTGATGACCTGTTGGGCCATGTTCAGGGTACCATTCATTTTTTGAAGTTAGACCTCAGATCCGATTATCACAGCTCAGAGTCAGAGATAGTGACATCCCAAAAATAGCATTCGGAACTCAGTATGATCATTATGAATTTGTAGTTATGTCATTTGCTCTAACCAATACTCCTACTGCTTTCATGGATATAATGAATATGGTGTTCAAATAGTATTTGGACTTGTTCATTATCGTCTTTATTAATGATATCCTCATTTACTCTAGGAATGACGAAGAACACGTGACTCATTTGAGGGTTTCCTTGCAAACTCTCAAAGATTGTCAGTTATTAGCTAAGTTTAGCAAATGTTAGTTTTGGTTACAATCACTTGTCTTCGTTGGTCATATCGTGTCTAGCAAAGGGATCTGAGTCGACTCTCAGAAAATAAAGGTAGTGAAACAATGGCCCAGACCCACTTCTTCAACAGATATCAAAAGTTTCTTGGGTTTAGCCTGTTATTACAGAAGGTTCGTGGAAGAATTTTCGTCCATAGGTTCTCCATTGACGAAGTTGACTCAGAAAATGGTTAAATTTCAGTGGTCAGATGAGTGTGAGAAGAGCTTCTCAGAACAAAAAACTAGGTTGACTACAACTTCTATTTTGACTATACTAGAGGGTTCAGACAGTTCTGTGATCTATTATGATGCATCCTGATTCGGCCTAGGTTGTATCTTGATGCAATGAGGTAAGGTTATAGCTTATGCTTCCATACAACTTAAGGTACATGAGAAGAACTACCCAACTCATGACCTCGAGCTTGTAGTAGTAGTTTTTGCCCTAATTATTTGGAGACATTACTTGTATGGTGTTCACGTAGATGTGTTCACAAATCATAAGAGCCTTCGGTATGTGTTCCCCCCAAAAGAGTTGAATCTTCGCTAGAGGAGAAAACTTGAATTCCTCAGGGACTATGATATGAATATGCTTTACCATCTTGGTAAGGCCAATGTAGTAGCTATTGCTCTCAGTAGACTATCTATGTGTAGTGTAGCACTTGTGAGGAAAGAAGGAAAAAATTAACAAAGGATGCTCATCGGTTTGTTCGCTTAGGATTTTGCCTTATGAACATATCAGATGATGTTGTGACAGTTCAGAATGGGTAAGAATCTTCATTGGTAGCGGAGGTTAAGGAGAAACAAAACATTGATCCTATATTGCTTCAATTGAAGGGTGTTGTTCATCAGTAGAATGTTGAGGTTTTCTCCCAAGGGGGAGATGGTGTGCTTCGCTACTAGGGTCATTTATGTGTTCGTAAGGTGGGTGAGTTGAGACAGCAGCTCCTTACAGAAGCCCATAACTCTATGTATTCTATTCATTCAGGTTCCACTAAGATGTACCGTGATCTGCAGGAAGTCTTTTGGTGGAATGGCACGAAAAGGTATATAGCAGATTTTGTGGATAAGTGCCCTAACTGTCAGTAGGTGAAGGTAAAATATCAAAAACCAGGAGGTCTGACACAAGATATTTACATTCCTTTATGGAAGTGCTACAACATTTTAGGCCTATGGCCACCCCTGTAAAGTGTAGCCTAAAGTAGCAAAAAGTGTGGCCTTTGATAAAAGGCAACACTTTTGGACTTTAAGCAACACTTTTTAGGGGGTGGCCAAAAAAGGCGTAACCTTTTACATTAGGCAGCACTTTCGAAATGTCGCCATAGAAGCTACACTTAAAAAACGTGGCCAAAGAGGTATAAAAGACACACTTTGTAGTAATTCATTAGCAACACCTTTTGTTTGATTATACTAAACTTAAAAGTGTGGCCTTTGCTTTGTTATTGGTCACATTTAAAAAGTGTTGCCTTTTATATCTCATCTAGAACAACACTTATAAAGTATGGCAGTGTTGTGTAGAAATTTTGTAGCCACAATTTTTCATTTTTAAGAATAATAATTTTTATTTGCATATACTCAATAATCACATCAGTAAATATATCAATGATCTAAAACACAAAATTAGCTAATAAATAAATCGAAGCTATATATTTCGAATAAGCTTCGAAAAACATGTTTTCTACAACCAATACTTAGAAAGTGATTGCTTAAAGATCTCTACTATCAATAAATTTCACAAAATCAAATGCATTCAAACAAATATGACAATAGTACAAAAAAATTTCATCGTTTAATACAATAGATCGAATTTACTTCTAGCCACTATTCAAATTCAATTACCGGAATTTTCCTGCACATTCAAAATAAAATTATAAGTTAGTGAAATAAATAATGTATTTAATATGCTCAATACTAGTCATTATTAACAATACTTCCCAGCCCCTTCCTAATGTAGTGGTAATGTAATGAAAAACAGGACTCTTAGTTGCTATTAAAACATGTATTTCATATACTAATAAGATATGACAGCAAGTAACTATAACAAAATCCATAAATGTTGCAAAGAAATTGTGCACACCTTCTCGTAGTTATTGAATATAGCTGGAAACAAGACAAAGAGGAAACTAAATTTATGGTGAAACGATGACCAGTTATGATGAAAATGTGTCTAAAGTAAGAATGTAAAATTAATCAATTGTACCTAATTCCACTTTTTGGCTTGGGCTCAACACGAACTGGCAAGGTAATTGATGCAGGTGAAGAATCAACAACAACTTTGTTTAAATTAGTTAAGCAATACATAGAAGATGCAAATGGTTATACAACTTGATAACTGTACATATCTGTCTTTTTTGGGGGATAAGTTATACGTGTTCCCAACTTTCGCAAACCACAACACATCCTCTCTGCTAGCAAAGTTAAAATCCGATGGGGTAAATCATCAAATCAACCTTTTTAATAACTCTATATGTAAATGAAATTCAACTAACATCAATTAGCACTTGTTGTCACCATTGAATATTATTATGCAGAGGTATCAAAGAAGGAACAAACAAAAAGAATATCTAGAATGCTTGAAATGCACGTTTTTCAGTTCGTCGCAGAAGGCGTTCAACATCCTCCTCGGCTTCCATCTGCTCTTTGAGATAAAGCAAGTCATCGCTGTCCAGGGCTGCAATATACAACTTAAACAAGGTTCAAGAAACTATTCCACATTTCCATTATATGGACAGACTAATGGAACAAAAGGAAAAAAGGAGGAAGCAATTATTATGAGCAACAATCTATACCGCCTCTTCCATGAAGGTAACCTCCACGTTTCCTAGCAACCTCTTGCATCTGAACATGTCAAGCACCCAGTAGGAAAAACCAGTATCCCTGTCAAGGCATGTTGTCAAAAATTGGGGCATGGTACAACGGATATTTTATAACATAATCTGAACTTACAATGATTCAAGACCATCAATTTTTTTCAAGTAGTAGATAGTAATGCTATACCTGTCCTCGAAGACTTTATATATCCAAATATACTACAAAACCTCTTATCTAAATTCTAATAGGTGAACAAAATAGTTCCCTTATTTCAGTCCATAGCTCTTCTAAGTTTTTTAGCTTTTGGAATAATCATGCATTCCCCTTGCTAAGAAAATAAGTAAAATCTAGTTGCTTATAGGCTTAGCAAAATAAATATGTAGCTTGACATTCAGTAGCTAAAAGAGGAAGGACACTGGAGTAAATACAAAGGGTAGTCAATACAAAATACTATATTTTTGCAAGTCTCTCAAGGCTCAAAGAAATTCAATCAGAGAGCTGGATTTTGCTTGGGAGGGGTAGCCCATGGGGTAGAACAATAGGTATTTGGTAATCTTCAATGCTAAGAAGAGAACAATACATCGAGACAATGCATGTGGGTCATCACAGGGTCTGCGATCAACAGAATACAAAGTGTGTTCAACTTCCAGAAAGCTATCACTATTGAAATAATGTTCATAAGAAAAGGAGACATATATAAGAACAGATAATTATTATTCTAAACTCTCACGAACAAGAAAATCGGATTAGAAAAACAATGATGAGACAAAAGAGACAGAGAAGAAGCTATACTACCTTTCCAATCTTGAATAGAACATTGTCATACTGGTATAAACAATTTACTTTTTCAAATCAGAAGAAAAATGGATGAGAATGAGCAATATTTAGATATCCAACACTCCATCCTATCATCCCGTAAACTTAAAGAAGAAAAAGATGTTGAGTATGTGGTTCCCTTCTATGAAAAAACATATTTCCGATCATCATACATGAATTACCAGGAAATGACTTGCTACAAATATATAAGAACATATCTTCAGTCAAAATAACAAACTACAAGCACAATATACTGAACAAACTTACAACCACAAACCACCTTTTTCAATAATAGTTGTGTTTTAGAAAACACTATTCTCATTGATAAGGGTACACGCACAATACGCGTACCAGAGACTAGTTGTATAATAATATCATATTGGTTAGATTTCTAGTAACACAAGATTTTCTTAAAGGATCCCTCATATATAAAGTTCACCTATGAATATGGAGAAACAACGAGTGAAGAACATATGCAAATAATTTGTGAAGAAGGAATGGAGCAATGAAGGGAGAAAAGTGTAAAGGAGAATGTAGTTCATCAAAAAGTGAGAAGAAGAATGTAAACTAAACAATAAACACTGTAAGGCAGTAAGAGCACATGAGTTCTATGAAACTATTATAAAGAGGGAAGAAATTAATGATAAACATACCTCAAATAAGTGAAGAAAGATGATTTTTCAGGCTTGCTCAACTTCTGATTTTCACTCCACAACACGTTATCACCATCATTTGCTTGATGTTTTTCATCAACCATCCAATAAATAACATCAGTTTTGAGGAAACATTAATTAGATAAGGATCTACAAGTATATGCTATGAAAACATAAAGATGTAGCTAACACATTCAAAATATCAATATATTATTCTCACAGATTCAGAAACCAATATAGGATCATGCATCTTGCATTAAAAGTTGAAGGAACGAAATATATTACCAGCATGTCATATGATAGCATCCATGTGAGAGTTCAATCATCCTCCTGGTCTGTCAATATCAATATATTATTTTGGTGATGGTAGACAGAGTTACTAAGTCCGCTCATTTCTTGGTTGTTGAGACTACTGATCCGGTGGAGGACTACGCCAAGCATTACATTATTGAGATAGTAAGGTTGCATGGAGTTCCTTTGTCTATAATCTCATAAAGAGGTCCCCAGTTCACCTCTCATTTCTGGAAATCATTTCAGAAAGGTCCTGGTACTTAGGTAAATCTCAGCATAGTATTTCATCCACAAATAGATGGTCAGGCACAGCGTACCATTCAGACTTTAGAGGACATGTTTAGAGCTTGCGTGATGGATATCAAGGGAAATTGGTATGATCACCTACCTCTCATAGACTTTGCCTACAATAATAGCCATCATTTCCATTATTTAGATGGCCCCTTATGAGGCATTTGATGGGCGTAGGTGTAGATCACCAGTTGCTTGGTTTGAAGTAGGTGAAGCAGACTTGATAGGGCCAGATTCGGTTGATGATGCTATGGAAAAAGTTCAACTCATCAAAGATAGACTTAAGACAGCCTAGAGTCGTAAAAAGTCCTATGCATAAGTAAGGAGAAGAGACTTAGAGTTCCAATTTGGTGATTGAGTTTTCCTAAAAGTGTCACCTATGAAAAGGGTCATGCGATTTGGCAAGAGAGGGAAGCTTAGTCCCAGATATGTTGGTCCTTACAAAATCTTGAAAAGGGTTTGTAAAGTGGCTTATGAGTTAGAGTTGCCAGCAAAACTACCAATAGTCCTTCCAGTCTTTCACATTTCCTTGTTGAAAAAGTGTGTGGGTGATCCTGCATCCGTAGTACCATTAGAGAGTGTGGCTATGAAGGATAGTCTCACATATGAAGAGGTTCTAATTGAAATTCCTTATCTTCAGGTTCGAAGGTTGAGAAATAAACAAGTCGCTTTAGTTAAAGTGTTGTGGATGAGTTAGCTAGTAGATAGAGCTAGAGCTACTTGGGAAGGACAAGTATCCTTATCTATTTCCATCCGATCCCATTTCAGCTTGAGGTAATAATTCCTATGTAGTCTCTCAGTTTACACTTGCTTAAATTCAGTCTTAGTATTTTGTTCCTTCAGTTATACTTGCATTTTCAGCATATTTGCATTGTTCTTGCAACTTAGTTCAATCAGATTTCAATTTCTAGTACTTATTGGTAGGGATTGCAGCTCTTTTCCTCCATATTCAGCTAGTTTAGTCTTCATTCGAGGATGAATGTTCCCAAGGGGAAGATAATGTAACACTCTAGATTCTGAAAGAGACAAAATGCAAATTTTTAGAAGTTGCAGGTGCCACCAACGGAGGCCACCTACGGACTGTAGGTTGACCCACGGACCATAGGTGGGGTCCATGGTTGGCCACCTGCAACTCCCTCCCTAGAATCCCATAAGAGTCAGCTATGTCCAAAACCACATCAGGAGCTACGGACCGTAGGTTGGACCACAATCTGTGGTTCAAAACCCCAGAATCAATCCTCTGAAGACAAACGACAACCGACCAGGAAAGAAAATAGGTCAGTCGAGGGTCCGTCAGTAATGCTCGTCATTGGTCCCGTCAGCTTTTAAGTTAGGGGTCGTTTGGTCTTTTCCATTATACGTTGGACACATATACTATTTCACTTAAGCCTTAAACAATGTCGTTTTGGTCAGTTTAAGCCTAGTTACTAAATCAAAACTTACCCAAATCAATTCAATCTCCAAAACTTGATCAAACCAGAGAAAATGAAGAAGAATCAGTCGACCAAACCCTTTCCAAGAACACAACAAGTTTCCTTCAGTTCCAGCCCAGAAATTGAAACGTTTGTCCTTGAAATTTGTCACCAGGCATGTGGAATTTTACTAGTAGGTTCCTTTCACCCATTAGGTCCCTAGAATTCAGTTAGATTCTTGATTCCCTTCATAATGTTTAGACCTAGGGTTTCTAGAACTTCAGAGGATTGTTATAATTTAGCTATTGTTGTGTCCTGATTAGATTATCATATCTTAGTATTGTTTTGCGTATCTTCTTGCTTGAAATTCAGAATCCTAGTTGTGTAGATTCGTTTAGTTCATGAATTACACTATCTAGGATAGATAAACATATATACATGCCTCACTTTTCAAATGATTCATTATGAGTACTTAATGTTGCATTTTCAGTTACCATGTCAGAATATTGAGTTATCCAGTGTATTTCAATTATGTAGTATTGTACAGATTCTAGTTGAGAGTAGGCTTAATACTGAGTTGGACTAGGGTCAAACACATTTATAGCCCCAAAACTATTTGCCCCTGTAGGTTTATAAGTCCCTTCTATTCGCATAAGATTTAGTGATCACGCAGTCATGCCTTTATACCCATTGCAAGGTATATTGGGTCCTCTCGATGAGGCGTATACATAGGACTCCACGTTTAGCTCATGTGATTTTATATTGGTTAATAATAGCTCCCATAGTCAAACTCTAGTGCATTTGACTAGGTTATTAGTTATATTTCAGTATTTAGCTTCAACATGTTATGTACTTCGTCATTGCATTCAATTTAGTTCATGTTCAGTATATTTTAGTATTTCATCATATTCAAATTATATCATTGCTTAGTATGCTTTGTTCAGTTATGCATAGCTATTCAGCTTTATCCTATCCTACATGCTCAGTACCTTTCAAGTACTGATGCATACTCTGCGCTACATCTTTTCTTGATGTAGGCTCAGGTTCTCAGCATTCAGATCACGTGTAGATGGGTTCCCGATCCGTATTTAGAAGTATCAGTGGTGAGTCCTCATTTTTTGAGGACGATAGACATGTTTCTTTTATATTCAGTCTTCCCTTTCAGTTTCAGATTTGCTAGAGTTAGCTGGGGGCATGTCCCAACATCTTTAGTCAGTTCGAGGCTTATTTCAGACATAGTTAGATTAGGCTTTAGTTTGAGTTATAGTTTAGTGTTATTAACTCTTATTTAGTATTTAATTATAGACTAGTATTGGGTATTCCCCACTATTTAACTTTATCTCATGTTTTAAGCTTTCACATAGTATCTCTTATTTCAGTAAAGTTTAGTATGCTTATGATATGCCAGCTCAGGGTTAGCTCGGGGTCACTCGTGATCCTAGGTCCCATTTTTAAGTCAAGGGTGTAGCCTCGGGGTGTGACAAGTAGTGTTGCTGGTTTGGGTTGTGAGTCTTTCATTTTAAGTTTGTATCATTAGATATTTTAGCTTTAAATTTTGGTATAAGTTTGACTACTGGTAATAATCATGTCAAATTCTCTCAGATGGAACTTAGATCAATGCAGTTAGCTCCAAAATGTTGAGTTTGATCTAGAACGACCTTTGGTTTTTACCCCAAGGTGTTTGTTAATGAGTTTGTGGCTTTTGTCTTTTTGTTTGGTGTTTCATTATAAGTGTTGACTTGTGCTAACATTTTTACGAGCTCAAATTGTGCTGATTGTTTGGGTAAGAGTCATTTTAGCTATTAAGGACCTTTTGGTCAAGTCATTTCATGGATTCCTAGTGTGGGTCCCACTTTCTCATTTTTGCTCAATTTTTGGGACTTCTCAAATTAATGCAAATTTTATGTCTAAATGTCCATATTGACGTTGTAATAAAAAATTGCTAGCATGGTAGTGCTCGGAGGTGATTTGAATAGGAGAGCTCATGTTTAGTAGTTTTGGAGCGTGCGTATTTTACTTTGGGGTAGGTTACAATCAACTTGTTCTTACATTGAACTTTCTTACATAATGCTTCCCATTTATTGGATGTAATTTGGGATTGTGTGTTATGAGTTAGGATTATCTTAATTATTCTTATTTTTTTATTCCCGTTTGCACCTTACGCTAGATTAGATTTATGCAATCCTTAGTTTAGGTTGGAGTTTCCTTTTCTAGGCATTTGTTGTTTGTCTCTTAGGAGGTGTTTCCCCTTGCTTGTTGGGTAGTCAGTGCAATTAAAGCCTTGGAATGAGTCTAGGTTGACGCATAGCTTCTAGGGGTCGTTTGGTGTGGTGGATAAGAAAAAATAGTCATGGGATAAATTTTTAGTTTCTCTTAATCTCTTATTTAATTACACAGGATGGGATGACTTATCCCAGGTTTAACAAATACTACTGGAATAAGTTATCCCTCCCTCTTGGTGCAATAACAATTCCAAGATAACCTATCATGCGATAATATAATTCTAATGACAAAAATACCCATTATATTCTTTTAATTAGTGTAGTTCTTTTTCAGTTTTTGTTTTTTTAGTGCATTTTTATTCCAAATTTTGCTATTTAAATGCAGTTTTTACTGTTTTATTACGCGTAGGCTGTTTTGGTGCATTTTTGTCAGTTGTTTTACTTTTGTTTTGATGCAATTTTTGATGAGTTTTGGTCTAGTGTTTGTCATTTTGATGCAAGTTTTATCCTTCTATACTTGTCTAAATTAAGTTTATGGTTCTTATGCAATCAAATCCAATATATCAAAATGAATATACTAAGATTAAATTAGCTCAAAAATAATACATCTTCCAAAAAGTGGAAAACATTAAGATTCTATCATATTATATATGCATGCATCATGTAGATATAAAGTTTTTTTCGCATTTTGGCTAAGGCTAAAAATAAATTATAGAAACTAATTAACTTTATTGTGGACAATAAAATATTATTTCACCAATATTTTTGTAGTAGAATATTGCAATGCCTATAGCATATAATAATAGCTCTAGAAAAAAAAATGTATAGAAGTTAAATAGAGTGGAGGGTGTTTTTGTAAACAAACAACTTTTTTTAGAAAGTATCCAACGCCTATTATTTTTAATACAAGAAACCAAACAATTAGTAAGAAATAATCTCAGGATAACTAATCCGATGATAAATAGTCTCAATATAACTTATCACATCATAACTTGTTTTCAAACCATAGACCCCGCATAGCTTATTCTTGAGAGTGTTTCTTTAGTTAGGTTCCCTTCGTTGGTGTGGGGACCGTGTGGTTGTTCTGGCTTTGTGAGGTTTACTCTTGTTATACTGATAATTTTAACAAAGTCCCTATCCTTTGGTTAGACTTGGATCCTTGGATGAATATTATTCCCATAGGATGGAGCCAGCTGTTCTATACTTTTGGATTGTTTTATTCTTGTAGGAGAAAAGACTTGTGAGTTAGTCCTTTGTATTTTAATTATTATGATCCCTTTTGCTGATTGATTAGAGTTATTTATCCTTTTGTTGTTCTTGTTGAGTTAGATGGAGTATTTTTGCCCGAGGTTTCAGTTTAGTTCCTCTGCTCTTCCAGTGCAATGTTTGAAATTTATATTGTTTGTGAATGTGAACATTTTTTTTGGATGTTAAAGAACAAGTAAAATGTAGCCTACCTGTTCTTAAGCATCCAAAGCATCATGACCTGAGACTACACCATAGTCATAACATAGTGCTTAGAATTGCAAGTGCCTACAAGCTAACCCTTGTTACTTTCATAGTCATGAGCAACTAAATATGAGCATGTAAAGGAATTAAAATGACTCATCAGAAGCATAATTGTGTGATAATAGGTCAATATATCTTTTGTATTTTTTTTTTGTATATAATGATTGTAATCTTAAATAAATATGGAATAGAGTAGAGTGAATACATTAACTCTAACTAACTCTCTATGAAGATTATTCTAATATTGATAATAATAACCAAGGACATGACCCTTCTCATTTTAATAAATCCATTTGAATAGAAATAATATACTATAACTACAAACTGACTTGACTGCTCGAAATTAGAGAAGTCATCACTTGTTGGCTTAAAGTTGCAATCCAACACACTAGGATCCTGATAGTAAGAACTTGAACCAACATCACATGGAATATGTAGGCACAAGATATATGTGAATAAATACTTTGAATGTACTAGTATGTGATATATGCATGAGAATTTGAATATGAAATTGAAATACATTAACTTCTGCAAGGACCAAGTAGTAAAAGATGCAACTGATAGATACTGAAATTGAAATAACTAAATGTAAGGTCAAAGCAATAATCTTAATATCTTAACATAAGATTAAATAATAGTGTTTGAAGAAGTCAAAAAAACCTTTTAACAAAACATAGTTCTTTTGTGGGAAATTTACCATTAATCAACATAGACCATGTGATCTATAAGATGGATGCTGGTCTTTTTCCCACAACAAAAAAGATTTTCCTACTGGCCAAGGTAAGGACTATACATATTAGGTTAGGTTGATCCACTAGCCATGTCTTACTAAGATTAATCTTATAGGGGCATGTACTTAGGTACAAAGGAACTACTTATAAAGACCTAAAGTCATAATTATATCATAGTCAAAAAACATGGAAAGGCAACAATTAAGACTACAAATCCAATCATAACTTCATATTAGAATAGCTCCTTTATAAGCAATAATTTTATAACTTCATTCGTTACGAAACTCACCTATCTAAGCGTCTAAATCTTTATTTCATTCAAATGTGAGAATATATTTCACAAATCACTGACACTTTATCTTAAAAGCATCCTTTACTCACAAATCATCACTTTCTTAAAACATGCATAGACTAATAATCATAATTTATGAGTTCATAAGCATAGTTTTTATTCATAAATTAAAAATAGGCATTTGTTCATGTGAAATCAATAAAAATCATGCATAATAAGATTAAATATAATTAATTGAATCACAATAAATTGAACTCATGGAGAATATCATAAAATCCTAGATTTTGGGTGAAATCAATTTGAAGTAAAATATATTTCTTGAAATACTTCTTAAATAATGCACTTGATATTAAATATACGAATACTTTCTTCCAAAATAATGCCCAAGAATTATAATATACTTTCTTAAAACTCTTCTAAAATAATGCACTTGAAATTAAAAATAATAATACTTTCTTGAAATACTTCTTCAAAATAATGTTCTTAAAACAAACTATGTTTTCTTCAACTTGTTATTGAAATACTTCTTTAAAATCTTGAACATACATTATTTGTGAAATTAATGCATATGAAATACTATGAAAAGATTTTTAAACAACTTTGATTAGAAAGGGTTCCATGGGGTATAATAAGCATGAACCATGAACCAATAATCATAAATGACATGAAGTACAATAATTTTTCTGATAAAATCAAGAATCAATGATAATAGATAATGGGAATTTAAAATAATAGAGTTTGGGGTAAAAACCTTAGCCTTGATCTTAAAAATTATATATTGTAGAAGTAGGAAGCGAGGAAGAACAATTTGTTTTTATTCCCATGGTAGGTCCCTGGAGTGTTAGAAGTTGTACCCCTAGTATTGTAATTAGTGATGTATATGTTCAATTAGTGGTCAGACACGTCCTATTCAATTCTCTTATAGGTAGTTCATGGGTTGAGGTTCTAGGTATCGATAGTATAAGTGTGGCCTCATATTTAATTTCCCCTTTATTTCTTACGGGGTAGAGATTTGGGGTTTTTATTCCCATGCATTCCTATGTGTCTAGTTGTCAACTTGTTATTTGTTGTGAAATCCCTATTTTGTATTATGTGTCTATGTTTATCCCCCTCTAGGAGATTTCATTTAGTAGTGAATAGTCTTGGCATTGTTACTATGTTTGGACTAGTTGTGGAGTAATACCTCGTGCCTTTGTGTTTAACGATATTTCACAGGAAAGTTAATTTTTTGGTTACTCTGACTAGATTATCTATGTCGAATACATTTGTCACTCATTGTCCCCAGGTTAGTTGTTATGACATAGTTTTAGGGAGAGTGGTGTGATGGAAAGTGTGATATTTGGTTGGTTTGGCTCAAAATTACTTTTGTCGATTATTTCCCTTGCCTAAATCCTATTCCTTGTTCCTTCGTGACAAGGTTGTGGTTTATACTCTTGTTGTCTTCCTAATTTGTCTCTTTGTGGTTGGCTATGTTTTTAGAATTGGTAGTTAAGCCGACAATTGACTCATGTAGTGTCGGGATGGTTGTATTTGAGTTTGGGAGGTTAGAACGTGAGTAGTTTAGAATATTATAAGTATGTCGATATCTTGGCCACATGTTTTCTGTGGAATGTGTTGTGGGGTTTGCGGGGACTATTCAGTAATGCACATATGTTCTATTGACAACTAGCAGAAAGAAGTAAGTAACTTTTGAACAAGGGTGTCCTCTTTGTTGATTATTGGTTCATTTCACCAACATTGGGGTACAGTTCGCATTTATGGACTTCCTGGTGATTAGATCATTTTTTGAGTTTCGGGTTATGGTAATGTTCTACATTGTGAGCAAGACTACTTTTTTTTCATTCTAATCACTTTTTAATACCTTAGTTTTGTTAGAGTTCCACAAAGGTTTTGTCAATGGTTTAAGAGGTTATACTTTTGATTTGGATATTTGTGGTAGCACTCATCAACGACTTCTAAACTTCTAGAGACTGGGAATCTCTTTAGAAGGCTCATTATTTGGTGGAACAACATGATGAGGGTATAGTAGATTTTGTGGCTAAGTGTCCTAACTGTCAATAGGTTAAGGTAGAACATCAGAACCAGGAGGTATGACTCAAGAGATTAACATTCCTACATAGAAGTGGGAAGTGATAAACACGGACTTCGTTACATGTTTACCTCGTACTCGCAGACAACACAACTCCACTTGGGTAATAGTAGACAGAGTTGCTAAGTCCGCTCAGTTCTTGGCTGTCAAGACTACAGATTCACCGGAGGACTATGCTAAACTCTACATCAATGACATAGTCAGGTTACATGGGGTTCCTTTGTCTGTCATCCCAGATAGAGGTCCTCAGTTTACCTATAATTTCTGGAAATCATTTCAAAAAGGTCTTGGTACTCAGGTAAATCTCGATATAGCATTTCATCCACAGACAGATAGTAAGGTAGAACGTACCATTCAGACCTTAGAGGACATGTTGAGAGCTTGCATGATCAATTTCAAGGATAGTTGGGATGATCACCTACCTCTCCTAGAGTTTGCTTATAATAATAGCTCCAGTATTCAAATGTCCCCGTATGAGGCACTATATGGGTGTAGATGCAGGTCCCCAATTGGTTGGTTTGAAGTAGGAGAAGCAACATTGATTGGGCCAGATTTGGTTCATGAAGCTATGAAAAAAGTTCAGCTCATCAGAGATAGACTTAGGACAAACCAGAGTCGTATGTAGTCCTATGCAGATGTGAGGAGAAGGAACTTTTGAAATCGAAGATTCGGTTTTCCTGAAGGTGTTATCTATGAAGGGGTGATGAGATTTGGCAAGAAAGGTAAACTCTGTCCTTGATTTGTAGGTCCTTATAGAATCCTTAAAAGGTTTAGTAATGTGGCTTATGAGTTAGAGTTGCTAGTAGAACTAGCAGCAGTGTATCCAGTCTTTCACAATTCCCTGTTGAAGAAGTGTGTGGGTGATCCGATATCAATTATACCATTAGAGAGTGTGGCTGTGAAGGATAGTCTCACTTATGAGGAGGTGCCAGTTGAAATTATTGGCCATCAGGTTCGTAAGTTGAGGAATAAAGAAGTCGCTTCAGTAGAGGTTTTGTGGAGGAGTTAGTCCGTACAGGAAGCTACTTGGGAAGAAGAAGCAGCCATGATGTTCCTTCAGGGAGTTAGTCCGTACAGGGAGACAAGTATCCTCATCACTTTCCTTCTGATTCCTCTTCAGCTTGAGGTAATAGCTCTTATCTAGTCTCTTAGTTTACTCTTGCATTAATTTAGTCTTAGTATCATGTTCCTTCAGTTGTTCTAGCATTTCAGTATATTTGCATGTTATTGGAACTCATATCAGTTAGATATCAATTTCTAGTAGTTAGTGGCAGGGATTGCAACTCCTTCCTTCCATACTTAGCTTGTTTACACTTTATTCAATGATGAATGTTCCCAAGGGAGAGATATTGTCACACCTTGGATTTGAGAACATAGAAAAAAATACAAATTTCTCGACCTGGTGCAAGAACCATAGAAGCCACCGACGGTCCGTGGTCTGATACACGGTCCGTAGTTGGGGTTCGTTGTTAGGCACCAAATATTTATGGTCTCTGACCGCACCCATGGTCGACCAGGACGGTCCGTGGTTGGATATACAGAACGTAAGTCTGACCGTAGGTGAGGGTCAGCAACCAATTGGAGGGAATTAGTTGTTGGGTCAACTTCAAACGGTCATATATTGTAGCACATAATGAATTAGGAGGCCCATGACCTATAAAGATAATTGAATACTCTTTCCAACGCCATCGAGTTTGCTAAAGTTGCATCTCGAAGTAAAAAGTTATGCTTGTTTGAGTAAGCCCTGTCAAGCAAAACTTGACCGACGACCCCTACCAACGGTTGGTAGATCAACAGATGGTCTGTAGGTCCCTGTGTGGATAACCTTTGTCATCTTTTAAGTTAGGTTCATTTAGGACTTTTTTCTATGCATTGGGGACTTTAAACTACGTCGTTTAATGCCTAAACTACGTCATTTTACTCAGTTTAAGCCTAATAACTTAGTGAGACATACCTAGAACCTTTATTCTAAAAAATTCATCAAAATTAGAGCAAAAAGAGAAGCAAGAGGCAGCAGCTTTCCCAAGGACAATCACCAGCACCGAAATCAAAGGATTTTTTCGTAGATTTCGTCACTAGGTATGTGGGATTTCACTTGTGGATTCCTTTCGTCCACTAGGTCCCTAAAATTCAGTCACACTCTTGATTCCCTATATCTTATTTAGACCTAGGATTGCTAGAAACATTTGTTATTGGTTGTTATTTAGTTGTTATAGTGTTCCTAATCGAATTATCATGTTTTCTTGGAATCATTGTTAAATTCCTTGTTTGAAACTCAGAACCCTATATTTGTAGTTTCTTTTAGTTCATGAAATGCACCTGCTAGGTCAGTAAAATAGATAAGCATGCTTTAGTTTATGAATGTCACATTATCAATATATAATTGTTACATTAAAAGATTATGCCATGTCAGTATTTTGATCTATTAAGCATTTTCGTATTTCAGTCATAATATGTCATATACATATTCAGTTGGGAGTAGACTTAACACCGAGTTGAACTAGGGTTCAGCATACCTGTATCGTCCCAGAACTACGTGCCCCCATAAGAGTGTAAGTCCCCTCTATTGGGAATCAAATTTAGTGATCACACTAGTTATGCCTTTATATCCCTTGCAAGGTATAATAGGTCCTCTCGATGGGGCATATACATTGGAATCCATGTTTAGCTCATGTGGTTTTATGTCGGTTAATAGTAGCTCCCACAGTTAGACTCTAGTGCATTTGACCAGGTTTTCAGTTTATACTTCAGTAGTTAGTCTCAGCATATTATGTTCGTGATTAGTACTTGATCATTGTATTTAGCTTAGTTTTCAGTTATATTTCAGTATTTAAATTATGTTCATATGATGTGATTGCTAAGTTATGCTTTGTTGAGCTTATATATATTTGTTCAGCTTAGTATCTATATCCTGCATGCTAAATACATTCCAAGTACTGACACATACTCTGCGCTACATCCTTTCATGATGTAGGTTCAGGTACTCAGCATCCAGATCACGCTTAGATTGACTATCGGTCCGCTTTCAACAACTTCAGTGGTGAGTCCTCATTTTACGAGGACAATAGACATGCTTTTCATTTACTATTTTATTTTAGTTTTTAGTTTGTTAAAGTTAGCTGGGGGATGTCCCAACAACTCTAATTAGTTAGAGGCTTTTCAGACATAGTAGTAAATTCATCTTTAGTTTTGAGTGGTTTTTCAGTATCAGTAAACTCTTGGTATATTTTATATATTCAGATTAGTTTGGTATTCCTCCACTCAGCTTCTGCATAGTACTTATTTTATTCAGCGATTTTATAGTATGCTTATGATATGCCAGAGACACGGTTAGCTTGGGGTAACTCATGATCCTAGGTATCGTGTTACGTTAAGGGGGTAGCCTCGAGGCTTGACATTCTGATTAAGTACAAGTAATTTGTGGATAAAAAATGTTCACTTGTTTTAGGATGTGAGGTTTTATGTGTACCATTGTGGTTACTTTTGCGGTTGTTTGGTTTTGTTACATCACTCTTTAAAGTTTTGATATGTTTCTCCCCTTCCTACCAGGTCAATTTCTCTTGGATTAGGGTGGTTTACTTAGTTTTGCACTTGAATGGTAGTTCGTGGATTGTTAGTTGTAGTGTCTATTACTTTGGTCTTACAATTTAATTTAACTGATATTTTCTAGAAGATCATGAGTGGAAGGTTATCATTGGAGTTGGGCTTAGTGTGGTTGCAATTATATATTGGTCATCCCTTGTATTAGTATTTCAATTTTGAGAGTTTACATTCAAACTTATACTTTGGGCTTGAGAGTTATTGGGGTTGAACTTTGGCCTTGTGTTCTAGGTTGAATCATTTATTATTTCTTTTGTTGCTCTTCAATGTTTAGATGGTACTGGGAACTTTTTGTATGGTTCAGGATGGGTCGGATATCTGTGATGAATATAAGGTGTTGGGTTTTGAGTAGGAAGTAAAAAGTTTTATAGGTTTGGAGTAGGAAGGAAAAGATTTACATGTTTGGAGAAGGAAGGAAAAAGTTTTTTTTATGAGTTAAGTAACATCTTCTCTTGCCTGTTGGTCGCCTCATTATGTTGTAACTGTATGGTATTGGTTCATCTTAGATAGGTATATTGCGTTTAGTTTTGTTGGGTCTGGTTGAAAGGAAGTCACTACCAAAAGGAAGGAGTGGGCATTTCTATTTTGTGTTTTGGAGCAATGAAGTCAATTACCGAATCTCTATCAACCTAAGTTTTAGGTTTGGGTCACCTGACCTAAGAGGGTATTTGTACAGCCAGGAAAAGCGTGTGGGATGAGTACCTTTTGGTAGTGGATGTTTTAATGACCCTTAAGGTCATTTTTGCTATTTATTGATCTTTTCAACATTAAGAGTTTTCATGCAACGACCCAAGTAATATATGACCTTCTTGGACAGATAGTTCAAACGTCGGGTCATTCGTTTAAGTTTGGTACAAGTTTCCATGGGTTGGACCCTTTAAGACATGAATGATTTACTTCGGTAAGATTTCAAGAAGATAACCTAGGAATGACATAGTGATGGTTTAATCATCTTTGTAAGGGACATTTAAGGCTAGGGCATGCTTGGTTCGGCCCCCAAGGCTTTTGCTGTGAGTTTGTGCCATTAGGTGTTTTAACTTTGAAGTTTTAGCCAAGGTTTGAGTTTGCTCACCATTCTTGGTAAATGTGGTTGGATAGGAATTATGTTTGTATTCTAAGCTCTAGAATGTTCAGTTTGGTCTAGAATGACCTTTGATGCGGTTCCCAAGGTTTTTGGTCTCATTTTAAGTCCTCTTATGGAAATTGGCTAAAATGGAACTTTCATGTGGGTCCTACTTTTCATCAATATGAGCTCGATTGGAAGTTTTGATGCCTCCATTGAGTCTGGAATTCAAAAGTTTATTGGGTAGAGTAGTTTGTTTATGCATATGGGTTTTTGAACGAATCGTGAGCACCACAGTTAAAGCTCTTTTTAATGTTAAACTTGGGCTGGTGCAACTATTTTTTTATTCATGTTTACATCCTAGGCACCGCATTCATGGAGCACTACAATTTTTGGCATCCGCTTTTGTAAGCCAGGCACCACGTTCATAGAAACCAAGTTCCTTTATCATCGTAATCGCGAGCCAAGCTCTGCGTTCTTGAAGGGAAGTGGACTTGACCCTCCACTTTCGTGGGAGGTCCTTAGTGTTTGTGATGGATAATCTTGGTCTAACTGACCCTTTTTACCTCCGTTATTGTGGCCTGGGGCACAAGTTTGCAGTAGTTAGTTGACTGGTCTTTTAATTAACCCGTTTCGACTTTCTTCAACTTTTTAAAAACTCAGTTTTTGGGTCTAGGGAGCTCCAAATTTGGTGATTCTAGTTGTGTTGGTTTGAGTTATTTCATGGATACACATTAGAGTTTTTGTGGAGGTGTAGAGAGCGTCAGTTTGAGATAATTCTTACCCTGAAGAGGGATGCTTATGTTTATTTAATGTTGATTAAGTTTGCACGTTGTCGTTTGGCCTGTTCTAGGCTTTGAATTGTGTCACATGTGGGGGAATGAGCCCAGGTAGACAATTAGGACCTTTTGATGAAGTAAATTTCAGAATTCACAACACCACCCCCACATTCCCATTTTGACTAAATTTTTTTGTCCATTTCAAATTAATGTAAATTATGTGTCTTAACTTCTGTATTGATGTTGTGGTCAATATTGCTACAATGGCAGTTATCGAATGTGATTTGAAAAGGAGAGCGCTATTAATGTTATTTACAGTGTGCATATTCGACTTTAAGGTAGGAAACTATGTACTTGTTCTTATATTGAGCTTTATTAGATAATGATTAACATTCATTACATGTGATTTCGATATGTGCATGGTGGTTAGGATTATCTTCCTTATTCTTATACTACAAGAAAACAGGCGTTTAGCTACAGACGCAAATCCTAGCAAAAGTGATAAAATCCCTAGCTAATGTCAATTTAGCTAGGAAAATGACCCTAGCAGACTTTCAAAGCTAATAAGCTCTTAGCTAATTTTTAGCTAGCAAATTATGTCATTCCTAGCTAATTTAGCTAAGATATCTCTGCTAGGCTCTTTCCGTAGCAAACAGTTTGCTACGATGTATACTAGCTAAATTCATAGAAAATTTTGCTGGGTAAATGTTGACTTTACTAAGACTTAGCAAGGAATTACCCTATCTAAACTTACAAATTCTCTAGCTATTTTTCAAATTTTGCTTGGAATATTTTCTTTGCTAAATGACTAGCTAAAAACAGCTAGGGATATTTTCTAGATAAATCTAGCTAGAAATTGTATGACGAATACAAATATCATTTTCTATATTTGATACAAGATGAAAAACATAGTTAAATCAAATCAATTTTTCAAAATAAGCAGAGCTATAATATCATCAATCCTTGAATAGTGAAGTACATGGTTACTAGCTAAAACATGTCTTAATACATAAAAACAGTAACATGAATGTCTTAAACATAAAAACAGTAACATAAATTATCTTAAGGTACATTTGGGGTAGACCCAGATCCATCTGGTGGTGGTTGAAGAGTAAAACCAAGCATCCGAGCCACAGCAGCACGAACCGCAATAGTCACTTGGCCTTCCATATTTTCCCGAATATCCATTTGCACATGCTCTTGCATATTCGTCATCCGTTGCTCCAACACGCGGTCAAGAAGTTGTTGAAATTCAGGTGTTTCAAATATTTGTTGAGTAGGAATATTTGAAGGATTCTGAGCAGTAGAGGATGCACAATTAGAATTGTTTGAATCTGCCAGCAAACTATTTCTAGAACCAAGCCCATATATCTTTCCTTTTTTAGTTCCACCAACTGTTTCTATCCAAGTTTTCAATAATTGCTCCTCCGATACCGTTTCAATAAATTCACATCATCTTCACTAGTTTTTTCTCCTTTATCTTCTCCATTTGTGGTCTTGTTTCTCTCCATGTCTCCGTCAGCTACTTCAAGACCTTCTTCATTCCTTAATGTTGAAGTCTCACCCCACCTTATCCTTAATTGTATTTGTAAATGTATTCTGAAAAAAGAATAAAGTGATTAGCTATTACATTGTATAACAAAGCTATCAAGTTGCAAAACGTGCTATGAAAGTACTCAAATTTATTCTGTAATAGAATAAATGGACAACAATAAATAAACTTATATAATTAAAGGAATAGAATACTGTAATTGATAAAGTAAACAATGAAATATATATTTGAACTAACACAAGAACATCTTTCCTAAATGCTATATTGAAACTATATAGGTTCCTTATTCAAACCTTGAGGAGGAATGAGAATCAGGCTTAACAAAATATAATGAGTTCAATAAGAAATAAACAGATGCGAAGATGATATGAACTAACATGATCAAAATAAGGAACCTCACAAGGCAATGAGCATACAACATCAGAAACAAAGGGAGAAAAAGAAAACAAAGTTACAGGAAGAGTGTTGTGACATTCCAGAAAGGATAATCACTTCCATTGGCGTGGATAACTGGCAGTGGTTTATCATACACAGAGTAGGTGCAGTTAGGTACCTATTAGAGGAAACTACAAACATGGACAACAGTGAATATGGCTAATGTTTTCCGTTCACTGTCTCAGGGAAATGAAGCGAGAAGATAGACTTAGAAACCCCCTGATGGGAGGGTACACCTCTCTCTTTAATGAACTGGTTAATCTAGAACGTAATGGGAATGAATAGCCCCTTCAAACAATGATCAATTTATATTACCATGATCAATTTATGCATCTATAACTACTCGTTAGCCGAAAATAAGAGAATCTGGATTTTAAGGATGTCTGCTGAAATGACTATTCTGATGGAAGAAGTACATGATCATTTTGCACATATAAAGGTAGCAAGTAAGTGTTCCAATTTTTATTGTCTGCTAACAGTGATATATGCCAAAAATTGTAAAGAGCAAAGGAGGAGAGGCTTATGGCAGAAATTACTTAGAATAGGTTCTATCATCATTGAACCTTGGTGTATTTGTGTATATTTCTATTCTCCCTTGCTAGATTTGGAATAAATTAGGGGCCAACAGGTCAGTGAATCTGAAACAAAAGACTTTCAACAGTAATAAATGTATTAAATCTTTACAGATATGAAATCTATTGGAAGAAGGTATACTTGGACAAATTGTAACATATGGAGTAGAATTGACAAGGCTCTTTGTAATGATTATTGGATGATACAACACGGAACCTGACAGCTCAATTCAAGAAGAATAGTTTTTCTGATCACTCGCCGATTCTTATTGAGCACTATAGTGCAGATAGTGGACCCCACAAGCCTTTCAGATTTCTGAACATACTGACTAAACATGAGAGCTTTTCAAACATTATTACAACCATTTGGAAACAAAATGTAAGAGGAGATATATATTGAAAAAAATGAAGCTGTGTAAAGAACCTCTGTAGAGGTTATTGACATAGGAAATGGGGAGCTTTGGCAATAGAGTCACTGAGGCAAGAGAGAAGTTAGAATCCATCAAAAAGCAGATCATAGCAGATCATTCAGCATGTGGGGACTAGTGTAGCCAACACTGTATTTGACATAGAAAAAGAAGTTGTAGTTGAACATAAAAAATGGTCTTATCTCCAGGAGAAGGTGTTGAAACAGAAATCTAAGGCTCACTGGCTTGAAGTAGGAGGAGACAACAACAAGAAGTAGTTCCTTATCTGTGTGAAAACTAGAGCCAACATGGATAATATTTTTATTTTAACCAGTCTTGATAGTAAACAGCTCCTAAAACATGATGAAATTGAGAAAGAGATACTTCAATTTTATAAAAGCTTGATGGGTTCTTGGAATGATTGTCTACTAGTATTGAACTAATACAAGACATCTTTTCTAAATGCTCTATTGAAACCATATAGGTTCGTTATTCAAACCTTAAGGTGGAATGAGAGTCGGGCAGAAACAAAATACAATGAGCTCAATAAGAAATATATAGATGGGAAGAAGTTTGGAACAACCTGTTCATGTCGAACTATACTTCCACCACTGGTATGCCTTTAACATATAACCCACCAAATATAATTGATGGACGACCATTAATTGTATTAGAGGCATCAGAAATAACGAAACTGACCGATGAATGGAATAATGCTCTAGTGATGTATATGTTGTGAAGCACCTGATTTCTCCTACATGAGCAATTATATTGATGGGTACTAAAATTTTGCTTATGTACCTGAGTTATATTACCACAATGCAGGCTGCTACATAGTGAAATTCCAAAATCGAAACGATAGAGATGAAGTCCTATTCACTGGCCCTTAACTATTGGGGTGCAGAAACTCTTAGTATAATTTCTATTCGACTAGAGAAACAACTCTTTGCGGATGTGTGTACTGCTAAACAAAAAACGGTATCCTATACCAGAGTCTTAGTGAAAATGAATGTAACACAAGGTTTGCCAGAAGAGGTTGAATGGGTGTTTCTCGAACAAATACTTACAGAATTAGGATTTCCCAGTAAAATGATGGCATGGATAATGATATGTTTCAACTTTCAACAGTGAGATACTTGAAGTTTATTTCAAATGTGAAATCATTTTTTTGGTGAAATAATCCACCCTCAAACAAGTGCACTTAACACCACAACTAACAACAAAATATACTTAAAAGTTCTTTCAAATGTCAAATCACTTACCTTGCGTTATGCCCAAGAATTAAAGAACAAGAAAATTTCTCATTAACAGAGCAATTATTTTTTTCTTCTTAGAAAACAATTCAAATGGATTTAAATTTAAACAAAAATAACTTTCAGAATAAATATCACTGATGAAATGAGATAAAAACATACCCACATCCTTTCTGACTTTCCACAGATCCACTTTCTTTTCGTTTTTGGTTTTGTGAGTCATTAGAAATAATTCATCGTTCCGAAGCTCTTTACTAGTTAGTTCCTTCTACAACCATTAAATATATTGTTAATTATCAACATAAATCAGAGAATAACATAAGACAAATACTAATTAATACTAAACAAAAATAAAGGATTACTTACACGTCTTTTTCTGTACTCAGAAAATGCAACTGATCCTCCAGTATGTAAGGAAGGACCTTCTCCGTTATTAGATGACATTCTATTCTTTGAGTTGATTGCTGATATTGTCTTAAAACCGTCAGAGTTCCAATATTGCATCAAACTGTCCCAGTGAACTTGAATAATCCACTTTGGTATTTTGTTTTTTCTTAAAAATGTCCTCTTTGCTTTTCCCAAACTGTCACTCAATCTTTCACTACCCACCCGGTTAAAAGTTTTTCGAACAAGTACTTTATCTTCAGCAGAAAAAGAATAATTCTTCTGCAAATATAAGTTAAATAATCAATTTAGTACTGTTTTCAAGTTGAGACGCACAATCTAGTTAAGAAAATAACTAGTTATCAAGAAGGTCGGCCTTGGAAACTTAGGAGACATTGTGTAAACCGAGAAGTGTAGGAGACTTTTACATAATTGATTTCCAAGTGTGTAACAAAGTTGCTAGGCTTCTATGGGTTGTATTCTTCAAAAATAAAAAATCCAAATGGCTACACGACTTCTACATAAATAGATAAGATATATGCGTAATGAAGACTCTTCAAAAAACTTGTTGGCATGTGAGAATGATTTTCGAATGTAAAATTTGATTAAATCATAACACACTACTAACTAATCTGAAGCAGTTAGCTGAAAAGGAAAGCACAATATAAAAGAAACTTACCGTTTATGTCAAAATTCTAGAAACTGATATGGAAGAGTGTGATAATTATCAAAAAGATAGTACTGAAACATCAGTACATTCTACGAATAGCATTACTGAAAATGCAAGATGACTTCAAGAACACCAGAAAGAAAAAAAACATTAAGCTCGAGAAATCATCCTCCAACTCCACACAAAAAGACAACATCAGGCCAAATGGAGGAATCTCCTTTAAAGACAAAATAATTTTCCCATTAACAAGTATACTACGAGATTCATGTATCAATTAGTGTCTTCTCACACGTGTGCATGCATACTTTTTTTATTTTTAGAATTTGCTAATGCGAAAAATCTAATGCTTAAGTTAAATTTGCAGATTCTTGTTAAGGTATAGATACCTCAAAATCATTAAACCATTTGTCTCGTACATGCTCTGGAACTTTGCTCCAACAATGCCATGGTCCAGAGAAGTTTTTTTAAAAGGCTAACACCACATCTCGAACAACCTCATGTAGGCAGAATCTACAAAATCATTAATACAATACATTATGAGAAGATTATTAAATGAAAACATATTTAGCCATTACTTTTATAATTTTGTATTACTTACGTATCTCCATTTACACTCAAGGATTGTATGCCACCAAGTGTATCATGTTTATGCGAGTGTTTGTTCAGGAGAAACATCTTGAGTTATAGTTTCTTGTTGAGCACCAACATTCTGAGAAAAAGGTGCTTCTTGTTGTCCAACATCTAGAGAAGTAGGAGCTTTTTGTTGACCACCAACATTTTCAAGAGTAGTTATTTGTTGAGCATTGGCTTCTTGAGATGTATGTACACTGGTTTCATGTGATGAGACAATACACTGGTTTAAACCAACTTGCTGAGATGTGGGAATTGATGATTCACTAACATCCTTTTGAGAAGTGTCTGGTGGTGGCTTGCTGCCTCCTCCTCCTTTGTTAGTTATGCCCCCACGGCCTCCCCAACTACGTTTGATGCCTCTTCCCCTTGTCATATTTCCTGATCAAAATCTAACAAGAACTATAGAATAATACTCAAGAAGTCACTTAAAATTTGTCAACATTTCATGCTATAAAAATGATTAATGTAGAGAAAATAATGAAGCTCATTTGCACTCAATGTTCACTAATATAGCAAAAGTAAACAAGATAGATCGATTCACCCATTTAGACGGTGCATTAAAAAAAAATGTACTCCTGCAATGATATTACGTAGTATATGTTGTTGCAGCAAGGGTAGAGTTTGCTTTTACTCAATAAAAAAGAACTATAGTCCTGCATAGTTGAAGTGTTACTTCAAATTCGTGACACATAAAAATGGTGAGATTAAGACTCTACTATAGTATTCTGCAAACATTTGCTACTATGGAGACTACATTTCATCCACATTTCTTCATATGCATATCACTAAAAATCTACAGCTCTTCCTCTACTCCTTCCATAAATTACATATATAAAACGATAAGAAATTACTGGAAATATACTAAGGTAATTTCACTAACTCAACTAGTTTAGGGAAAAGTACCTATATATGACTAATTGAATATGAGATCAAATACTCTACTAAAACATATGCTAAAACTTTAATTGATGGCTGATAGGTAACATCAAGAACCTTCACTCAACAAAGTCAGTTAGTAGATGGCATCGCTTGAAAATAAAAGCATTTAAAAGAGTGCTAAATAACCATTTTAACAGATTGATGAATCAACTTCGAAAAAAAATACTAGGTTTTCAGAAAGCACATCAAGCAATAGAAAATAGTAGCAATAGTAATAAAAGAAAACACTCTAGAAAAGAAATTACAGTAAAAAGTCATTACCATTCACTCTCATCGGTTTCAAAGTTTTCATCACTTTGTTCATCTCTTCATCTGCAGAGAGTTCAAAATCAGATTCTTCTATCTCTTCATCACTTTCAATAGCATTAATATCATGCTCTTGATCAATTTCATCAGTCTTATTTTCAACTTCATGCATTTCCAATTCACCGTTTTCATGACGTAAGCTATCAAGATCATCAGTGATAATGGGGATTACAGGGGGTAAATTGTCATCTTCTTGGTATGGGATATTTGGAGAATCAATTTGATTTCTAGCTTTTATTTTACACAATGCCTACCAGTCAATACTATCTTTCTTTTTACTGGGATATTCTGCAAAATAGACTTGTTGCACTTGTTCAGCCAATACAAAAGGTTCATAAGCATAGCTCGAGAACCTTTTGTTATGATTGATATCAATCAGCCCATACTGATTATGAACCTTACACCGTCGACCCATTGTTGAATCAAACCAATCACATTTGAATAAGACAAGAGTGGTTCTTTTCTTTGTTGGATTGGAATATTCGAGTTGTATCACCTCACCAAGCAATCCATAATAGTCACTTTCATAGTCATTCCAAGTTGTCCCTTTTATGCACACACCACTATTCATAGTTGATTTGTTAGAGCCATGACTAAGTGTGTGGAACCTATAGCCATTTGTAAAATATTGAGGCCAAGTTTGCACCCACTTATAAGGACTAGAAGCCAAGTCTCTATCAACTTACGGGATGAATTGTTGAATCTCCTCACAATTCAACAAAACATATATTCTTGCCGCATCCCACTCCTTATCAGAGAAATAACGACCATTCATCTCCCCAGTCGGACGTCCGGGATGCAAAAAGATGGATAGACAACCATCGTGTGCATCAACTTCACCTCCATCATCATTTCGAGTAACTTTGTTGAGCCTAGTTTGCACATTAGGCTGGAAATAATGAGAACTGAATGTTGAAATTTCTTTAATGATATAAGCTTCACATATCGATCCCTCGACACGATATCTATTTTTCACCATCTTCTTTAAAGTGTGTATTTCTCTGCATTGGTACATATATAGTTAGTGTGATATTAGGTAATTAAATTAATTATCTAATCAATGATATAGTTTAGACTTTTACCGTTCAAAAGGATACATCCATCGAAAATGGACTAGACCTCCAGCTATTGCTTCATATGGTAAATGAATTGGCAAATGTTCCATAGGATCAAAGAAACCAGGAGGAAATGTTTTCTCTAGCATGCAAATTGTAACCTTTATGCTTTCCTCAAGCTTCTGGAGATCTTCTACTTTTAACACATTTGCGCATAAACCTTTAAAAAATAAACTTATCTCTGTTAAGGCATTCCAAATTGGCTCTGGCAAAAGATCTCGAAATGCAATTGGTAGCAACCTTTCTAGAAATACATGACAATCATGACTCTTCATCCTTGATAATTTACAATCTTCCTTGTCTACACATCTAGACAAATTTGAAGAAAAACCATCTGGAAACCTTAAGGTTTTCAACCATTCACATATCAACTTTCTTTGTTCTTTTGTCAATGAATAGGCTGCCTTTGGCTTCAAAATTTTTCCTTCATGCTCCAACAATTCAAGCTCTGGACGATTGCAAGAATTTTGCGCATCCCTTCTAGCATTTAAATTGTCTTTTGTTTTATCCGTTACATCCATTATTGTGTTGAATATATTATCAAACACATTTTTCTCAATATGCATCACGTCAAGATTATGCCGAATAATATTTGTACTCCAATATGGCAATTCCCAAAAAATGCTTTGTTTAGTCCAATTATGTTGATCCCCAAACCCTGGCAACTTACCGGAGGCGTGATGATCACACACTTTTGGTAAGGTACAAACTTTGTTCCAAACTTCTTCACCAGACAACCTATGAGGAGGAGTAGAGTTCTCAACCCTTCCTCTTAAAAATGACTTTCTATCCCGTCGAAATGGATGACCCATAGGCAAAAATTTACGATGGCAATCAAAGAATGAACCTTTTCTCCCATATTTTAAGTAAAATGCCTTACTTTTACCCTTACAATGATGACCCATAGGCAAAAATTTACGATGGCAATCAAAGAATGAACCTTTTCTCCCATGTTTTAAGTAAAATGCCTTACTTTTACCCATACAACAAGGGCATGCTAATAGACCGTGTGTGCTCCAACCAGACAGCATTCCATAAGCTGGGAAATCATTAATAGTCCACATAAGTGCAGCTCGCATTTGAAAATTCTGTTTCTTATGAGAATCATAAGTCTCAACCCCATCAACCCATAATTGCTTTAATTCATCAATAAGAGGTTCTAAGTATATATCTATATTCTTTCCAGGGCTCTTTGGACCAGGAATGAGAAGACTTAAGAACATATAAGGGCTAGTCATGCACATTTCAGGTGGCAGATTGTACGGTGTAATGATTACTGGCCAACAAGAATAAGGATGGGACATATTCCCATAAGGACTAAATCCATCACCTGTAAGTCCAAGTCTTATATTTCGAGGCTCGCTTGCAAAGTTAGGATGACACTGATCAAACTTCTTCCATGCCTCTCCATCACTTGGATGACTCATTACCCCAGGTTCTCAACGGTATTTCCAGTGCCATGTCATATGTTCAGCTATCTTTGTTGACATATATAATCTCTGCAACCTCGGAGTTATGGGAAAGTAACGGAGTACTTTATATGGAACATCTTTTTGCCTTCCACTGTGTCTTCTCTTAGGCTTGTAGCGCGGTTTACCACACTTTGGACAATCTCTTCTGTCTTTATTATCCTTGTAATATAGGATACAACCTATCTAACGTACATCTATCTTTTCATATCCTAGCCCAAGTTTTTGCAACCATTTGTTTTAGTCCTATAGTACTCAACAGGTAATTTTTGCATCTTCAGGTAAGAGCTCCTTCAAAAATAGCAAAATTTGATTATAGCAATTGTCACTCATGTTAGATTTAGACTTAATGTTCAACAACCTGCACACTGCTGACAGGGGAGAATGAGTCCGACATCCATCAAACAATGGCTCTTCAGCAGCTTTCAACATTTCAAAAAATTCTTGAGCATTTTGATTAGGAGGTTCTTCTTCATCAACATCCATATCAAATACATCACTGTCTAAGTTGAAACTAGGGCCAACTGCATCCAAGATCATAGTACGATATGGATTTATTGGTGTTCTATTAGAACATATGTCATCACTTCTATTGGTACTAGGTTGAGGCTTAGAAATTGGTACAAAAGACTCCCCATGTGATTCCCATTGATGATAGTTAGGCATGAAACCATGCTTGTATAAATGATATCTAATATCATGAGGTTCAAGAAACCCACTACTGTTTTTACATTTTGAACAAGGGCACCATACACTTCCATTAGAAACAAAATCAGGTTGCATTAATGCAAACTCTATAAATCCACGCACACCTTCTATAAACTCAGAAGTGACTGTTAGTTCGACTTGGCACTAGTCTCTTATACATCCACATGCAATCAACTCTAATGGAACTCATGCTTCCTATCTAACAAACAATGATAAAACACTTATTTTAGTACTTAATAATTTATTAATTAGTTAGTAATCAAGTAAATGAAATTCAAATTTAAACAGAAATGACCATTCACAAATATCTAATTTAAGAAGGGTTCAATATCACCATTTAACTAAGAGAAAAAATTGTATTTTTCTAATACAAACATAAATTTCCCTTCCAGTTAGTCAAGTCTAAAAAAATTATGTGATATCTATAATGGATGAAAAAAATAATATGGAAGCACGTGCATTATACATACTAACACTATTTAGTCACCCAAGTCCAACACAAAATCTCTTTTGATTCAAGAGGGACTCCATAGAAGAATAATTGAAGTGCTCAAAGCTCCACCCTTGGAATAAGGTGGGTATGCAGAGACACTTATCGTGCAACAAAACAGAAAAGCAGAAGGTGAAAAAATGAAGCAGTGGGCTGAAACAACTTGGACAAATCGCAGATTGTCACTCGCGGAGGCACTAGAGTCATCAGCCAAAGTGTCTGTCATAGATACTCGAATAAGACGAGTCCTGTAGTTGTTTCCTTCCTTAACATATTTCCATCGAAAAGTTTAAGGAACATTAAACTCATCAACTCACAAGCATGTATATACTTTTTGTAGTTATGATATGCTCTAAAAAGTAGAAGGGATTTCGAGAAAACAAAAACTATAACAGGACAGTAACTACATAAAGCCGAACATGAAACTATCACCAATTGCAACGAAACAACATCTAAAACTAAAATGGTAAATTGAAGCAAAAGTTCAAGAAAGCAACTTCTGAAGCTAAAAGAGTCACCTTGAGAAGAAGGTGATGCTTGCACCAGATCTTTAAGGAAATGTAAAACATAATAAAAAAATTGCATTATATAAACAGAGGTGCACCTGGCAAACTTCTGACTATCTCACTAGCTGGTCTTCGATTTGGCAGCATACAGAGAAAATCCCAAAATAATTCCAACTTCTTTCTGATGAACAAAATAACAAGTTTCAATCTCAAGCTTTAAGAAAACTAGGGTATCTTCAAGAAAAAAATACTGATTCTGTTTGAATTTCTTTCTCATATCTAACAAAAACATATGAAAAACTAGTTTTTCAACAATACCTCTTTATATAAATGAATTCGGTTTAGGAGAACTTCTTACCTTAGCTGAAGAAGGAAGTAACGATTTGTGATTTCAAGCTTCTGTAAACTGGAATAAATAGTTAGAATTTTGGGAGCATGATGAAGAGACGTGAAGTAGTGTATCCTTCATTTACGAGATTTGAAGAAGAGTTCAGTTAATTTGTTCTATTTTGCAGGATTTGAAGCTCAGTTAGGGTTTTACTGCTGTACGTTTCTCGTTCTTCTTCTGATTCTTTTCTTTCTACTTCTTATATTATATTATATATAATTTTGTTGTATATATGTTTCTTATTCTATTTCTTTTCATTTTACTTCTTCTATATATATATATATATATATAAAGGGATAAGCCCACTCCAAATGTAATACTACCACTTTTTTTTATAAAATAAAATTATATATATATATATATAAGTAAATTTTAAAGGTCATAAGAAATTATGAAGTACAAAAGTTAAAAAATAAAAATAATTATAAGAAAGTAATATTACATTTATTTGACACATAAAAACATGTGTCTGAATAAATCCTTTTACTATATATGACTTTTCCACTTCTCTTAGTTAATTAATTCAAATAACTTAGTGGTAGTATTTGACCTTATGAAACGTGTATCTTTTGGAATCCTAATCATGTACTCCCTCCGCTCACTTTTATTTGTCATGTTACGTTTTTCGAAAGTTAATTTAACTATAATTTTCATAATTTACATAATTAATTCGATATTATAAATAAAAATTTAGATATTCAATAACTATACGAAAAGTAATTAATTGCATGTCAATATGATGAAAAGATACATCATAAAATGTTAGTCAAAGTTTCTATAGTTTGACTCAAAAAATGAAAAGATGACAATTAAAAGTGGATAGAGGCAGTAATTAGTATGTCATGCCTTGGAAAAACCAACAGTTGTATTTGAAGTAGTATTATTATAGTGATTCAGATATTTCTTATTTACTATTAATCTATTTAAAACTTTTCACATAAATATTATTTGTAATAATATTTTTTCTTATTTTATTTACTATTTTTCTCCTTTGTTTGCTTTAAATATTTATCTTCATGATTCATATATATCTAATTACCAATTCAAATATAATATTCATAATTCTTATGAGTTACTTGATAGATTTTTATATGGGTTCATTGTAATCGTTTTGTGTTTGTGAATATTCGTGAATTTGGTCAATGAAACTGATTTGGGTGTGAGTAGAGTCGAGTTGGGAGACGAAGAAAAGATCGGGCATATAATTGCGCCTAGGTCTACATCGCAGAGACGCTTAAGACTTTCAGTCTTCACACAGTCACCCCCCCCCCCTCTTTGCGTCACGAAGAGGATACAGGGTCCTCTGCCTTGAAAATATTTTTGCGACCAAAAATTAAATTCCATATCCGCGTCGCACCAGTGTTCTTTACCTTGGGTGTTCGCTCATTCTTATGAACAACTATCTTAACCTTCCTAAACCATTGAGAGGTCCTACATTCCAAAGCATAACCCTTGAATTCATATTTCCAATTCAAGATATAGTTAAGAGTAAAGTCTTGAGAGTATTTTGAGAAATCTTTTGCAAACTTTTTTTAAGAACATGTTTTAATAGTTAAGCAGTTGAGTTGAGCAAGAGTAGAGTTGAGTTCATTTTCTTTAAATGATATATGGGAACTAAATATTCCAAGAGAAATGTTTTTTACATTTAAGAAAAGCGCAAACACTAATTTCCAAAAGAGTTCATGAACAGTTTTGAGTACTATCTCTTTTTAAAGGAACCTTTTGAGTAATAATCTCAAAGTTGAGGATGAGGAAATGTTTTTTTATAGAAAACATATGAGCTAAGTTATATTATGGGAGTAGTATTGAGCACTGATATGGGGGAGAGTTCTAACAACTCACAGCCCCAATAAACAATGTAGCCAACAAAGGGTCATACTTTTTAGATCATTCCTTATTGCTTTTTAGCATAGACTAGTGGATCTACTTATTTGACGATTTTTATACACCAGCAGGGTCTAGGACATTTCTGGCAGCATTGGCAAGACAATGTATCATCACATAATTCATAGTGATGGTTGTAGGTTAGAGAATCTCCCAAACAGAGTTTATTTGTTTTTTTGGCATACAAACTGAGATATATTGTATTTTTCAATACATTGATTTGTTATCTAGTGTTTTGAAAGCTTTTCTTTATATCACATTACAATATTTGCTTTTATACTGTAAAAGAGTTGAGTTGAGTTGAGAAGATGTAAGTTGTTTCATAAGTTCTAGTTCAAGCTTATGTCATGTTTAGATGTCTCTTAACATGCTCGTACATTCCATGTATTAACGCCATTTGGCCTGCATCTTTTATGATGCAGATACAGATAACCAGGATCATCATCCAGTGCTTCGTTGATCCAGTTGAGTTCCAGAGTTGTTGGTGAGCCTCCTTGCTTTTGGAGGATCCCTTATTTACTTTCAATTATTTCAGTTGTTAGGATAATCCGGGTATTTTCCTGACATCCCTCATAGTATTAGAGTCTTCATAGATAGATAGATAGACAATAATAGTTCATGAGTCGTTTCCACTTCTTTGTTAAATGTTTTAAAGACTTGAGTTGCCTATTGTGGGCTACTTGAATATTTTATTATATTTTGAGTTATGCTTTTGAGTTAAATCTGTATTTTTTATTTCGTCCTGTGTTAAGTAAGTCTTCCACAGGGAGTTGAGCTAGACTAAGGGTTCGGTTGGGGTCAGTAATGGTTCTCGAGTGTCGGCCACGTCCAGGGTGTAGGCTCGGGGCGTGACAAATGTACTCATCGTTCAAGTATATGTCGATGACACTATCTTTTGAGCTACATTGGATTCACTTTGCGAAACATCTACCAAGTTAATGGGAATTTATGAGTTTGAAATGAATATGATGGGGGGACTAAGATTCTTTTTAAGCTTACAAGTTAAGTAGTCATCAACATGCACTATTATCAATAAACAAAAGTATATTGGTGATGTGCTAAAAAACGTCCACATGGAAAGTGCCAAGCCCATTAATTCTCCATTTAGGACCGCTACAAAACTAGATATTGATAAACCAAGTCCATCCGTAGTTGAGACAATGTATTTAGGACATATGGGATCCTTACTATACATCAAAACAAGCAGAATAGATATAGTCTTCAGTGTTGGAATGTCTTCAAGACTTTAGATGTGTCCTAAGGAGTTCTACTCGAACGATACAAAAATGATTCTAAGTAACAGAAACTCCATATAGCTTATATGTAAACTACTGATTTAAACTATGAGGTAGGATTTAAGCACCAAAATATTGTGTTTAGACTCTTTCATGTAAAGGACTTAATGAAGTATAAGCTACCCTTGGGAATTAATTATAACTATTTCAATCAAATGTAAAATGTCATACAAAATCAGTAAAATAAGTAAATTATAGATTACTGCCCAAATTAAGAAAAAGAGATTCACAAGCAGTTAGCAAGATAGAGAATGGTATAATTGGTGCTCCTCCCTTTGTATATTTATGTTCGGGTGAGTTTCCAAGAAGCAAAAGATAGAAATAATATATATATATGCATATTTCATGTATTGCGGTGACACTGAGTCTTAAATTGCAATTCTTCGCTCCGGGTTTTTGTAAAAATAAAAGGGTAATATGAGTAAGAATAATAAAAAATTTAACAGTAAACAACATGGAAGCAACAATAATAGGACCATTTATGTGATGTGTATGTACTAACTCACCATAGGTACAAAGATTAATCTAAAGTCATGAGCATGTATGAATTCTATGATTGGCTTCTTTTTCAAAGAGATAATAACATGTGTATTATATATCATGATACCAAAGATCCATAAAAGTAATGAAAATGAAGTCACAAACAACATAAAGATCTAAATTAAAGCACCGATTTCTAAAATAATGTAGTTCAACAGAGAATAGATAAAGTCGAGTAAGGATTTTACCTCTTGTGGTGTAGTGAATTGTTCATTATCATAGGTCTCGAATCTACACTCATTCTTCAAACCATGTTAAGAGAGAAAGAAAAGGGAATAAAGATATTTTGTGAGATAATATGCTGATTAAAGAGAGTGGTGCTCTTGTGAGTGTAAAATATTCTCTGTACTTGAAAATTTGATGTGACTTGGAGCATGAAATGAAAGAGTCACATCTCGAGAGAGGAACGTGTATTAAGGGGTAAAGGAAAAAGGCTATATTTGTCTCAAGAAAATGGAAAAATCTTAATGTATCCATCGATGACGAAAGTTGAAAATTAGCATGAAAATTGCAAGAGATAGAGGAAGAGAGAAAGTGTGGCTGATGAGAAGAAAATATATTTAGGGTTTGGGCTATAATATTTTTTTTTGTGTGCTAATTTGAAAAGGTTTATTTTGGAAAAGAATTGGCACAACATGACAACCTATAGATTATTACATACATTTTTTCTTGATTTTTCTTTCTCTATTTCCTTTAAAATGAAAAATTATTATTTTATTATTCATTTTTTCTCTCCTTTATTATTTGTCAATTGTTTTAAAAAATATCTTCTTCTCCATACTTACTAGCTAATTTTTTTTTGGTTCTTTGATTTTCTATTTGACTTCTTTCTAAACTTTTGAGAGGTAAGCTTTTGCGATTCAAGACTCAGTAAATCACTGGCCGTCAAATTAAAATTAAGAGATAGAAAATGAATTTATTTAACCTCGACGTTGTTTCTGCATTTTTTCATACTTTTACTATTTTTCCCCTTAACATAGCTTAGTTGTAGCTCTTGTGTGGTGTTGTATTGGGTGGCACATTTCCCAAGGTGTTTTGGAGTTCTTTGAGCTAAGTTTTTCCTATTGGAGCCTTTTGAAATAAAAAAGAGCTCACTTTAGTCAACATCTAGAAAGTTTGATATCGAATGAGGATTTTATTAGTTCTATCAGCTCCAAAATGTATATTTTTTGTGTAGTAGTGTGGTTGGTTTGGGTTGTAAGGCTTTCATTTTAAGTTTATATCTTTAGATATTTTAACTTTAAATTTTGGCATGAGTTTGACTACTATTAACAATCATGTTAAACTCTCTCAGATGGAAATTGATTCAGCGTAGTTTGCTCCAGCATGTTGAGTTTGATCTAGAACGACCTTTGGTTTTGATCCCAAGGTGTTTGTGGATGACTTTGTGGATTTTGTCTTTTTGTTTGGTGTTTCGTTATTAGTGTTGACTTGGGTTAACATTTTTACGAGCTCAGATTGTGCCCATTTTGTGGGTACAAGTTCCTTCAGCTATTCAGGACCTTTTAGCCGAGTCATTTCTTGGATTCCTAGTGTGGGTCCCACTTTCTCATTTTCACTCGATTTTTGGTACTTTCTCTAATTATTGAAAATTTTATGTCTAAATATCCATATTAATGTTGTAATAAAAAATTAGCTACCATGGCAGTGCTCGGAGATGATTTGAATAGGAGAGCTCAAGTTTAGTAGTTTTGGAGCGTGCATATTTTACTTTGGGGTAGGTTACAATCAAATTGTTCTTACATTGAGATGGGCTGACTTATCCTAGGATTAGCAAATAGTACTGGAATAAGTTATCCCTCCCTCTTGGTAGAATAACAATCCAAGGATAGTTTTTCCTGTGATAATATAATTCTAATAACCAAAATACCATTTATATCCTTTTAATTAATGTAGTTCATTTTTAGTTTTTGTTGTTTTATTGCAATTTTATTCCAGAACAAACTATTTAAATGCAGTTTTTACTATTTTTTTTTATGTGTAGGCTGTTTTGGTGCATTTTTTGTCATTTTTTTTTACTGTTGTTTTGATGCAATTTTTGGTGAGTTTTGGTCATTTTGATGCAAGTTTTATTCTTCTACACTTCTCTAAATGCAGTTTATGGTTGTTTAGAAATCAAATCCAATATATCCAAATGAATATACTAAGATGAAAATATTTCAAAAAAATACATCTTCTGTCAAGTGGAGAAAATTAAAATTCTATCGTATTATATATGCATGCCGATGTAGATATAATGTTTTTGCGCATTTTGGCTAAGGCTAAAAATAAATTATAGAAAATATTTAAATTTTTGTGGAAAATAAAATATTATTTCACCATTATTTTTGGAGTAAAATATTGCAATGCCTATAACATATAATAATATCTCTATAAAAATATATATGTATAGAAGATAAATAAAGTGGAGGGTGTTTTTGTATACAAAGAACTTTTTTTAGAAAGTATGCAATGCCTGTTTGATAAGTCCACAAATTGGACTCATTTGGGGCTTTATTTTGATAGAAATAGTGTCCTCAAATTCGTATTTTGTCTCAATATCTAATGAAAATTCTTAAGTTCCAGGTATTTAATGTTTTAGTGGAATCATGGACACTTAGGTGCAAAAATGAACAGAAAGGCTGAAAAGAACGAAGAATTTGAAGCATGAGCATCGCCAAGCACACTTGGCGAGTCGCCAAAGGGACAGATTCTGCCCTTTGTTCCAGTATGCGATGCCTTGAAGGAAGAGGATAAAAAAGGCGATGAAAGGAGCAATCGGCGCTTCGCCGAATGGTTTCGCGCAGCAGTACTATACTGCCCAATGGTCCATAATGTGAAGATGTTGAAGGCAAGCACAAAACGGCGAAGAGACAGAAGAAGGGCGAGTAGCCGAGTCATTCGGTGACGTAGACCAAGCTCACCGAGCGATCCGCCAGCACTAATTTTTGAAGTCTATAAATGCTAAACTATTTATTAATTTTAGGAGAGTCGAACCATTATTATGATTTTCAGAATAGAATAGTACTTTTTTAGATATTTTCTCTCAAGTTTGGAGAGGGTTTTTGGGAGACTTGAAGAAAGAAGGATTTCATCTTCCCCAAGTTGCAAGTGGGTCTTCTACATTCTTCTTCCTTTTCTTAAATCAAGGTTTAATTCCTTATACCCATTTGATTTTAGTATCATTTTAGGTTTATTTTGTTATTTCTTGACGTGTGGCTAAAAACCCCATTCTTGGGGTGTGATTTAGCAAATATGTGTTGATATTGTTGTTGGGTGTTGCTTGCTGATAGGTTAGATGTATTTTAATAGTGATTTTACCTAGTGGTTGTGGTTTAATTTAATGGGTTTGTAGTTACAAATACCAAACCACCCATGTGTTTTCGGCTTGCCAGAGAGGGAGGTCGCTGGCCTAAGGAGTGGGTCGACGTGAGGTTCAGCCTCAGAGGGTGTTCCTGAGTCCCATATCCTAACACTTAGATCGAGAAAGTGAGTGGGGTAAGGTGTAAGCTGGCCATCATGCGACAAATGGGTGTCCGAGAGCAACGCATTTGAAACGGGGTAAGTTGCCCGAGAGGGAACTTATTTCCATCTAAATCTTAGCCTAGTCACTATTATTTTGCAAATTTCCTATCGAAAGCATGTACCCAACGATTTATCTCAACTTGTATTGCGGTCACACTCCAAGAACTTTTCCCCATACTTGATTTTCTTGTTATTTTTTGTTGTTTTTACTACTTGTGACAAAACCCCCAATTGATATTTGACATTTTTGTGTCACCCCCTTTAATTTACTATGTTTTTACTCATTAATGTCTTTAGCTACGACTAGTTAGAACTAAATTTTATTTTTCTATTAATTCTCAAAACCACTCCCTTGGGACACGACCCCAACTTTTAGTTGGGTTACGATATTATCGACGATCGTAGACTCTCGTACCGTAGGCTAGTGTCGTTGATCACGATAAGCATCACTATTATATTTAATACAACAAACTAAATAATAAATAAGAAATTATCTCAAGATAACTAATCCCATGATAAATAGTCTCAATATAACTTAACTCATAACTTGTTCTCAAACCAAACGACCCCATGTAGCTTCTTCTTGGGAGTGGTTCTTTAGTTAGGTTCCCTTCTCTGGTGTAGGACTATGTGGTTTTTTTTTTACTTTGTGAGGCTTGCTCCTGTTATACTGGTAATTTTAACGAAGTCCCTATCCCTTGGTTAGCGTTGGATCCTTGGATGAATGTTATACCCATAGGATGAAGCTAGTCGTTCTGTACTTTTGGGTTGTTTTATTCTTGTAGGAGAGAAGATTCTTGAGTTAGTCCTTCGTATTTTGATTATTTATGATCCCTTTTGCTGCTTGATTAGAGTTTTTTTTTATCTTTTTGTTATTGTTGTTAAGTTAGATAGAGTATTTGGGCCCAAGGTATTTGTTGAGGACCAATTGGATTTCAGTTTAGTTCCTCTGCTCTACAAGTGCAATGTTAGAAATTTATATTGTTTGTGGTTGTGAACAATTTTTTGGATGTTAAAGAACAAGTAAACTATGGCCTACTTGTTCTTAAGCATCCAAAGCATCAGGACATGAGATTACACCTTAGTCATAACACAGTGCTTAATTAGAATTACAAGTGACTCCAAGCTAACGCTTGTTACTTGCATAGTCATGACCCACTAAATATTAGCACGTAAAGGAATTAAAATGACTCATCGGAAGCATAATTGTGTAATAGTAGCTCAATATATATTTTGTAAAAAGTTTTTGTATATAAGAATTGTAATCTTAAATAAATATGGAATAGAGCAGAGTGAATACAACAACTCTAACAACTATATATGAAGCCTATGCTAATACATATTATAATAACCAAGGACATGAGCCTTTATCATTTTAATAAATCCATGTGAATAGAGATAATATACTATCATTACAAACTAACTTGAGTTGGCTTAAAGTTGCTATCCAACACACTAGGATCCTAATATTAAGAACCTGAAACAACATCACACAGAAATTGTAGGCACAAGAGATATGTGAATCAATACTTTGAATGTACAGGTATGATATATATGCATGGGAATTTGTATATGAAACTAAAATACATTAACTTATGCAATAACCAAGTAGTAAAACATGCAACTGTAGATACTAAAACTGAAATAACTGAATGTAAGGACAAACCAATAATCTAAATATCATTACATAAGATTAAATAATAGTCTTTGAAGAAGTCAAAAAAACCATTGAAGAAAACATATTTCTTTTGTGGAAAATATACCATTTACCGACATAGACCATGTGATCTATAAGATGGAATCTGGTGTTTTTCCCACAACAAAAAAAAATTCCTACTTGCCAAGGTAAGGACCATCATATTGGGTTAGAACCTGAATCAACATCACATGGAAAATGTAGGCACATGAGATATGTTAATCAATACTTTGATGTAAAAGTATGAGATATATGTATGAGAATTTGAATATGAAACTGAAATACATTAACTTTTGCAATGACCAAGTAGTATAACATTCAACTGTAGATACTAAAACTATATTAACTGAATGTAAGGTCGAACCAATAATCTGAATATCATTACATAAGATTAATTAAAAGTCTTTGAAGAAGTAAAATAAACACCATTGAAGAAACCATAGTTCTTTTGTGGGAAATTTACAATTAACCGACATAGACCATGTGATCCATAAGATGGAATCTGGTGTTTTTCCCACAAAAAAAAAAATTTCCTACTTGCCAAGGTACGGACCATACATATTGGTTTAGATTGATCCACTAGCTATGTCTTCCTAAGATAAATCCTACGGGGGCTGATGAGTCTGAGATTTGGACTCATTTAAGGCTTTGTTTACATAGATTTAGTGCCCTCAAAGGCTTAATTTGTGCCAATATAACTGGTGTTAAATCCTTGATTTTCAGGAATGTAGAGTAAGGAACAAAGTAAGGGCACTAACAAGAAAAAAGAAACAAACCAAGCCAAAGAAATGAAGAAGGACAAGCGTAAGGATCGCCAAGAGTACTCGGTGTGTCGCCGAGTGGCTCATCAGACCGCCTAAATTCCAAGGTGCTAAGCCTTAAAGTAAAACAAACCCGATGATTGCTGACAGAACTCGGTGGATCGCAAAATAACTCCTAGAGTGCCTAAAGTTACAGAACACTAAGCCTAAAATAGAAGGAACTGATGTGAACTGCATTCCTCATCGGTAAATCGCCGACTGCATCAGGGAAGGACAACCATGTCTCCGAAAGTACATATTGATATCAAAGTGAATGCAGATTGGCGAGTAAACAAGCTAAAGAGCGAATCACGAAATAAAACGGAGATCCCGATCGCCTAAAGTTATTGTATTTGGATGAGGGAAATGTGAAGAAAGAAGGCGAGATGAAAGGATGATCGGCGAGTCGCCGAACGGTCTGCGAAGCACGACTTACCTCGCTGATCGGCCCCAAAAGGCCTCACCTCAGATTAGTATAAATTGAATTTTGGAAGAGAGAGAAGGCATTCTAAAATTGTGAGGAACAAAGGAAAGAGAGCAAAAAAATTGTTATTGTTAATTTTGAGTAATTTTTGCAATTTTTTCAATTGGGTATTGTAAGAGTTGAGAAATTCTTCATACTAAAGTTTTGATTTTCAAATACCAAGTTATGAAGTTTTTAGCAGGTCTCAAATTTCGTCTCTTTACGATGATTAGCTAAAATTCCAATCTTGGGGGTTTGAGAATGAAACCAATTACTATGTTTGATCTAATGGGTGCTTGTAATTATTGTTCCTTGGCGTTAATTTGAAGTGGGTCTAAGTTATTACCGTGGTTTAATTCCTTTATTGTATTTTTATTACAATATACTTCAGGGTTTTACACTTGCTTGAGAAAGAGGTGTAGAGCTAAGGTAGTAACTTCGCACCCTTAGATGGTGGGTCTTGACGGTTTCAGCTTGATAAAGTAAATCAAAGCTCCATCGTTTGTGTCTAGCTCGAGAGTGTAGATTTGATGAGATTGTGGGTTGGTCTTCTTATGATATACATTGAGGTTCGAAAGAACTCAGTGGGAATAAGGTATTTATTTGGTAGAAAAATGTTTTATCTAAAACTCATACCACCCTTAAAAAATTAACTTGGTTGGTTAGTGATTTGCACCTGTTGAATCGAGTATAGCAGTTGGTTAGTCAATCCCCCAAGTATTTTCTTTGTATTTGATAAGCTCTTGTTAATTGTTGAAGTGGTTTGGTAGTCTGACAACTATTCATTTAGATTGGTAACGGCGCTTTTGAGTTTGGTTTGTAGATTCCTAAGCGTTTTGTTTATTCAGCTAAAAAGGTCCCCGTCATACTTTCATTGTCGTACTCAAAAGAAACTACTCTCTGTGGGATCGACCCCAAACAAGTGGCCAAGTGGAAGTGTCGAATCAACAGATCAAGAATATTTTGGCCAAGACAGTAAATACAAAAAGAATTGATTGGTCTCAAAATCTTGATGATCCTCTATGGGCATACTTTTGTGTGACAGGTAGAATTGGTACATTTTGGGTTATGTTGGCAGTGTAGTCAACAATTTTGTACCGCTTCACGATGTTGTTTTGCGACCTTGTTACTGCACGATTGGTGGAATTGGCGCTACGGGTTCAGTCGGGGGTGGAAAAGCGGGACTGCAACTATGCACACCTAGTGAGAGGTGAGGGATTGGGTCGGTATATATGGGGTGATGAGATGGAGCGTCACCGATAAACATGAGTAATCGGTAGTCGGCGATGTAATGTGAGAGGACAAGTAGAGAGGGCAAGGGGGCTTGGAAATATGAAGTGGGATGGTAGGGAATCTACAATAGGTGAAATCTGATTGAAGTTTGGGGAGAGGGAAGTAGTGTGAAGATTACCTGGAGCAAGAGTGGTGAAATGATCTGACTATGGTTTGTTCCTCGGTGGAACACGAAGTGAGCAATCATCTTGCCGTGTATCTCGCATCGATTGAATGGTAGGGGGAAGCAGCGTGTGATCTGGAGTAGTGGTGTTGGAAGTAATATCAGGATTTGAATTGCTTTTGTTTGAAGTATCATCCTAGTTTAAATATGAAAACTATTGTTTTAAGTGGGAAAACATATTAGCAAAAGGGAAAATATACTCAAAATTTTTTACATCCCGTGAGAGAAAAAGTTTGGAGCTTGTAGGTTCAAAACCCTAATGCCAATGATGGGTGACCAAATAACCGAGATAGACACAGGTTTTAGAATACGACTCTAACTTATGTTGAGCATATGCTCGGAGCCATGAGTAGCTTAGACAGCCAAATGTACGAAGAGATTCATAAGCAAGTGCCTCTTTGAAAAGAACTTTGAATGGGGACTTGTTATCAAGAGTGGTGGTGGGCAGTCGGTTTATGAGAAAGGCAGCATGATGGTAGGCAAATGTCCAAAAATCGGAGGGTAAACTCGCTTCGCCTTTCAGCTAGAGAGACCCTTTGAGGAGAGTGACGTGGAGAAACAAGATGTTGTATTCCATTGGAATGAATGTATGGTTCCATGATCTGATATTCTCTTCCTCCATCAGTGTAAAGTGTAATTATTTTGTTACCAAAATGTTTTTCAAGCACGGGATGTAAGCTTTGAAAGTGTTTGAACCTCATGTTTGTTTTTCATTGTGTTCAACTAAATGTATCTAGTGAACTAATCAACACAGAGAAAATAGTATTGCTTTTTATGAATACAGAGAATAGGGGATGGGCCCACAGATCATTGTAAATTATTTCTAATGAAAAGTTGTTGGACAAAGTGTTGGAATAAAATGGAAATATTTGCGCTTTATTGCAACAACAAGAATTACAAAAACCAAACTTGTCCTTGAAAGAATACGAAAGATATGTATTACATAAAATGGAAATTAAAACTCTAGAATGGGGGTGGCCCAATTTTCAATGCCACAGATGTAGGGAAGGTCCAACAATGGTTAAGTTGATGTTTGGTCGAGATAGTGATGGCCATTCATAGACTCCTGCTTTATTTGGGCCGCACAGTAGAGGGGTTCCTGTAGTCAGATTCTTCGCAAGAAAATTAAAAAGAAAAAAAATTATATTAAGGTTACAATATCTTTGCAAAACTGATGCACTGAAACAAGTTTGAGCTTGATAGCTGGAGAACACAAAATATTAGATAGTTTGGAAGCATTATTTGAAGCATTTAAATGAGTGGTACTCGTTTGAGTAATTGGAATCACATTATCGTTACCCGTTGTCACTTCCTCGATCCCTTTGAAGTACTGAACATTGCGGAGAGCGTTGGTATCATAGGTAATATGGTGAGACGCACCTGAATCGAGAATCTAGGGTTATTTGGCAATGTTTGTGCAACAAAGTTTGCTTTTGGTTCTAAGAGGTTATCGGACCGGGAGTGGCAAATACTTTTCGTATGTCCAAATTTGTCACAAATTTGACAACGGACTCGTGAAGATTGGTATGGGAAGTTGCTTCGCTGATAATTATCAACGAGATGATGGGAAGTGTTTCTTTGAGACGGCTGCCTATTTTCTGGACGCCAATTATTATTGTTGGGTGGGCGCCGATTATGGCATGGGGAAGATGGAGGATTGGTCACACATTGAGCAACAACTGCAGTGACCTAGGTGGAATTCTTCTTGAGATCCTCATATTTAATGAATAGTTCATGATCCAGAACCTTATCAAAGAGTTCCTCAAAGCTTATTGGAGAGTCATGTTCTCATATGGCCACTGAGATCTCACGGAACTCTGGACCAAGGCTACTCAATATATTCACCACAAGTTCTTCGTTATTGACGGGTAAACTTGTTGTGGGGAGTTCATCAAGGAAAGAGCGAATCTCTCGCGTATATTCATCATTTGATTTTGTGGTCTTTGTTGACTTGATTGAAATGGTGACGAAGGCTGAAGATGTGGGTTTACGATCTGTTCGCAAAGGAAGTGTGAAGTTGATCCCATGCAGGTTTGGAGATGAGCGCAGAAGCTACCGTGGATGCAATTGTGGCATCAACAGAAACCACGAGAGCATTTTGGATTAGTTTATCCTGACAACCAATCATTGTACTCGGGGTTGGTAGTCCAAGGACACTAGTAGTGACTACTTCAGGTGGGCACAATTTAGTGCCGTCAAGATGACCGTAGAGGTCATGACCATGAAGCAGGATGGAGATCTAGGCCTTCCAAATGGTAAAGTTGTCGCTGCCAGACAATTTAATGGGCAGTTGTGAGGAAGGGTTGAATAGAATCAGATTTTTTAGGATTGAAGCTGCGTCGGTATTAAGCACAGAGATGGAAGGGCCCATTTGTGTGCATAATTTTTTTTATTGGCTCTTGGATGTCGTACTCGTTAGAGTATATTGGCATTGATACCAAATAAATGCACATAAGTAGAATGAAATTGTCTATTTATTAATGAGCCTCCAATGGAGTTTTTATACAGCGCTAACAAAACAGATCGTGCTAACCTAACTCTAATAAATAGGAATTGATAAACTTACGTGACCTACACTAACCGAAAAATAAACTTTACAAACTTAAAGCCTAAATTTAATGAATATGACGTATCCATATTTACCACAATGGTACCGGTACATGCTCTGTTAATAGAGAGCTTAGTCCACTGGGCTTTCTTTTATCTTTAACCGAAGAAATTACTTAATCAAATTACTACTACAATAATATTTGTTGAACACTACTATGTTGCAAATGAGTTGTTTATACCGAATAAAAACTTCAAGAATGTTGCATTTTTAGACATGCAATTCTATGGTTTTGGTAAAAAAAATGAGATGCATGAATGTGCATATTCTCACTCCTGTAATAACTTTCAGGAGGAGATGCCTTCAAAGAAAAGAAGGACAAATTTTCAAAGAATATTATTTTAGCATAGATGGAGGACCTGTTAGTTGTGAAGGTTTTAAAAACCTGTTTAAGCTAAATAACACAAAGGGAAATCAAGACTGACTCGAATCCTGGACCTGATCTTGAATCCTACACCGGTTAATGATGCGATGGGGGAAGTTTTTCTTTTTTCATCAATGCTGGCCCAGTCGAGGCTCGTCCATGCCCAATCCCGAGGGGCCTTCGATTTGCCCCTACCCTAGCTCTATAATCCACCCGTCTTCCCCAGTCCCTGAAAGCCCTCCGGGGGCCTAGCCCTCTTTCTCCACTCGAGTCTGAAGTTCAGCGGCTTTCATCGTTGACGAACACCTGCGCTAATAAGACAAAGAAATGGAGAGTCTATGCCTTGAATGAATCAGTAACAACGGATTAGTGGAATGAGGGATCAAGAGACGGATAGGGAGGGAATGGCCTATCAATCATTGGTTGACCTTCCCTTGAACCAGTCACGGAGCTCTCAACTGAGTTGTTTAGGTTCTGGAATTCCATCTCTAGTTGGGGCTTTCGATTCGAAAAAATGTGGTGAGATATATAAGAGCCTAGAATGAAAAGTAAAAAATAATAACACACACGATGTAGCAGTTAACTAAACAACTCCTAAATAATAGGAAAGCATGACTAACAACTAATTGACTAAGTCTTAGTTAAAACATAGGCAGTAAAATTAAATTTACTGCAGTTCAAAAGCAGATTCCTAACACTCCTCCTTGCTTTGGATACTGCAAACTCCAATTTTCTGTCTAAGAAGCTCGAATTTGCTGATCGGTAAAGTCTTAGTAAACAGGTCTGCTAGCTGGTTTTTAGACCTGCAGTAGACTAGAGTCACTTCTCCCTTTGTTGCACTTTTCTCAAGAAATAAAACTTGATGTTGAAATGCTTGGTCTTCTTGTGAAACACCGGATTGTTTGAGATTGCAATAGCTAATGTAAATCATACATGATCTTTCTAAGCCACAAGACTTGGTTTACTGCTCCTGTTGCTGCTATGAATTCAGCTTCTGCAGTTGATTGTGCAACAATTTCCTGTTTCTTAGATGACCATGAGAATATTCCTGAACCTAGGTTGAAACAATGGCCAGAGGTACTTCTCATATCATCTGCGGATCCAGCCCAATCACTATCTGAGAATCCAAGTAACTTGAAGCTTGGACACTTCTCAAACTTTACACCATAGTCAATAGTACCTTTGATATATCTTAATATTCTTTTTGCTGCTCTTAAATGCATTTCACTTGCACAGTGCATAAAACGAGATAAGAGACTTACAACAAATAAAATATCAGGCCTTGTTGCAGTGAGATACATTAAGCATCCAATCAAGTTTCTATAATAACCTTCATCAACTTTGTCGGCTCCATCTTCTTTACAGAGCTTCTCTTTTTGATTCATCGGCGTGCTCATCGACTTGCATTCCTCCATTTGAAATTTCTTCAGAATTTCCTTTGCGTATTTCTTCTGGCAAATGAACACTTCACTTTTGCTTTGCTTAATCTCCATTCCTAGAAAATAGGTCATAAGACCAAGATATGTCATTTCAAAAACTTGCATCATTTCTTATTTAAACTCCTCAACCAGCCTTGTGTTATTTCCTGTTACCAGAAGATCATCAACATAAAGCGACATAATAAGTATATCAGTGTCTTTATGTTTTACATACAAAGTGGATTCAGATAAGCTTTTTTCAAAGCCCAAGCTTAATAGATGATCATCTATCCTACTATACCAAGCTCTTGGTGCTTGCTTTAGGCCATACAGAGCCTTTTTTAGCAGATAGACTTTGTCTTCATCACCAAGTTTCACAAATCCTGATGGTTGCTCGACATATATTTCCTCCTCCAGTATGCCATTTTAAGAAGGCTGATTTGACATCGAGTTGGAACACCTTTCCATTCCCATTTTGTGCTGCTATTGCCAGTAGCAATCTGATTGTGTCTAATCTTGCAACAGGAGAAAAGGTGTCAGAGTAATCAACACCATAAATTTGTTCGTACCCTTTAACTACAAGCCTCGCCTTGTATTTGTTGATGGAACTATCTGCATTTAACTTTGTTCTAAAGACCCATCTCACACCAATGACTTTTCTATCTTCAGGTTTGTCGACCAGTACCCAAGTTTTATTTTTCTCAATCATGAAGATCTCCTCCTCCATTGCTTTCTTCCATTTTGGATCTTGAAAAGCTTCTACGGGACCAGCAAGTTTTAGATGGCGACATTACACCTCTGATAGATATCTGACAACAATCTTCTCCCCTTGACTGGGTGATCATCTTCTAGTTCTTGCTGCCACTGTTCTGTTTTTTGCTCTTCAGGAGGGCTGATGTTTGCTTCTAGAGAGTGTTTTCCTGATTTCTGAGAGTTCTTCCAGTCCCACTGTTCATTCTCACTAAAATGAACATCTCTTGTAATTGTCATCTTTCCTGTTTGAGGATGATAGACCTTGTAGGCTTTAGAAACTCCACTGTAACCCACATGGATGCCTATGATTGCCTTCTTGTCAAGTTTGTCACATTTAACCTTGTAGTGATTGAGTTCTTTGAGGCCCTGCGACATCAGTGTGAACTAGTTGTAGCTTTTGTGAGGCTCTCCAGGTTGATTTTGGAAATGGCTTTCTGTGTTGCTTACCAAATTGACAGGCATGACATTCAATGGAATTTGCTTCCAGATCAGGTAAGCTCTCCACCATCTTCAACTTTTGCATCTTGACAAGCCCTTGATAATGATAGTGCCCGAGTCTCTTATGCCATAACTCAGCGACATTTTCTTTTGCTGAATACAACATCTGCTCTTCCTCAAATGGATCTAATGAGAAACTTTTTCCTCTCATTTTGACTTTAAACAAGTCCTGCCCTGAGGGATCCTTGATCAAGCAATATTTATCTTCAAAATAAAGTTTGAAACCTTTTTCTAACAATTGACCAACACTTAACAAGTTTCGGTCTAAGTCTGGTACATAAAGAACATCTGTTATTGTTTTTGTACCTGCTTGTGTCTCAATTGCAATAGTTCCCATTCCTTTTACTGGAATGTGACCACCATGGCCTATTCGAACATTTGCAACTCGAGTAGGCTTCAATTCTTTGAAGAGTTCTTTATCATGAGTCATGTGATTTGTGCATCCGCTATCAATCAACCACGACTCGCTAGAAACATTGCTTGCAAAACATGATGCAACAAATAGTTGATCCTCCTCCTGATCATTTACAACTCGAGCATCTTCATCCTGCTGCTGAGTTTTGTTCTTACAAATGATTGCTTCATGCCCAAACTGATTGCACTTACTGCACTTAGCTTCAGGCCTTCTCCAACACTTGAAAGGTGCGTGTCCGATCTTGCCGCAATGCTTACAAGGAGGGTAGTTTCCTTTGAAGCTACCTGTTTTGTTTTTGTTGTTGCGTGCTGCACCTTCTCCATCTGTTGGTTGGTACTTCTTGTTCTTCTTTTTCTTATATCGTCCATCATCTTGATGCTTGGCAGGTAAAGCTCCTTCAACAGCTCCTTCTTGTCTCATAACACGTCGTTGCTCTTGTGCTTGAAAGGCACTTAAGAGCTCTGTTAGTGTAATACTGGACAAGTCCTTAGTATTTTCTAAGGTTGTAATGGTCGCCTCAAATCTTTCAGGTACCGTTACAAGGATTTTCTCAACGATCCTTGAATCGTTAAAAGTGGAACCCAACAATCTGACGTGATTGGCGATGTTAAGAAGTCGGTCAGTGTATTCCTTTATGGTTTCACTGTCCTTCATCTTTTGCAGCTCAAACTCACGTACCAAATTCAGCACTTGCATCCCTCGAATTCTCTCATCTCCTTCATACTCAGTCTTAAGATAATCCCATACCTCTTTTGCCGACTTCAGAGACATGATACGAGTGAAGACAGTGGATGAAACTGCAGCAAATAAACATGCCTTTGCCTTTGATTTCCTAATTTTCCTTTCCTGGTGATTTTTAATTTGCGCCATCGTGGGATTGTTTGGCAA